>NC_136935.1:12355856-12480856 GCF_949987615.1 Pollachius pollachius
GTGGGATTAATAGGCCTAGTCAAGTCACAACAACTCAAGTCAGTTTTAATTGTATTAAAACTTAAACAAAGTTACAGTCTCAAAGGAATTTACACAGGCCTTATATTTATGAAACCCCCTTTTCCCTAGCCCCCCAAAGGGCAAGGCAAAAATCTTTAATTAACAATCGAAGAAATCTTTAGAAGGAATGCAAAGTGAGGGATCCCTCCCTCCAGGGATGGTTAGGAGAGCAATGGGTGTCATAATAGGCATACGTAGTAGTATTCAAATAGATATTGTCAATGGTGATGGGGTGCTGGCTATTGAGCAAGTTGGGAGCTGTCAGGGGAGTCAGAGCATTGAGTTTATACCACTGCGACACACTAGTGACAGCAACAGGGTTGGATGGGGCAGGGTGAACAAGTAACATATAAAAAACATACTCGCCAGTGTCTAGCGAGTTCAGAGGGACATTTTAGGTTCGAATTTGAATTCCTCCTCAGAGCACACAGGTGGCTTGGTGGCTCAACCCGCTAATGCGCAAACCCCACAGGTAATTCCCCCTCACAGCAACAACATATCCTAACATAACATATCTTATCTCATCTTGTAACTAAAGACTGAACAGTCCGATCCAATCCGACGTTATCTTGGGACATTTGTCCACTATTGCGCTATCTGTTATCTTTTATGATTGAATGTGCGACGTTGCTATGTATTGAGTGCCATGCGCATGTCTGACGTTACTGGGGGCTGTATCTTTCATCCTTGTGTTGCTTGTAGTGCAGCGACGGGGTACTGTGTCTCCGTGTGTGCGTGTGTGTGGGGAGGGGGTCACAGGCATAACAGGTTCGGCTAACCTCAATTTAACGCTATCTGTGTTGTGTCACTCTTCATCAGAATGGCACTTAATCAGAGGATCAGAAACACACACACACACACACTGAGCATGCTGAGAAGCACCCACACGTGTGGGCATACACCATGCACGTTAGCACACATACGTGCATATTCATTTACACAAGCACACAGACACACACACACACACACACACACACACACACACACACACACGCACACACACGCACACGCACACACACACACACACACACACACACACACACACACACACACACACACACACACACACAACAGAGTCCCTTCATCTAATCGTGGATAACACACATACAAAGACACGTGTAGATTGATACACGTGGCCGACTGAAAGCTTGTCCACTTAGACTGCGTTTTGGTCTTGCCTCTCCATCGCAGGTTTAAAGACAGAAGAATCCAGCCGCCATGTCCCTGCATGCCTCCTTGCAGTGAGTGTGGTTAGAGAGAGAGCAGAGTGTGAGGATTAAAAAGATGTCTCCGGAGCTCGAAGACCACCGATGAATAGAGCTAAATGACTTAGTCTCCGGGAAACAAAGTAAAAACGGTATCAAGCTTCAGCAAATTCTCTGTATCTGTATATCTTCAGATGCAGAAATAAATACCATAATATAAAGATATTTGTAGATAGAAAACCTGAATAGGTGTACGTCTAATTGTTTTGCACGTCTAACACTTGATCTTGTACAGGCTGTTCAGGGTGGGTGGAATGATTGTATGCCTTTTTTTGAATAAAATAAATGGCACATAAATAATTTATAATCTAAGTCTGACACACTTTTTGGCACAAATCCACTGAATAGCCAGTTTGGTAATTACTTTGTCTTAGAAAGGATGAAGCGGTTGAAGTGTGAAGCCAGGGGATGTAGAGGTAGGAGGGGAGGTGTGTTCATAATTGAAAAGCTAGTCGGTGCCTGAACCGAGCTTGTAGCTACGCGGCTAGGCTCGGATAAAGCCTGAAATATGAACAATGTAATAATTAATGTGAGGACATTGCGAACATATGAACAATGTTTTTAATTAACACCGGTACATTTCTGGGGGTGAAGCGTGTGTTATAATCTGGCAACAAAAGCAGCAAAAATTACCTTTTATTATTTAATTTTGTTTAATTTGAAAGTTTGTAGGTAAATTATTATTGTCATTGTGATATTATTTGCAGTAGCGTTAGTAGTATGAGTACTATATATATTATTATTATAGGAATAGTAGTGTAATGAAGTTATAAAAGTAATGGTAGTAGTAAGTAGTGGTTTTGGAAGTCATACTATAGCACTATACTAGTCAATCTATGGGCATATGTTTTCATTGTAAAGTCTGGCACTGACCATGTGTACGTCAATCATTTCAAATGTAGATCTCATCATCATCCTCATCTTCAAACCGCTTATCCGTGGTCGGGTCGGGGGACAGCAGCTCTAGCAGTAAATGTAGAACACTTGTCTAGCATCTCTCAATGTAGACAATATAACTAAATGAATAGAAACAAATAAATCGGGCCATGCAGATCTCTCCATACATAGCCATATTCAGCTGGAAGGGCTCCTTCCTCTAACTCACGGAAACGGCTGTTAGGTCAGGCGGAGAAATGCATGAATACCAGCCAGTCTAACCCTTTCAGTTCATCTAAAGTACATTCTCAACCAATAGATCATGTAGCTACGTGGGCAGTCCAATATATATGGTCTTTGTCCATTGTATTGTAGATTCCCAAGAAATGAAAGATTCCTTTTTGCTTCCTTTATTTTCAGATTTTCTATGCAGCATTCACAGAAACAGACAAAGAGAAGTAAACTACATCAGCCAATAGAAACGCAGGCCTCTCCTGCCCATTATGCATGGCCTTGGGTCAGTTGCTACATTTCTCTATCCTGTGATTATGAACACATGTTTCAATGAAATGAGTAACACATTTGCCCTATTCCTTCCTTCTTCCATATTAACCCTCTGACCCAGGAATTGAACCATCACTCTCTGAAGACCATCTTCAATCAACCCTAATGAGTGTGTGTGTGTGTGAGAGAGAGAGAGAGAGAGAGAGAGAGAGAGAGAGAGAGAGACAGGTGCGAGACCTCTCCCTCTGGTGCGAGATATTTATATATATATATATATATATATATAGAGAGAGAGATAATATATATACTCTATATATGTCTCTCTCTCTATATATGTATATATTTATTCATATATATATATATGTCTCTCTCTCTCTCGCTCTCTCTCTCTCTCTCTCTTATAGAGAGAGAGAAAAGAGAGTTGAGGGACAGAGAGCTCGCTGATATGGTAAAAACAAAGAATAAATCATAATTATCTTCTCTTATCAAATCAATAGTAATGTTGTGATTCCTGCTGGCCATGTGTGTCTACTCGGTTGATCAGACAATGTTGAAACATTTGCACGTAGCGCACAGTGTTCAAACACTGTCATGTACCGCACACTGGTTGAAACATTCAATTTACACTTACAACCGAGAGAGAGAGAGAAGAGAGAGAAGAGAGAGAGAGAGAGAGTGTGTGTGTTCCATATCTCAATATGTTTTTGTGTTATCTAGAGACCATTGAGTCAGGCCAGTTGCAGACAGAACATGTCTGTTCTATATACCAGAAGAATGACTCAATATAAACTGACAAACACGCACAAACCTGGACTTGTGAATACAATGTCTCCAATGAGCACTTAAAAGCATCATCTGCGGTTATGGATTCCTATTGCTCTGAATACATGATCAAAGCAAATTAATAACTTCTGATTGAATGAAAACTAAAGATGCAGTGAGCAGCCACAGAGCTTGGAAAAATGATTGTAAACAATTCAAGTCAATCCTGACAGAATCGCAAAGCACAAGTGCATTGCTACTTGTCACTCGTGCAATGTGCTTAAAAGAACAACATATTCGGTTGTCCTTTATCCTTAATATTATATATATATATATATATATATATTTTTTTTTTTATTCCTGTCAGAAACCAGCGTTGCTTGAGAGCAGCACAGTATCTCTGGATCTTATTCACCATTCACAGGTTTCCGATTGGAAGATGTTGACAACCAATCCAGACAGCTTTTTCTGTTTGTTGCTTAAGCACACCCATATGTGTGTGTGTGTGTGTGTGTGTGTGTATGTGTGTGTGTGTGTGTGGGGGGGGGGAGTTGGGGGGGGGGGGTTATATTTTATTCATTAAGTTGGAAAACTGTGCCACAGAGAAGCCCAGGCATCCACGTCAAACATCTCAAAAATGTGGATGGTGCTAATAAAACATTTAAAAACCTTTCTCTTGGAACAGAGAGGGTTCGGAAATCGCGTTATTTCATTCCTTGGTTCTACAATGGCAGTTTAGGAAGGCTCTCTTAGAAAAGGGTATAAAGTATGTGTTCAGTGTGAGGATAAACGCCCCTGGTCCACCTCCATCTTTAAAACATATTCAAGGGACTTGGCATGCCTCCAAAAACATCAGCTGACTTTATACGGCTATCCATATTAGATATAGGAACTGAGAGAGAGACAGAGGTGGAATCTATTTTGGAATTTTTCTTCCAAATATTTCGACAAATTTGACACATTTTCAACAAGGCATGCATGCTTAGCAGCAGGAATATTCTGCAGAAGTCGTAAATATCTTCAAGACTGACATTGAGGTAATTATAACCTACTTATGTCTCCAAGAGTTTCCAAGAATCCTCGCCACTCACTCGTTCTCTCTCCCTTCCTCCCTCCATCCCTCCCTCCCTCTGTGAATTACAAATCAAGTGAAAAGGAGCCATCAGATTGAGTCATTCCTGGTGTAAAGTAAGACGAGATAAGATAACGTTTTATGAACCGTTCGAGGGAGGGAAACATCAGGTTTTGGTGTCCATCACGTCTCTCTCTCCCACAGATCGTCAGATTTAAATGTCAGGAAGGAAGTTGATCATTAGTGTGAGTTTTGCTTTCCCCCCTCACCCCCCCCCCCCCCCCCCCCACGCCCCCAACTAAAAGTTGCACCTTTGATGCCAGCAACATTTCTAATGCTGTCACATCAAAAATGTTCTCAGAAGTTCTCCTGGAAACTTCTAAGTGCAACCCACGTGTGCTTGCTTGTGTCTGCTCCTCCTCTTCCTCCTTTCTCCCCCTCCTCTTCCTCCCCCACCCCTTCCTCCTCCTCCTCCTCCTCCTCCTCCTCCTCCTCCTCCTCCTCACCAAGGCTGTGCTCTACTTGTTGTAGATGTTTTCACAGAGAAATATATTCAGCGTATCTGTGCGGTGAGGTCGCGCGTTGTTCGCACCTCGACAGTGGAGTTACAGCTCCATAAATAGCATTTTCACGGCTCGAGACCTGACTTGACGTCAGCGTATGACTCTCTCCGACTTACTTACAGTACTAATTTGAACCAGCAACTGTTTTTTTTCCTTTGTTCCCACAACCCCCTTTATGTTGGCCCTCTCTGACAAGCGTCTGTTCAGCATCGGCAACTCGGAATAGAACGCCACAGAAGTCGTCTCGGAGGTATTTGGTCTCTGCCTCTTTACACAGAGATGCAAATCTTCAGGGAGTGTGTATCTCGATGACAGAGGGGGAGGGGGGGAGAACATCTCCATACATCTACTGTCTCTCTATCTGTCTCTCTCCTCTTTTGATTCGCTGGGAAAAATCATGCAGCTACCGCCCAATTAGCACATTTGATGGAGAGGTGTGGAAACAACTAGGGGTGTTATATCACAGTTGTTTAAGCTCTGTTCAAACTCTTACAATCACCGACAAACCCCGTGGATCCAGAGTGGATTCGGATGTGTGCACGACAGATCTACATAGAGCAGGGTAAAAAGACGACTGCGACCACAATGCGAACGAAACAGTCCCATCCTTTCACGTGTTGCATTTTAAAAGGCAACTTGACCTAGACCAAATTCAGGCGAGTGTCTATCATTAGAAATTATTTTTTTATATAATAGAAGCTTGCTGCTGCAATCAGCAACAATTATTTCGTTCAAAATTGCTCATGTCATTTACTGCAGCCTATTCGTGTTCAAGATAAGAGACACATTATATATTATTGCCTGTACTTGGATTTCCTTTCATGGCACTCCAGTTCTGATTGCTTGCTTTGATTTCACTCAGATTCACCTGTACGTTGCTCTGGATAAACATGTGCTAAATGAAAGTTTGATTTTAGGTCATTGCAAGCCTGTGTGTGTGTGTGCGTTTTCAAGATTTCTTTTCCATTCAAAGTCATAAATAACTGCACAGCTAGCAGTGAAATGCTTTTTTTCCCTACTCCTTCGACTGCGCGCACATAATAAATGTAAAGTATAGGTATGAGATTGATTAAATAGTAGTTTATAGTTTATGTAGTTTATAAAAAACAAAAAAGGGAAAATCAAATTAAATTAAATTACTGTAGATGAGATTTATTTATATATATATATATATGTATATATATATACATATATATATACAAACATACGCATATCGGTTCAGACGATGCTTGGAAGAAGCAGTAATAAATGTACAGTGCCATATGTAGCAGCATATGGTTAAAGTGACTGCGTGCCGTATTCCACTTAGAGTTATTGATAGAGTCGGTGAGAGTCTATTGCGGGCAGTATGTTCGGTGGGGGTTGGGGATCACATAGACCTTTTGACATGCTTTTTCTTCTTCAGGAACCATATGGCTCTGAGGTAGAAGCTCTGCCTGAGTCTCTCTGTCTTTGCCCTACCCATATGCCATCTCTTCCACGGCCCCAGCCAGCAGAGGAGGCCGTTGTTTGGGCTGGAGTCCTGAATAATTTTACTGGCCCTGGTCAGGCGACGCCAAGCGTTAATGTCCTGTGGACTGGGGAGAAGCCGGCAGTGATCTTTCATCCGCATGTCCGATTGAAATGTCAGGTCCTCTGTGTCCTCTCTTTTTCAAAATGTGACTTGAAATTGCTTAACCTCTCCACAGGGGGCCCATTAGTCATAAGGGGTCAAATCCTTCTGCTCCCCAACGCCAAGTTCATCAGAAGACTGAAATATGTGTTGGGAGAGAGAGAGAGAGAGAGAGAGAGAGAGAGAGAGAGAGAGAGAGAGAATTCAGATGTCATTCAATAAGTAAGTGGGTTTGGAGGCACTTTGCTCCACAGGGTTCCAACAAGTCAGAGTTGTTGTTTGCTTCAGGGGCAGATTGTTGTCCTAACACCAGCTTGGCCTTCACATTTTGTTTGGAGACCAGGCCTACCAGTTTGTGTGTGTGTGTGTGTGTGTGTGTGTGTGTGTGTGTGTGTGTGTGTGTGTGTGTGTGTGTGTGTGTGTGTGTGTGTGTGTGTGTGTGTGTGTGCGACAGAGTCAAAATTGTAGTCATAGTTGTTTTTGTAATTTGCTATATAATAAATTCCATGCATATTTTTTGTCCTGGAACATTATGTCGCTTTGACACATGTAAAAGTAAACTGCGGGTGTTTTGTCCTCGACGTGTTGCCATACTGTCTCAGAACGGTGTTGCTTTGAAGCAAGAAGTGAGTGTCTACTGTGAAACGTTTTCTGTATATTTTATTATTCTTTGGAAAGTAATGCAGTTTAATTTGAAAACTGTAATGTGAAATAAAAAGCTGTCCACTGAAGAAACTAATTGCCATCGCATTTCGTCAATTTATGCTAATTAGGTGTACCGTTCGCCAGGAACTTTCTCCCCTTCGTGTAAGCTGTTCAGGTGGTGTTCAGTCATGTATTTTATTCTGTTTTATCAACGCAGATACTGTGAGCTCAGCACACTACCAAAGTTGATCCAAAGGCGACCTGTTTTTTTCCTTCTACTGCAGGTATGTATGTTGGAATAAGTTATACAATATTTTATATTAAGATTGTTTAATGGGAAGGGTTTGTATTAAAATAAGCTGTGCGTTTTTTAACATTAACAATGTTTTCTATATTTATATATAGATATATATACACATTCTGTGTTCAGAACATCTCTGTGTATAATGGTATGTTTGCTTGGGTCTACTGTTGGCCATATTTTTTAATTACAAAATGTATTGCTACTATAAGCAACTCTTTGGATTTTATTAAAAAAAGATATCAGAGCTGGTAAAAACAAGTGGGAGCAGACATCAATTAAGTTAGAGAGAGAGGGAGAGAGAGAGAGAGAGAGAGAGAGAGAGAGAGACTATTTGTCTGTCAAATGATCACGATCATTACATGGGACTCATATATTGTTCTCATCGCATGCATGCACTGCACATTATACTCTACAAAGTTTAAATAGAAACAAAAAGTAGTCTTTCTCTTCAGGTTTCCTCCCTGGGACCTGCTGTGTGCATACTTTCAAAACAGATGGCCAGAAGTGGCAGTTCTTTTCAATTATTGATTTTTGATGATGCCCTTTAATTCAGAACACCAGGGCACTCCCCATTAGGTAAAAAGCTGCTCCTCCAAACCCCATTGATTCATGTGGGCCTTTCAGAATGCCAAGTCTTTTGTGGTGCAAGTGTGCATAAATCTCAAACTGTAATACAGGAAGTCGATATGGCGGACGTACATGTATTGTTCCTGGTTCCCCCACATGAGCTCCTTCCCCCACACGCCGCCACTCTGCGGTCTGGAGGGATGGCAACACGGCCAGATAGAGTATGGCGTTTCTGTCGATATGGATCTCCCATGTTCCTGAAGCTGGTTTTGTGTTTCCCTCGGCATGGCTAATACTTTGGTCTCACTTTGTCTGAAGAAAGATAAAAACAATTCATGTGTGTATCGGGGTCCCTTGGGACTGTGGATGTATGCTGTCTGAGATATTTCATCCAAATACAAAACAGATGTGTGTGTGTGTGTGTATGTGTGTGTCTCTGTGTGTGCTTAACCATTGGAAACCAAAGCACAACACTGCTGAGGTTATATTTTGTAACGGAACGACGTAGCACTGCAGGGAATTTCCAATTAAAATAGAAAACTGAGTATGGTACTGAATTTAGGTACTGTATGTAGGGGCTGTCCAAAAAGTTATTTGTACAAAAGTAAACAACACATTCTTTGATGAAAAAGTGAGAGTGTTGAGGTTTGGGTGTTCCACTCCCTGCCAAAAGCTTGCTGGTTTGAACCACACTGTCCGCAGCCTAACCTGTATGCATCCAAGAGGAAGAGGCCCTAACAGCTACCTGCTCATCTTTAATGACGTGTGTCGTAATTCTCTGTATTCTTTGGAAAGTCAGTGTTTCCGAGCTGAGCACGTTCCAGGGGGGACTATTAAAGTCTTTGATTTAGCTTTGTTCAACTTACAAAGCAAAAAATACCACGTCAACTGATAATGTGTTGAATTTATTAAATATTAAATATGTTGCTTGTTGATGCTGATTGTTGAAATATAGATCAGAAACCAAAGTAAGCCACAGCTTCTTCTATTTCAAACCACCTATATCAATCACGATACGAATCATTATGAAATTAGAATAGTTCAAAAGTATTCCAAGTAGTTGGTATTCTTGTAGATGAAGGGCTGTGGGGGTACAGGAAACTTAAAAGGATAGGACGGGACACACTGTGCTAAATGAAAGCAAATAATGAGTGACAGTTGTGCGATCTGTTCTGTGGAAGGTCATCCTCGATACAGCCCACAGCTACAACCCTCCTGTCGCTACCATAGATGCTTTCCCAAACGAGTGTGTTAAATGGGCTGTAAATCACGCAGTATAAATGGGAGTGTGGGTGTGTGTGTGTGTGTGTGTGTGTGTGTGTGTATGCTGAGACATGCATGTGTGCATGCATGTGTGTGTTTATGTGAGTGTGTGAAGGTGGGTGATCAGGCATTAGATGATTAAAGGATCTGCATATGCATAAACTGCATTTTTGGATTTAATGTGTGCGTGTGTGTGTGTTTGTGTTGCATCTGCATCCCTGCTATTAAATGCATATGCAAATATGTATGCATATTAGGGGTTGGGTGAAAAACATCGATTCAGGTAAGATCCTGATACTTTTATGATTCTAAATCCATTCACAACTTCCACAAATCCGTTATTTTATGTTTGCCTTTATGTGTTACATTATTGGAATGAGATTCTATATTTTTTGAAATATAAAAATAGCATTATCTTATACACACTGTACTGTGCTTTCGTGCCCTAATTTGCCACACAGCTTTTCATAGCAGGCTGGAGTAGACCCTGAAATAAGCACCCGTTATGCACTGAATCAAGAATCTTTAAGAATCAAGAAAAGATTTTGATTGTAATGCATATAATAGCCTGTGTAAAAGTGTTCAGTTGTGTGTGTTTTGTGTATATGTATCTTTGTACCCGTGTTCTGGTCTGTGTGTGCATGTGTCTGTGTGTGTACCCCTGTTCAGTTATATGTGTGTGTCTGTGTCCATTTTCATTCAGGCATGTGTGACTATATGTGCGACATGTGTGTGCATGTTTTCATCAGCTCACCCTTAGAGATCTACCAGTCCAGATGTGTGTGTGTGTCTGTCTGTGTATGTGTGTGTGTAGTTATTTGTATGTATGAATGTATGTATGGTTACGTGTGTGAGTATTTGGTGATGTGTATGTGTATTTGTGTGTGTGTATATGGTTGTGTGTGTGTGTGTGTGTGTGTGTGTGTGTGTCTGTGTGTGTATAATGAGGATGCTTGGCGTGGCTGACTCATCAGGATTCAGGACAATTCACACAGGGGGACGTTCCAACTAATGAGTTTCCTGCAACCTTCCGCTGGTTAACGTCAAGATTTAAACCCCCCACACCCCACCCACCCGTCCCATCACACTCTAAGCTTAATTAAATGTTGCAAGGGTGAAAATAAATGAAGGCCTATAGCATGTAGTACCTGCTGACACGCACCAGTGTTTCTTTGTGTTGCTGGTTGTAGAGCTAGAGGCGGTGGGAGCAGAGATGAGTAGCTTGCTTTGAGGACCAAGTTTTAATGATGCAGTGACGACGTCCCCTAGCAAGGTGTCTTGTCTTTGAAGAAGTCCACTTTCATACGTCAATGGATTCCGGACAGGAACATTTTTATGAAATTCGATGACCGTCCACTTCCATTGGCTGCATGCTGAATGTTTTATGTTCAGTGGAGAGAAAAATGAACCGTGTATTTTTAATGTTTAATGATTCTTGTTTCTTCTAAGAGCCGTGCTCCCGAGTGGTCTGTTAAAAGCTACTTGAATGAATGTCTTAACAAAGGTTAACAGGATCTAGTCATTATGTAATGATTTATTCACCTGAGGGAGATGTCTATCGGGCTCTCCTACCGAGCAATGGCTCAATGTTATCTATTGAGATGGAAGCTTTTGTGTTTAACAACGCTTATGCTGTCAAATCAGTTTCATCTGTGCATTGGCAGCAATTGAGGCATCAGAAAAGTTTTAACCCAGTGCACAGAAAGATCCTAAAAATAGCACCGTATTTTGTGTCATGCAACTACACAAAGAACAATGCGGCAGGTGTCGCATATTATTTTTACTTGACTCAGAAGTGATCAAAAAGAAAAATGATTTCCAGGACTGGTCAGGGAAATTCTCATCTAAAGCCTAAAATCCTTTTCTGGCATTGAGTTTAATGAGAGAGATAATAAATGCCAATCCTTTTGCAGTTTCAAAGTCTGTGAAGTAAACGAAGGAGTTTCCTGCATAAGTTTGGAATGCAAATCCGTCCGTGCGCTTCCATTCGTAGCCTGCTAGCAAAATCATCAAATATTCATGCATTTTTTTAAAGCACGGAGCGCGTGTTCTATGTTGACGTGACGAGAAATCCTGAGCTTCTGGTACAAGACGGTACAAAGATACTCACAGGGCCGACAAGGCTCCCCTATGCTGCAACATATGCCTGTCTTATGCCTGTCTGTCTGTCTTATAATAAATTATAAAGAAACACATGCATGTGCGTCTGTATGTGTGCGCTCCAGGGTTCAGACTTTCTGACTCGGTGGACAAAGTCACACACACACACACACACACACACACACACACACACACACACACACACACACACACACACACACACACACACACACACACACACACACCTAGGCCTTTAGTCAGTGACTCAGAGTTTTTGTGGCTCTTTAATATTCTTGTTATCATGGCCAGTTATGGACTTTCTAGCTGTTGATTGTTAAAATTCCTAACAACAATGTGTTTGTTGTGTACAGAGTGGGCCTTACCTTTATTTTACACTGACTCACCTCCCATCTCCACAACTGAATTGCTTATTTTTTGGCTTCTATCTTTTAAATAACCCCCTATGTGTGTTTGTGTCAGCCATTACTTTCTACTCAGACTGACCAGGCTGAAGACACATTTACATTTACATTCACAATTAGGGGTTTTAGCAGACGCTTTTATCCAAAGCGACTTACAATAAGTACATTTCTCTTAAGAATCACTGTCTGCTGTTCTGCTGTTCTGACAGCTCTGACACCCGTCTGCGCATCCACATCGGGGCGAGTACCTACAGCCAAGCGTAGTGCTAATAAACACCGGGCGAGTTCCTACAGCCGAGCGTAGCGCTAATGAACACCTGGGGCACGCGAATCGGATTGGTGCTGCTGGTGAAAAGTCTTCTTGACAATTGGTTTAGTTGCCTCAAATCAAAACTTCTTATTCTTCCCTGGGTTTATGGCAGGCTAGTTTTTTGGGTTTACTCGTTAAACAGGTCAGAGAGCCAATCAAACGTAGATAATTGGGTGGCACCTGGGGTGGCAAATACGATTTGTTGGGGCGGCGTGTGTAACCCCAGGCAGCTCCCTGAACACGCCCCTGTCGTGCCCCCGCTCATGTCAGATGTGAAACACTAACCATTCCATCTTTGAGATTTGTGTTTTCTGGAGGTTGCTAAATATACGACATGCCCCCTAGTAGTATCGTTCAAGTATTGCTTTTTTGATCTGCTAGGTTGTGATATAAGCTTTGGTTAATAATTGATATCTTGCCGGATGTCTCTCGCTCTCACTCTTGCCCTCTCTGACGCTGTCTCTCGTTCTCTCTCCTTCTCTAACCCGGCTTGGTAAAAGGCATTCCTGAAAATGAAAAGGGTTTTCCTCTGTAGGGTGATGGAGTTCGATTTTGCTTTGTGAATAACTCATAAGGATGCGTGTGGGAGTTTCCCCTTTCCAACCCCCCCCCCCCCCCCCCCCCCCCCCCCCCACAAATGCGCAGTTTATGCCTTCGTTTGGCCTTTCCTATAGCCAAGAAAGACTTGTGTTGACCTCATTAGAGAAAAGAGCATTGCTTTGTGTACAACACTAGTGGTGCGTGCTACCTGGACGCTTATCTCAAAGCGAAAGCGCTTTCTGAAGAGCAACACACAGTGACCTTTTTTCTTTCTTTCTTTTGTGAAGCTTCATGAATAACCATCTGAGAATGCATAAACTCCACCGACACCTCTTCTTCATGAAGATGCCAGCCACACATGAGATGTGAAAGGTCATCGTGTTTTCTATACCAAATATTGACCCAAGAGCTCCTTCCTGTATACCAACGGTTTCATATTCATAACGGTACATCGTATGTATACCCCCGACCTGCATGTAAAGTTTGTTTCAAACTTAAAAACCCTGATGCATAAATCATGCATTTGCTGTCATTTTTCTGCCAGGACTTTCCATCCCACCCTGGTTCAGAACATATCGGATTCTAAAATAAATTAATATACAATCTCACTGATAACCTCGGGTCAACGGTACAGCTTGTGTGTGTGTGGGTGCGGTGGGTTATTTTGACACACCCGGCAAACATATGGATAAATATTTATAAAAGCGCCGTATCGACGGTCTGTATCGACATGCTGTATTGACGGGCTGTAATGCCTTGATTTGTCAGTATCTGAGCGATGTATTGATGAACAATACAAGTATCAATTGGATTATTATTTGTGTTTTGAATAATCGTGCCTAAATCCCCCTCTACTTCTTTAGGATTATTAGCCTCCTCAAGATAAACATGAATCCTGTGAGGGATATGCAGGCATTGGAGCAGCAAATAACACAAGTCTAGGCATTATGACACATAGTTAAACAAGATGTACCGGCCTCCTAATGTATTAAAATGACTACTTATTAACAAATTGATATGAGTGAGCTCTCAGGGGTTGCATTGATGCAAACAAATAGTGTCTTATGTAGCCTGCATAATCCCCAAAACGGAAGCGTAATATTTCTCTATCCCTACCCTCACACTCATGACCCCCCCGTAAAATGTTAGCTAGCTCGTTAGCTAGCGGAAGGCAGGTCAGAATAAATCTGCCGAAACGGTAAAGCCCCTCTCACACTGCAGCGGGAACAATTTGGAGTTTAATTGGATGTGGAGGCCCATTATCCTGGTGGCAGACGTGCCCACAATGCAGCCATCAGTAGGGGAGGGGTCCGCTGGGTCGACCGGGGTTGTTCTCCACTCTGGCACGCAGGCATGATGTCGGTCGCAAATCTTTAATGAAATGTGATTGGTTTAATTAAGCTGTTGAGGCAGCACCATAGACAGCTACTGCCTGCTTTCCTTCCCCCAACCGCCCCCCCCCCAATCCAAGGTTGGCAGTTTCCCTGTTTGTCACGGTCAATGTCTTACTCACTGTTGACTTCACTTTGTAATGTTTATAAAGCTAATCATGTTTTGTTTCCAAGTTTTTGTATTATGCAAAATGATACAGTGACAAAGTGCAATTGCCTGAGGTGGTACGGGGGGAGAAAGTTGTTGGCCATATAGTTGGCAATATATCGCCTCATTATATATTGGCTTTATACCTTTTTCTTCAGCCTTTTTAAAGGATACATTAATCACGTAGCCTACTGTTCCCTTGTCTGTCATGGCGATCAATACCCGTCAGCATATTCCCTGAGTGCCACTTGATAAAAGTCAAATGTGCTCAGGCCCAACTGTAAATCTCAAAGACATGGATCAGGGCACTTTAGAAGCTGTCTCCAGACTCCTGACAACATTGGATTAACCTTCAAGTACTAGTTGTAAATGTCCAATGAGCCTATTATAACACCAGGCTACTGTACATTCAACATGCAACGTTATTGGGCAGGGTATGTGGGGAAAGTATATAGACAAGTAGCACATCACCTGATTGACAGGATTCCTCCCATTGTGTGGGCTGTCTCCAGACCCTCTTCAGCATCGCATATATATTGGCTCTTCCGGGGATGCCGTGCGGTGGGTGAAATTGTCTATTACCGGCTCACGAGCCCCATGGCTCCAGTGCCGGCAGGATTGTTGTTTGAGTCTTCATTCCCTACACATGACTCTCTTCATTACCGTCGATCTTCCCTGTGCAGACAGCTTCTCCGGGAAGTTCACCGGGATGGGTTTTAGGGATATGGTCACCTCCTGTGCACTGCATGTGCCTTTGAGAGAGAGAGAGAGGGAGAAAGAGAGAGAGAGCAAAGTGAATTCAGAATTCAGATACATGTCATTCATGAGCAAGTAGGGGTTCAGGTGGCATCTTGCTCCACAGGGTGCCAACAGGTCAGGATGCAGACATTGGCGATTGAAACAGGGGCACCTCGGCTTGGGATTCGCCCACTCTACCCGGTACTGCACTATATCCCGTCCTGTCTCTCTCCATGGGGAGTATGACTTCTACCGCTCGAAGAATGGCGTGGGAGTTGATGGCTCCCAGTCGTTGGCTGTGTCGTGGCAGTTTGTCAACCCTATAGTCCTAATGGGGTCCGTGTTGTCTGGCTGTCAGAGCACGGATCCGCTGGAGCCTTCGATGGCTGCCGTTGCAGTTCAAACCTCTCCCTCCGTCCGGTATCGACCGGGCAACCGCAGCCACTTGAAGGCTCCAGGAATTTAAGCTCTTGTAATTAGAACAATCCTGGAAATTATTTCATTTGGAATGAGGATGGAAGAAATGAATCAGTAACTATTGTTCTTATCACGTCGCTGTTTCCACGCCCGTACGTTTCTGTTAATAATGTATGACGCGGCTGCTTGTGTGCAAGTCAAGCCACCACATTTGCATTTACACCTCCCTATAAATAGCGCAGTGCCGCGCTTTATTAATTCATTATGCAGAACTCATAACAAACCGCAACGATTTTCTGAAAAAGACGTCAAGGAGTAAAATATTCATCCAGATCTAGACAAAGGCATTTTCAGAAATCAAATGGAAATCGATACTTCAACGGGGCTCCTCTCTGCTCTGCACTTTACTGCGTCTTTTCATAAGTCCATAATTGAGGGGTTTGCTCTTTGCTGAATCAATTACTGCATTGGATTTCTCCGGTGCCCATGAAGCTATTCAATCTCAATACCCATCAAAGCACCCTCTCCGGGTCACGAGGAGCTGACCATTTTCACGTCCGTACCGCAGTCATTTGCAGATGGAGGGAGGGGGTGGGGGGTGTCTGGTTCTGAATTGATTTTCATGTGTTGCTGTTTATGATGATTAACCCCCAATCACAGAAGTCTTGCTAAGACGATGACGACGACAGTGGGGCTTACAGTACGTGTCACGTACTGCAATACGCTTTGTCGGTCGAGCTCTGTTACTTAAACCCCATTTTGTATCTTCTTTCATTTGATCAAAGTGTGCCACATTGCTCTGCTGCTCGTGGGTAACAAAGGATGTGGAAATTGAACTTGAAACGTGAAGTGGATGGGCACCGTTAACATTGAGTAGGTACTACAGTACCCCCCTCCCCCCAACACCCCTCTTTATTCCTCCTCTCCATAGTGTAACAAATGGCTGGTCTGTATTGAATTAATAGAAAGAGCCAATAACGGATTGCGTCCTTGTTCTCCTCCTTATGTGTGCTGTATTTCCTGAGCCCGAGAGCAGTGGTGAGTGGGACCCTAGCGGTTTCTCATGCAGGCCGGCGTACAGCTGAAGCAGCAGTCTTTGCTGGTAAAAGTCAATGCTTCCTCCTGGCTGCTTGTTATGAACAGATATGTGACATCTATATATGACGTCTTGCTCTGGAATCAGCCCTGCTCCGCTGTGACATTTCAGCCGTATATTTATTAATGCCGGTTTGCTGTGCAATTATTTCTTCCCTTTCAATGCACTCTTCAAACGGTTTATGAATTCCACTCTTGTAATCTCCATTTTCGCATTTATTTGATGCCTGGAATGACTGTTTGAATTTCGGCTGCTACGTGTGCATTTGCCACATGCATTCTAGTCAAACGCCTACAACTCAGACTTGGAAATCCAATTCCTTCAGGCAACCGATACCACAGAACATAACTTAAAACCGAAGATAATTAAATATTTATTCAATCCATTTGAATTGGTCCTGCGGTGCTCCTGCACTTTCTTTCACAGTGAGGACCCTGCTATCTACTTTGTTCCAATCCGGAGCTGATCCGCTTTAGCCGCTGTCCGCCTCTCGATCAGCCATCAATCTGCATTACGGAGTGGTTTCCCTCCGTCTGGCGGGGGCCAAACTCAAACGGATTGTGACAGGCCCGTCCGTGCAGGCCGCGCGCTAATGGCTTCCAATGAGTGCAGTTGACCCGTGCGCGGGAGAGGGCGCACGTCTTCGTTGAGAGCGATGGGGAGGCGGCGAGGGGTGGTGGGGGGGCAGTTCGATACACGGAGTCGCTGCCTCGGCATCTGTCACTAGTCAACAACATCCTCCTCCTCATGCTATTGACTAAACGCTGCTCAGAAATAGAAAGTAATCATAGGGGCAGGGCAGGCTGGAGTTGTTCTAACGGTGGAACATTAAGTTTGCTGGATCACCGCCCAATGGATAGTCAATAGCTTTCAATTGGCCGTTGGCTGCGTGAGGTGTAATTGTGTTATATACGGCGATGTTAGGATCCACTAATGGCTGCTCTCTTTTTTTTCTTCTTCATATTCGTCCTCAAATAAAAAACGGTAAACCAGCCAACGAGTCGAGTAGACAAACATTTATAGGCCTATGAACGCCTGTCATATTTAACGAAGTGAAAATTAAACATGCAAAACGGGCGATGCCGCGTTACTCATATTCTTTGGAGTATTCCAGCGCGTCGGGCCAACTTTCCTTCTACGCAGCGGACAGTTATTGTCTACAAACCAAATCAACCTTTAAACCCTAACAGTTGAAAAACACTGAATTCC
Source organism: Pollachius pollachius (assembly GCF_949987615.1). NCBI lineage: Eukaryota > Metazoa > Chordata > Actinopteri > Gadiformes > Gadidae > Pollachius > Pollachius pollachius. Next base: position 12,373,721 of record NC_136935.1, read on the forward strand.
GCGCTAGACGTTGCGATCAAAATGCGGGGAAATAATGACTTTCTCCCGTCATGCAGAAGCAGCAGCCCCCCCAGCCCCTCCTCTGACGCGTCGGTTGCATCAGTGTGAGGAGCGCTAACCGCGCACCGCCCCGGCGCGCCACAGTGCGGACTCCACTCGGTCGAGGCGATGACACAGAACGGCGGCTCCACAGCGAAATGTTCATGTTCTCAACGCGAATGACCCAACGCACTTGACGTAGAATGGAGAAAAACTTAGTTTCCTGTCCGTATTGGCCCGTTGCGAAGTGCGTTTATCTATTGGCATTAACTTCCCTCGTGTGCGTAACGACAGCGGAGGCGAGATGCGCCCCGCCGTGCCAACAGCAGCCGGACCTCCGGTCGATGGATGGGGATCGGTACAGTGGTGAGTTTGTCGGATTAAACGAAGGCACATCTGACGAAGGGGCTCCGGAGAGCGGGGAACGAGTCGACAGAGGTGGATCGGTGGGATTAAAAGAAAGTTCGTGGAGAGAGCATCAGCAACAGTTAAGGCAAAAAGCATTTTTTCCCGGAAAGGAAGCATTCAACGGCCAAGAGAAAGTTTATTACCCGGGGGAGTCAACCCATCGCAGAGTCCCACATGGCGTCGATCACACGAGCCGGGCGCAGGGGGAACACAACGCCGTGTCCGAAGATGACCACACTGTGATTACGCGTCGAAGAAAGCGCAGTGAAACTTGGTCCGAATTGCAATGGAATAGTAAGGAAGACACGTCTTCGCTCTCGGGCCAGACTGAGATTAAGCTGACGAGCACATCATTCGCCCTGACAGGGGACTCGGCCCATAACCAAGCCATGGTGCACTGGTCTGGACCGAACAGCAGCGTGAGTATGATGGGTCGTTCATTCCAATTTTTGCGCAACGTTAAACCTCCTGCTCGGCCAACTGACCTCACTCATCGTTACTGCCGGTGGAGATGTGAGAATGGGGATCTGTCTGAGTGAATGAACACGTCGATTAGCCTAATCTGAGTTCAACGTGGGTCTAGTTTGACCTGTGTTTGCGTCATCCTCAGTGCTCATGCGTTTCACTTATTCTCTCTTGGGCACATTGCGCAGTAAAGCAGGGAGGCAGGACAATTACAAACCCCCGAAAACATGTTTCTGAATAAAGATTGAGTCAGTTTTTCACGTGATTTTATTTAACATAATAAGTCTTATTTACAGTTATTAATATTATATTGAAAATATAGATTTTTTTGTTATCCTCCAATAGCTAGCTTGGCATTAACATTACATCTTGTGCTGTATTCTTCATGGTTGCTTCAATACCAAAATGCATACATGTTATTAACATGTTATAACATGTTATTTATGTGATCCTTTGCCCAGTGTGAGTGTTTGTGTATTTGAGTGTGTGTGTGTGTGTGTGTGTGTGTGTGTGTGTGTGTGTGTGTTTGCACGCATCTGTGCTTGTGCCCGCCTGTGCATGTGTGTATGCGTGTCTCTTTGAAATTGTGTGTGTGTGTGTGTGTGTGTGTGTGTGTGTGTTTGCAAGCATCTGTGCTTGTGCCCGCCTGTGCATGTGTGTATGCATGTCTGTTTAGAATTGTGTGTGTGTGTGTGTGTGTGTGTGTGTGTGCGTGCGTGCCAGTGTTCAATGATATATTGCTGTCCTTATTTGCTGTTGTGATTCTTTGAATAATGTTGTTTTTTTAGTTGCACTCCATGAAACTGCAAATCTTTCAAATGGAAATTATGTTCAAATAAATCTGTTTGGCGACTTAAGGGAGTTGGTTCCACGTTGGTAACTTGGAATTTGTCTAGAAAATATTCCTTCCTGGTGATGACTGGGCTGACGGACTATGCCAGTCCCCTGCCTGATTGCTATTTATGTATTTGGCTATGTGGACCGCCCCAGGTCTTAATATGCATATTAATAGGCCAGTGTTGTACAAACCTAAAATAATAGTGATGAATGTCATTTGACAACTCAATGCAGACGGCAGGCATATCAGCCCCAGGATAGGTGGAATCAAATGTTGAATGTCATTCTATGTCGAGGGAAGCAGGCGCTAAACTAGTTATGGCTTTATAAAATATCGATTGAACCTTAAAATGCCTCGTCTGCAGCTTGTTCCAGAACTAACTGGCCATCAATGAACTATTGTAGTCAAGTCATTGTTTATTTGTTTCACCCTTAATTACAGTTCCAGCCTCAAAGGACTTTACAGGCCCACTTATAAGACCCCCCCCCCCCCCAACCCTAAGCTGTCTGAGGGGTTTGAAGGAAAAATCTCCCATAACCCAGAGGGAAGGAACCTTGAGAAGGAACACAGAAGAGGGATCCCTGCTTCCAGGGATGCTTAGCATATGAAACGTGAAACAAGTAAACACGGGTTAGGTTATTATGAAATAGTGGATTAGAAAACACATCATGACTGCAGGCTGGTCTGTTGATCGGACATGATTTTCATTCATATACTCCAGTATGGTCACTCTGCATTGTTCTCTTCTGCTGTATTTTGGATCCTATTGGATGCACCTTGCTCTCTTCACCTGTGGTTATTACCTTAGATGGATAAACCATGCCTGGCTATGCACTCACTCCTCCATTCTTCTTGATTGAACCTTTGTATCTTTTGCTTAATACTTCAAACATGTACTCCATGCTTGTTCAGACAAGAGGGCCGGCTGCCTTCAGTTTACATCCAGATCCTGGAATGGAAGACATGTTGAACCTCTCACAAACAGACAAGCCTGTTCTTAGTAGATGTAATCTGGAGCCAATTTCTGTTTTAACTCCCAGTTTAGGCTCCAGCTCCCACTCTCACCTTAGCCCGCGCTTTAACAGCTTAAATCACACAAGTGATAGCCAGAGGGCTTTTTAAACCGTCTTAACAACTTTCGTTCTCAGAGACATATACAAAATCCTCTTTTGGTGTGAAAAACGGCAATACTACACTCACAATACACTGTTACCACACACACACACCCACACACACACCCACAGACACACACACACACACACACACACACACACACACACACACACACGCGCGCGCGTTGTTATACACATTATCACCTCTATCTTACCACAATATAACAACCTCTTTGCTGTTTCCCTTATTCCCTTATCCATTATTAAATTATTATATCTTACAGACAAGTCTGCAATTGGCTGTTTCTAAATATAGAGAACGTTTTCACCTTTCTGTTGAGTTTTGTTGGTCACCTGCATTCTCAATACCCATGGGTGTGTCAGTGCCAGCAAGAGTTTAGAAATATATTTTTCCAAAGTCAAATTAGCTTTTTTTTTCAGTTTCGCAATGCATGTCACGGTCAGGGAATAAATAAGACAATAGTAAGTAGCTCACTAACTGGTAACACTTAAATAAGGTTACATTAAACAACCATGCATGAACGTTGGTTAATGCAGTAATATGCATTATTATAAGGCATTAGGTTAGGGGTTAGGTTATGGGTTGGGCTAACATAGATAATGTATAAATGAATACTATAGTTAACATGAACAGCATTTACTTGGTTAACAAGACTCCCTTAGTAAACATGAATCCCCCTAGCACATTTTGACAAGACCATTAGTTTACTGTTAATCAGCAGATAATTATCTTATTACTGCATTAACTAATATTAATTAATGTACCCTTTTTTGTATTACTCACTAACTCTAATGCCTTCATCTATTCACCAATACGCAATCTATTTACCAATACACAAGGCATCTCTTCTTTGATCTGCATATAAACACAAGCGCTTTGAACTCTGTTGGAAACCCCAACATGTTGGACAGGCGGTATGAGGCAGGAGCAGTATCCTAAGAACACTGCCTGCTTGATGTTTCATTCAGTGTTCCTCACAGACCCTCCACTGCTATTACTATTTCATTATTTAATCACTTAGCGGACGCTCTCCCCCAAAGCTGCTAATGGTGACTTCAGCTGCTGGTCGTTAAGTTGTGAAGGGGTTGGTAGGCACCTTAACCAAGAATGTTACAGGCAGGGGTTTGAACCCAGTACATTTTGGCTGGAAGGCAACACTCTGTGAGACCTTCCTGATTTCCCTACAACCCATTCTTTCTCTACTCATCAGTCCGGCCTCAAGTCTGTTGAAAGCCTCTTCCAAAGGCACCATGGCGAGGCAAGGAGCCCTGCAGTCTGGGAAATTTAAAGCAATGCCGGCGCCCAAGGAAAGTGTAGCTATGGTGCAATCAAAATACACTGAGTAACAATGTTAAAGGGGTAATATTATGCCACCCGGTGTGAGTGTAATTAGCCATTAATAATTTCAGCCCTTTTTAAAATATAACCTGCACAGAATACCTTTTCTTTACTTCGAATAGGATTCAGGAAGGGTGAAGAGAGCATGACTGTCTCTTACTATTATTTAATCTGATTGGCCCGATTCTTGAACAACGTAAAGCCACACCCATAATTGTAAATCAATCGCTGCCCAAAACCCCCTCACTGTTAGGGAGAAGCCTTTGGTGGCCTAGCTGTTGGTGCAGCCAGCAACTGAGGGCTGGAAGGATGAAACTGTGGTGTTTACTCCAGGCTAGCTTATCCAACCTCAGCATTTGAACCAGAAATAGGTGTATTGCCAAGTGAACCTTTACATACAAGGAATGCGTCGAAAATATGGAAAATAACTGTATTCCTACAGGACATTAAATAAATATACCAAGGAAGATATTTAAGAGCCACAGAGGTTTTTTCTGAACATGAGATTTTGAAATATGGACCTTTTCAGTTGGCGGTTAGTGGGATTAAAAGGAATGTATAGGAGTTATATTCAAATAAAGTATAGTTTGCCTGAGATATTTGCTGACTATCAGAAGTAAACTCCTTCATAGTGACACAGGATGACGCATATTAAGGGACGGGACATTTTTGGAATGTGTAACATGGCAAGCATGAGTTTGTCCACAAGGGTTATTACTTGAAGAGCTGGTCATACTAAAAAAAAAGAGCATGTTTGGGAAACGACCATGACTATCCATGTCATAAACTGAAACCAAACCACCAAAATACACTTTGAACCCTCAAAAGGTAGACAAGAGAGGCATTGCCAAAGGAATATTAATATTATTTTGACGACTCTGTTGTGAAGTCACTCCATAATGTATGAGCTTGTTGACCTGTTAGAAGAGAGGAAGCCAGCCGCTCTGACTTCAAACGACCAGCGAATCAAACATCTGCTCTGTTCGGAAACATTGTCTGTGTTAATAAAGAGTTGTGAATTGATGTGGCAGACCAGTCCCTCTCGGGGTTACAACAAGTGTGATAAAGATACACTTGATGTGTTACCATTTTTTTCTTTTTCTTTTTGCTTACGCCTCAGTTTGCCAATTATTATAAACGTGTGAATTGGAACGGACAGCTCTCGCATTTTGTCAATGAGATTAGCGATGCTGTTTCATAGGGATGTGCTTTTCATAGCCACACTTTTTCATGTTGAGGCCTTTATGAAGTTTGTGCCTTGCCGGCCCCAGAGGCCATCAACACATTTTTTTAGGCATGGAATTGTTTTCTTGTTGTTTTATGTAGATATATAAATATTTCATGTAAGTATCTCTAAAGGACATAAAGGGGTTGGATGGTTTTAGATTAGTAGAATTCCATGAGGCGTTTTGGCCCATTATTCTGTGTGTTAATAATTTATCGAGATTATAAGCACTGCCAAGATTATTTGTGTTTATTACAGTTAATGTGGGAAATCAGGTCAATAGTACGCTGTGGCAAGTGGGGAGTGCTCATTTAATCTGTGTAGGAGTTTACAGAAGACTTGGCTACTAAAATTGCATTAGAGTTTTGTGCAGTGACCTCGTCCCCAGCTATTAAACATGGTTGAGTAAGCTAGATAATAAACCATTAGTATGTTTTAGAGTTGGCTGGAAATAGAATTGGGTCGAGGGAAGGGACAGGAAAGGTAAATTAAACAATAAAACTCTCTGTTCTCTCCTTGTTAACAGCAAGATAGTCAACAGGGGCATTTAGCGTGACTTTAATCATAGCAAATGCTCCAGTGGAAAATACCACATTAGTTCATTCATTTTCCAATGAGGTCACAAAAAAAAACATGTCACATTAATTGTGTTTTCCGACACCATGTCTTCATTCTTTTTATTTTCAAGTAATGCTGTGATTTTCTTATCGATATTCTCCTGTTCTGCTCAGGAACCGTGTGCTGCAATTGCTTTTTCTTATATGGAATCATCCACCTGTTTAATTGCGTCGGCTAAACACGCTGGCAGGTCTATAGACGAGGGAATTGAACTCCAACAGCTGATTTAAGCCGTGATCAGCGAGCACAAAGGAGGGGGCGCGGGGAATTCTAATACCTGCTCTGTATGCCGATTAACTTGTCTCTTTCAGGTGTTCCCTCTCCCCCGCTAATGGACCCCTCCCCCCCCCACCTCCACCCCTAACGTTCCTCCTATCCAAATCTACACTCCACTCCTCCTTTTCTATTCCTGCTCACATAACGTCTTCATGTAACGTTGGCTAATCCCTTTCAACCTAAGCCCTGTAAATCCCTGTTAAAACCCTATTCATTCTTCGACACTCAACCGCATTTTTTTTCATTTTGTCAGTAGGTCGGAGATTTGAACAGGATTTAGGACTTGAAAATCAATTTGTGCATTCTTGTATGTCAAGTAATCCCCTTCTGAAGGTGTGGTAGAGCTTGTTGGTACGCAGGGTGTACGGATGGCCATAATCCGCTCAGAGATTAAGGTAACACAGGTATTCAGTATTGGAGAGGAGCCTTCAGGACAAGGACTGGACATGAAGAGATGTGAAGTTCATTCAAGAAAACCTGTAGGTCTTTTCAGCCAACAACGCATATTTTTGCATTTTGCATATCTTCTCCTTTGTAAGGTGAATTTGTATAGGCCTCGAAAACCTTTGATTTCCTTGGGGACCAATAAAGTATCCTTCCATCTGTCCATCTTTCTATCCTTATCGCCACACTGTCTGTCTGTACATCTAAACTCTATTTATCAATAGTATGCCGCATGTTGGAGGAAGAAAGGAAATATGTCAAATACTTTCAACCCAACGGTCTAATAATAGCATCAATCCATCATCCTGGTACACTTTCTACTTTCTATTATGCTCCTCTTTTTAATCAGAGAGGAGGATATGGAAACTGGTGTGAAGTTAACTTTAGCCTTTATTCAGCACAAAGCACAGTTATCCCCCAAAGTAAAATTTGACCCGGCAGATAGCTGCAGTGTGATTGACACCATCTTGGAAGGCCCTTCAGAATAGATTCTGTATAGGTTAGCAGTATTATGCGGTACGCATGGGGGACTTACCATTCCCTGTCAATGAATGACACAGAGAAGCTGGATTTCCAGCTGGCTCTATGTTGTGCATACAAATGATACAGGACGTTTCTACTGGACCCCTTCCCAAGGAAATGCATAAAGTTAATTGCCTTGCAAAACAAAGGGGAAAAGTAATTTGTCCATCTCTGTAAACTAATATGGATTGTTCTATTGTTTATGTCAATGTCCAGTATGGCTGGGGTTGTTCGGAAAGTAAACAAGATATTTAATAGGACTGATACAATTTATTGTGTTCGCTTGCTTAAATGAATAATGAAAAAAGTCCTCAGTAAGCATATTGTTTACTCACTCAACTCTCGGCACATGACTTGAGCAAATAACAGATGAGAATGTTTCAGAAATAATACATCAATAATTAGACTGATGGGGTGGTGGGGAAGGATAGAATAGTTGTTGGTGGTAATGGTGTTCTACTCCCAACCCAAACGTGCTGGTTTTGATCCACAGCCTAACTCGTAGGCATCCATGAGCAAGAAGCCCTAACCCCTACACTTGCTCAGTATTGACATGTCTCTGCATTCACCATAGGTCGATTCAAAAAAATGAAATAGTAAATTGCCTCACCTAAGTAGAATAAATGACCAAGGAAGATCTTTGTGAACCTTCAGATGATGCCACCGCAGAAGAGCAGGGGACACTGAGAGCAGAGAGATAGTGAGAAGAAGGAGGAAGACAGTCTATTAATATCAGTAATTTATATTGCCTTCGAGCTGGAGCTCCCCCTGAGTGTTGCCTTATCTCTGATGGGGATAACGTGTGTATAGCCAGCAGCACTTATGCTTATTAGGCCGGATCATTTAGTGTCTGCTAATTTACTGCTAATACTATATGTAATGTAATGCTCTCATCTCTGTGACTGCAGAGAGCGACTGTCCAAGCACCATAGAAGACTTCCATTTTACCCGTGTTATGAATGTGCATTTGATGCAGTCGTACAGCAGCATTTGATCTATCAGCAGCCTGTACGACTGGGTTTGAATCCATGCAGCTAAAACATTGTTATTGAAAAGGTTTATGCTTTTCTCTTTGTTTTCGAGGTAAAATAGGGAAATCATTAACTTTTAACTTATTCCCCTCCATTACGTGAGTGCTGTGGTCCAGTCTTCGAGACAAGCAGAGAAGAAAAGGGAGATTCTCTGTTAAAGGATTTGATGCAAACAGGCCTGTCCCCTTCCCCCCATCACCCACCCCCCTATCGCGGCTGCTGTTAATTAACATGTGGGGCTGTTTCGAAATTTATCTTGCAATCTTTATTGCTTTTTCATTCATATTAAGTAAAGGCCCGTATAAAACCTCTGCAACACTATGTCACTTTTACGATCCTATTCCAAAGAGATGCCTTGAGATATTTATGGACGCCCGTGCCAGGTATGACAGAATGACGTATTGTTTATTTATTTATAGTTCACCGATTGTAGTATTTTACAGCCCCATCCAACCTTCCACCGGCACGAAAAAGCTAATAAATAATAGTACATGCCAGCCATTCATCTCAATAAATGTACTGCCACACGCTCGGTTAATACTTTATACATCCATCACTTTATTTAACTATTTTAACTCCCTCACCCTCAAGAATCACTAGTACCTTTTCAGAAAATGTATATTATTTATGTTTGAACTATGTGCAATTTCTTTCTGGTGTCTACTGTGTTTGTAGTTTTGACCTGTATTGTTGTGCCTCAAAAAAGTAATTTCCCCACAGGGATAATGAAAGTACGTAGTTATCTTTATCTACCTCGGTGGGCAAGATGACACTGCTTTTAATATACTGCTCCTCCCAGAGAAAGGGCCTGCGCCGGGTCAGCACATGCCTACCGGCAACCCTTTAGCCCTTCCTTGTTAAGGCAGATTTCATTCAAAACCTAACATAACCTAACATTATGTTATCAATACAAAAAGTGTTGTATTGTTTTGGTTTTATACAACTGATAATAATGCTGGGGGCAGGATAGTCCTAGTCCTAGTTGAATAGTCTAAATGTGTCTCAAACAAGTTGCTTTGGATAGAGGTGTTTGTGAATAGATGGCGCTTGCACTGATACTTGAGTTGTTTGTTTGTTGTCTTTTCTCTAGGTGATTCTTATGCTGACGAAATACTTTGACTTCACCACAGGCAGAGTTACGGAGAGTTCTTTATGGAGGTAAGAGATGGATTTTCTTAGCAGTTCCACCTAGCCAATACAAGGTCTGCAATTACTGTGTTATCTACTTCGACTAAGAACTTAAATGGGACTGGCAGAAATACATGCAGGAATGCTTCATTGAGATACAATGGAGATGAGATGCCTTTTCATATCATGTTCACAATTCCCAAATGACAGCGCCAAAGCCTTGACAGAAATTCTGAAATACCGATGGCCAACTGTTGCAACAGATGGCAAAATACTGTCCCTTTAATGAAAGATTAAAAAATAAAGCATATTCTTGCTGCTTAATTCATTTTGTTTATTATTTCCGCAAATGTTTTGCTGGTGATTATGGCATCCTGAACTGTACAGAGAACAATGATTACTTAATTTGGCTCATTGAAATATGATTAGTAAATTACTTGTCATTTTCTGCTGGCCATCAGTGTTTTTGAACTTGTAAAGTATCATCCCATCCTTTATCCGGTCACAACAGCTCACTGACTACATCCTTCAACTCCCATTTCAGGTCCACCGACTATGGAACTACCTACGAGAAGCTGAACGAGAGAGTGGGACTGAAGACGATACTGAGCTACTTGTACGTTAGTCCAAACAACAAAAGAAAGGTACCCCCATCTCTTCGCCTATAGCAGCTATTAGAGAAACACAGCTATAACAAAGCATGTACTTATTGTTCCCATAAGACCACGGCCGGCTCTGGATAGGAAAACTATAGTTTCCTTTTTGGTGCAACGTTGCACTACCCCACTTATATAGAAATATGATATATTATCCACTCCATAGGATTTGATTGCACATCTGAGCGCCCTGGATGGGAGTCTCTCGAGGCGCCGTCTATCCATTTCCTGCTCATGGCCCTGTCTCGTCTCATCTCAGATCATGCTGCTGACTGACCCCGAGGTGGAGAGCAGTCTGCTCATTAGTGCTGACGAGGGGGCGTCCTACCGGAGACACAGCCTGGGCTTTGACATCCTCAGCCTGCTCTTTCACCCCGAGCAGGAGGACTGGATCCTGGCCTACAGCCACGATCAGAAGGTAATGTGTGTGCGGAGCAAGCCGGGCGTGGTGAAACTGAAACTGAAAGTCAAGGTAGAAAAAAAAGTAAGAGAGACATGAAAGGGAAAGTAAAGTGCAGTAAGGCTTCAGGGAGAAATCTGAACTCTAATCATTTTTTGGGGTTGTTTTTGTTGTTTATTTGTGATGGACCTTGAAATATTTATCTTTTTTATTTAATTATATTTATTATTTATGTCTTTTATGTTTGCGTAATTACCTTTCTTAAGGTTGTTTATTGAATTTAGTTTTTCTGCTTTGTGAAACCAAAGTTGAGAAATAAAAGTTTTGGATATTTTATTTAAGACAATTTGTGTTCCGGAAAATGTGTTCTCTTATTTTGTTAATTGTGTCTGGACCCTCATTACCCAAGACACCAAGGCACAGCCGGCTGAATCTGCTTTCCTCCCCTTAAAACGAACAGCAGAGTTGCCTTTTCCCAGTGCATGGTACCATGTCCTTGATAAAGATATAGAGGCAGCTGACAGAAGAGACTCATCAAATGAAACAAAGTTCCCTCTTGCACGCCTTTTGACTAGCACAGACTGAAAAATAAAGAAACACACAGCTTGAGGCACAGGAGACACCTGCCTGTGTGTGTGTACGCACACCCATTTTTGCACAAACACCTATTTGCTCACACACACACACACCGCAAAATAAAACACACCCTTTGAACCACAAAGGCAACTGCAGTGCGTACGCACACACACACACACACACACACACACACACACACACACACACACACACACACACACACTACATTGATACACGCATTTCGTTATCCTGAGTAAAAAAAAACATGCTGTCTACCATGCTCTGCACAACAGGCATCAGACTGAACTTCCAAGGGCTGATTCTGAAAGGTTTGATACTCAGTGAGGAAACGCCGGGCCATGGTTAGAGGGAGATAAATGGATAAATGGAGCCAGCGGAGCCAGAAAGCTTTGTCAAACGCCATCAATTGGCGTTTGACAAAAATAAATAAAAATAAAGGATCTCTTTGCAAAGTTTGCCTTGAGGCTATTGCTAGCATTTTTTTATTTGAAAGTGACTTAATGTTTTTCTGAGATTTGTTATTTTTACTTGACAAATAAAATGAAATAAAATACCTGAGAGTTGAAGGAAGAGCAACAGGAGGCTGTACAAGGTGGAAATATCCCCCATAATTCCTATTGAAAAATGTATGCTGACTTAATTAGCGACCAATCTGAATCCAGCTCTTGATTTATCATGTTGGCAAAATTGTACCACACAGTTGATTGATTACCCTGCCAATTCGACAAAATGTCTGATGTCGAACCACGATGCTTTTGAACATCTAACTGTGTGCGTGGAAGCATTACCATTTGGAAACAACTGTTCTCTGGTGATTTTGTCTCCAAACATAACATCGACCTCAGATGTGTTTAATTAGGTGCCTAATCCCAGAATTTCACCAAATGACACGAGTTACAACTGCCAAAAGATTTCTAAGGACTAAAGCCCTCTGCTGGTTATTTCTTTACAGCAGACATTTCGTTTAATCACGCCTGATGTCTCCCCTTCTGTTTCCCAGCTTTATGTGTCTGTCGAATTTGGGAGAAGATGGCAGCTTGTCCACGACAATGTCGTCGCCAACAGATTCTACTGGTGAGGAATAATACACCAGCCTATGGCATTCAAACACATGTGTCTGTTTTTTTTACTTTTTGTAATGTTATTGGACTTTATATACATATATGTATTTTCATCATTATATAGTCTATAGTATATTCATTCCATCATAATATAAACAGATTGTATTCTGTAGTACTGTGAACATACCCTTAGATCTGTTTCAGCGTTACTTGCATTGTCTGTGGAATACCAAACAATGTAAATCAGACATGGATGGATGAGGCTGGTGTTGTGAAAAAAGGCTCCCACGTGAGACGGTTTGTCAATGTCGGCTCTAGCTGCGCTGTTGTCGTTAACGGAGCCAAAAGAATAGATAAAAGCCGTTCACACGTGAAGAGCTCTGCTTAAATGTCTTTTTATATCAAACTAAGCACTGGGAGAAAAAGCAACGTATCTTATCTAATAGCTGACAGCCACACATTAACCATAACTTATGGCGGCCCAAGCCAGACAATTAAGCAGGCCACAGTTTATCAGTGTGGTCTCACCCACCAATGGGAACCCAGAGCACCCCGTCCCTGGTCGCCTGTTGGCCAATAGAACGGCGATGTGGGATTTGACAAAGAGTCTATTAAAGGTGAAAAACGTCCGCGAAGCAATTACCAAACGCCGATAGAGGCGCGGGCGGGTCTGTTTCTTTATACCATACTTCAGACCCCAGATGGCGAATCGAAAATGACAAGAAAGCTATATTTAGACCTGAGAGCGGCCATTATTGCAACAAGTGAACACTCGCTGTCAAAATGCACTTAACTACTGCCATTAAACATTGGATTCCAACCACATATCTTTCATATATGGTGTTTCAGCTTATTATTGCATGGGTGAAAATGTTTAACACTGAGGTTAATGTGTGGGAAATAGAAACGTCTGTTGTAGTGTTGGTATTCATAATTCATAATTATCAACTATGCTATTGTGTATGTATATATATATATATATGTATAAATAATTATAATAAACAGAAGTAACTAATTAACTAACTAATTGTAGCCTCCATACACACATACAGTGGGGCAAAAAAGTATTTAGTCAGCCACCAATTGTGCAAGTTCTCCCACTTAAAAAGATGAGAGAGGCCTGTAATTTTCATCATAGGTATACCTCAGCTATGAGAGACAAAATGAAAAAAAAAAAATCTAGAAAATCACTGTATGATTTTTAAAGAATTTATTTGCAAATTATGGTGGAAAATAAGTATTTGGTCAATAACAAAAGGTCATCTCAATACTTTGTTGCATGCCCTTTGTTGGCAATGACAGAGGTCAAACGTTTTCTGTAAGTCTTTACAAGGTTTTCACACACTGCTGCTGGTATTTTGGCCCATTCCTCCATGCAGATCTCCTCTAGAGCAGTGATGTTTTTGGGCCTTCGCTGGGCAACACGGACTTTCAACTCTTTCCAAAGATTTTCTATGGGGTTGAGATCTGGAGACTGGCTAGGCCACTCCAGGACCTTGAAATGCTTCTTACGAAGCCACTCCTTCGTTGCCCGGGCGGTGTGTTTGGGGTCATTGTCATGCTGAAAGACCCAGCCACGTTTCATCTTCAGTGCCCTTGCTGATGGAAGGAGGTTTTCACTCAAAATCTCACGATACATGGCCCCATTCATTCTTTCCGTCACACGGATCAGACGTCCTGGTCCCTTGGCAGAAAAACAGCCCCAAAGCATGATGTTTCCACCCCAATGCTTCACTGTAGGTATGGTGTTCTTTGGATGCAACTCATCATTCTTTCTCCTCCAAACACGACGAGTTGAGTTTTTACCAAAAAGTTCTATTTTGGTTTCATCTGACCATATGACATTCTCCCAATCCTGTTCTGGATCATCCAAATGCTCTCTACCAAACTTCAAACGGGCCCGGACATGCACTAGCTTTAGCAGGGGGACACGTCTGGCACTGCAGGATTTGAGTCCCTGGCGGCGTAGCGTGTTAGTGATGGTAGCCTTTGTTACTTTGGTCCCAGCTCTCTGGAGGTCATTCACTAGGTCGCCCCGTGTGGTTCTGGGATTTTTGTTCACCGTTCTTGTGATCATTTTGACCCCGCAGGGTGAGATCTTGCGTGGAGCCCCAGATCGAGGGAGATTATCAGTGGTCTTGTATGTATTCCATTTCCTAATAATTGCTCCCACAGTTGATTTCTTCACACCAAGCTGCTTACCTATTGCATATTCAGACTTCCCAGCCTGGTGCAGGTCTACAATTGTGTTTCTGGTGTCCTTTGACAGCTCTTTGGTCTTGGCCATAGTGGAGTTTGGAGTGTGACTGTTTGAGGTTGTGGACAGGTGTCTTTTATACTGATAAGGAGTTCAAACAGGTGCCATTAATACAGGAAACGAGGGGAGGACAGAGGAGCCTCTTAAAGAAGAAGTTACAGGTCTGTGACAGCCAGAAATCTTGCTGGTTTGTAGGTGACCAAATACTTATTTTCCACCATAATTTGCAAATAAATTCTTAAAAAATCAGACAATGTGATTTTCTGGATTTTTTTTTTCATTTTGTCTCTCATAGCTGAGGTTTACCTATGATGACAATTACAGGCCTCTCTCGTCTTTTTAAGTGGGAGAACTTGCACAATTGGTGGCTGACTAAATACTTTTTTGCCCCACTGTATATATATATATGTGTGTGTATATGTATATGTATGGAGGCTACAATTACTTATGTTTATTATATCTATTATTTATTTATTTTCACAATAATTACTGCAGTTTTCATTGTTCTGATTAAATTCAGAGGGGAGATATTAAAGTATGTTTAATAGATAAAGTTCTTATTGTTTTAACTGTTGCAGGTCCCGACTGGGGTTGGATAAAGAACAAGGAATGATTCACCTGGAGATCAGTGTATCTGATAGACGTAAGTACACACTTCCAGTACATTATATTACATTTCCATTACATTTAGGACTCCAGCAGACACTTTTAGTCAAAGTGACATACAGTTGAGGCTGGGTTATCAAAGGTGTGTGTGTGTGTGTGTGTGTGTGTGTGTGTGTGTGTGTGTGTGTGTGTGTGTGCGTGTGTGTGTGTGTGTGTGTGTGTGGATGTGTGGGTGGGTGGGTCCTGGGTGAAAATGGACTGGAAGGTGTGGATGTGTGTCTGAGGACCCTCTTACAACTGCTCAGAGTGCAAAGCAGCTAAAGCAATTAAATGTGCTATTTATGCATTTGGTAGACTTATTTATCCAAAGGGACTTACAGTAAATTCACATAAACTGTTTTTTAGTAGCAAGTAGGGGCTAGGGCATCTTTTGCAACAATGCCTACTACAGGTAGACTACATCGCAGACCGAGCCTAGGGATTTGAACGCCGTTGCCGGCTTTTTATGGGCTTAATTTGATTTAATTTCATGAATTTTTATGATTCGCAAATCATTACACAGAGGGCTCCTTCGGAGAATAGCATGCCAGCACGATCTGGGGTGATTAAAGTACTATCTTATCCCACACAAAAGGCTACAAACACATAGTGACACGCACTTCTTCCAAGATTATTATTGCGCTGCCATTTTCGGCAGGCGTACAAAAGGGTTTACGCCACCCTGTTCTAATTAGGCCTGCTTGTTTACTCTTCTTGAAATAAAACTAGACAGCAGATGAAAATGTTTTCTCTTGCGCCAGGGCTCCTATTGAAACAGCTTAATCAACTGAATGCCTGAGAGCTAGATTCCCTTGTTTCATGTGTGTGTCTTTTGCCCGGACGTCGCTTCAAAACCTAAATTGGCAGCCCGAAAACGGTTCTCATGTGATTAAGCTAATTTGTTTCTGCGATGCCCGGGCTCCGGCTCCGGGTTGGCCCGCTGAGTGGAGAGAAGCAGTTCTGGAAGAGACCCTCACAGTGTTAATGTCTCATCCCATGGGAGAGGACTATCTCCTCTGGAGCCAAGACACGAGGACAGCCCTCTCTCGCTCTCTCTCTCTCTCTCTCTCTCTCTCTCTCTCTCTCTCTCTCTCTCTCTCTCTCTCTCTCTCTCTCTCTCTCTCTCTCTCTCTCTCTCCGGCCAAGACCTGAGGACAGCACTCCCTCTTTCTCTCTCTGTCTCTGTCTCTCTCTCTGTCTCTCTTTCTCTCTCTCGCTGGGACAAGACCCGAGGACAGCCCTCCCTCTTTCTCTCTCTGTCTCTGTCTCTCTCTCTCTCTCTCGCTGGGACAAGACCCGAGGACAGCCCTCCCTCTTTCTCTCTCTGTCTCTGTCTCTCTCTCTGTCTCTCTTTCTCTCTCTCGCTGGGACAAGACCCGAGGACAGCCCTCCCTCTTCCTCTCTCTCTCTCTCTCACTCAAGCTATCTATCTATCTATCTATCTATCTATCTATCTATCTATCTATCTATCTATCTATCTATCTATCTCTGTCTCTGTGTCTCTCTGTCTCTCTGTGTCTGTGTCTCTGTCTCTGTCTGTGTGTTTCTCTCTCTCTGGGGCAAGACAGTAGGACGTCTCTGTCTCTGTCTGTGTCTTTGTCCCTCTCTGTCTCTGCCTATGACAGCCCTTTCTCTCTCCCTCTCCCTCGTTCGCCCTGTCCCCCTATCTGCCTCTCTCGCTGTGGCTCTCCGTTCATCTATTAGTGAGCTCAGACACTGACCTCAAAGGGCTTATATATTATTATTATTATTTTGTTTTGTTTTGTATCCAAGAACTGGCTTAGGATGCCATCAGCGTAAGTGATGCTCAGACCCAAAATGGAGGACACGCTGAAGGTTATATATGTGTTTATGTATTTATTTATGAACTTTTCCTTCGTTTCACTGCAGGCTCCCAGTACATTACGTGCAAGCTACAGAACTGCTCGGAAGGAAACAAGGGCAAGCCGTTCCCAGGATTCATCCGGCCCGACTCCTTGGTGGTTCAGGACCAGTACGTGTTCATCCAGGTGGGGTTTTTATTGCCCGGTCCGTCTTCATTAAAAGACAATTAAACGGCGATGCAAGTGCCGGCGCTGAATCGCTTGCTTAATGTGCAATTCCCCCACTTTTCATTAACTAATAGGGGGAGGGGGAGGGCAATATTGTGATGAAGGATGACTTCGTACTGAATGTATTTGTGTAAGGCCCCTAAGCCTTCGCCCCCCCCCTTCCACCCCCACCAAGTACTCTTTATGAACCACTTCTTTGTTTTTGCTGCTTTTCTGGGGATAGCAGCTTGTGTAATAAAGTATTCAGACATGTGGATGAGAAAGGGATTAGAGATGTTAGGTATGAACAGTTTTTTCAGGTGCCGTCCATCTGTCCATGATGCGTTTCTCCACTACTATTTTTTTGTCTTTGGCTTTATGTGATGCAAGCCAATGCACTTAAAGCCTATAGACGTTGATTGGGTGATATTGCTGTTCCAGGTGCCGATAGCGGGGCAGTCTGTCCACTATATGTCCTATAAAAGGAACCCCTTCTACCCCTTGAAGCTGCCTAAGTACACGCTGCCCAAGGTGAGAAACAATTTGGCTGGGGCGAGTTTCATACAAACTGGAGTAAAGCGGATCTTTGGTATTATATTGTTCAATGTTTAGCTCCCTGAGTTAGCACAAGTTGCATATCTTACTCACTCATTTAGCATCACATTTGGCTGTTCATTTTTTTTTTTTTTTACATCAGTTAGCTCACTCCGTAAGTGACACTAAGTGACACTTAGACAAGGATGCAGGGTAGTGATGTTGGAAACAGGTTTATTGTAAGGCTTGCAAATAGTGATACATGACAATGCGATCAATGCTGCCATGCAGGAGATCTCTCTCCGAGTGTGTGGGGTGATGGCTGGTATAACCTGTGCACATCGATTTCCTAATGCATAACCTGTGTGCAGCCTCACCCAGCCCCGGAGTCCAATCAGTTTGACTCGGTCTGGTGAGGCTGCTTAAACCAGCCATCATCCACACACACTCCCACAATCGGTTTGTTTCCTTCTTTAGTATCAGTCGGTTCGCTTCCTCAGTAAGTTAGCTTCCTCATTGAGCATCAGTCAGTAATGTCTTCCACAGTTGCCATCGTATATTCAGCATCCTCTGCTAATTATATGGCTGTCACTGCCATTCCTTTTTCCAGGACTTGCAGATAATCAGCACGGATGACAACCAAGTTGTGACAGCCATCCAGGACTGGCACCAGAACGACTCGTACAACCTGTACACGTCAGAGCAGGGAGGGCTGTTCTTCACCCTGGTGCTGGAGAATGTGGTCAGCAGTGGTGGACCGGAGGGCAACGTCATGATAGACCTCTACGAGGTAGGAACACCCATCCACCCACCCATGCATAAATTATCACTCTTTCCATTTGGCCATCCATACACACATAGTCTTGTCAACCCTCCCTCCATCCCCCTCTCATCTTTGCTACCATAAATCATCTATCCAACCATCCATCAATCCTTTTCTCCATCGAAAGATGTTTCATCAATCTGTCATTCAACCTCTATCTATCCATCCATCCATGTAATCTATCAATCTATCCATCAATCTAGCTGTCTGTCTGTCTATCCATCATCCGTTCATCTACCCTCCAACTGCTCATCCATTATCCATCGAATGTAGCCTTCTATCACTCCACCTATCCCTCTTTCCATCCATCCATCCATCCATCCATAATTTTCTCTATCGTCAAACGACTATGTTTTTCTGAATGCACACTGCATGGATCAATTGTGAGGTACCATTTCAGCTTTGTAGTTTTACGGCAGACTGTTGCCAGTTTATTGTGTATAAATAGTCAAAGATGGCTCACTTCATCTTCTTTGTGCTTTTGCCCCGAAGCGTCTACATTTCTCAACCCCTATCTAGACCTTGTTTGCTCTTTCCCTCCTCTCTTGTGGTCCCGTGGTGACCTGAACTAAAACATTTAGTAGCGTCTCTGCTCCCCGGCACCAAGCCAGCGAGGTCCTGACACCAGTGTTAGCATAACGCAGGCCAGTTCTAGTTCTTTCTTGTCCACACAGTGGAGTACTTTACCTCACACACAGGACACAAAGGCTCAACTAAATCCTGTATAAGCTTCAAGACCCTGGATGGAAGCTACAGATTTCTGCCTCCCTTTATAGATTATCTTCCACTGCAGTCATTTCTCTTCCTGTGACAAGATGGTATTCCCTTGGCCGACCGACCGAGGAAATTTTTACTTAGGTCCATGTACAAAGATTTGCACAACATCAACATAAAAAAGGAAATGCGGCCATGCGAGGACGACCGAGGGAATGGTTGGATTGCATCGTTGTTGCATCCTCTCGGCAGATAAAGATAAAGTAGCAAAGTCTCGAAGCTGCGCTTTTACTTTGTTTTGAATCCCTACAGAAAGATCCAAAATAGTCGTCTCTGTCTGAGAAAGAAACTGCATGTGACCAGACGCCTTTTCTTGTTGCAAACAAACCCTTTTTCGTTTGTGCTTTAACTTTGAGTATCATTTTGATATATTGTTGGAACGGTGGAAAGTTTGACAACTTTCCCTCTCCCTCCCCCGTCCCCCTCCCCCTACAGGTAGCTGGGATTAAGGGAGTTTTCCTGTCAAATAAAGTCGTTGATGGCCAAGTGAGAACTTACATAACGTACAACAAGGGGAGGGACTGGCAGCTACTGCAGGCTCCTGCAAGAGATCTCCAGGGAAACACGGTATACTGTGAACAGGTACATGGTGATATATATAGGTTTGTGGGTGTGTTTGTGTGTCTGTGTGTGTGTTTTAAGAAGCCCAGCCCTTTCAAAACCTCTAAAAAGAGGGGAAATCATATTTGGTAATGTTAGACATCAAAATTATTATACAAATATTCAAATTTTCATTTGGCATTCGGAAAGATGTCCTTTATCAGTAAAAATAGATACTCTAACACTTAACCTTACTTTTTTGTGCAATGTGTTTTTATCACATTTGGGATCCTCTGAGGGGTTCACTGTGTCATTGGATCTCACATTAAACCAACAATAGATTTGTTGTACTCTACAGCGGTTCTGTTAAATAATGATATTCAGGGAATAACTTTTGCTTTGACAGGTATCAGCCCGCCCCTTTCTGTTCTCAGGGAATAACTATAATTGTGACTAATGTCTGCCTATATCTCTCCCTCACTTATATCCTCCTGTGTGTCAGCCATTTTGTTCCTTGCACCTGCACCTCCATGTGTCTGAGAACCCTTACACTTCAGGGAACATTGTGAGCAAAGACTCAGCTCCAGGAATTATAATTGCGTCAGGTAAGGAAGTTGTGCAACAAGGTAAATGTTCAACTCTTTCGGCTGATGGCTGGTTGCCACGGAAACCGGCGGTAGACCCTCGACTTTACCTAATAGTCACTTGTTCCACAGCTAATGGTACCTCTGTTGGCAGCATTCTCGTGCGAGCAAGTCTATATTTCCTGTTACAGTTCTGACAGTGGAGCAAAAATGGTTTTCTGTACTCGTAGGATTGTATTTCTACTAGGATACACATGAACTGTGCTTGGCCTGCATGAATGTACCCTCATGTGTTAAAGGTTCAAACTGGCATATTTGAAAATGTTTCTTGCAAAATGAGGTATATTCATTTCGATCGGAGACCTGTGTCAGTATATTGTTTTTTTCTTTCTGTTGATGACTATAAACATGTCCTTCTAAATAATAGCTGTTTTTTTGTGCGCAGGTGTGATGGGCCCTGAATTAACCAGCAATAACGTCAGCATTTTCATTACGTCTGATGCCGGGAACACATGGAGAGAGGTAGCACTCTTGTTTTTGTATTTCTGGGCAGTGTGAACTCATATCAAAGAGAGGGCGGATTGATTTTTGCTTTCGGCTTCTATAAACCCGTGAATAACTGGTGAATAACAATTCATAACAAACAATTGATACTTGACTGGCTTATATTCAGTGTGCGTGAATATCTTTTTGAGAGATTAAGTCTTTTTTAAAAATACATTCATTAAATTATGTTTATATACATTCTGATGAGGGTGGCCTAGCCCTATAACCTTCAATTCAGGCAATTAGTTTGTCGGAATCTGGGAGAATTGCCATCCACACCATCAAATATTCAGATGCGTGGATGTTTGCTGTAGCCGTCTCTCTGCAAAAACAAGTCCAGCTCAAACGGTGTAAATGGAATTGCTCTGGGTTTCTCTCCCAGGTGTTTGAGGAGGAATACAGCGTCTTGTTTCTGAACCAGGGAGGTGCTCTGGTGGCCATACGACACACTCCGCTGCCCATAAGACATATCTGGTACAGAAATACATGCATTATGCCTTCCAGGGAAATGTGTGCATGCCTTTGCTTTGCTATTTTTTCTTCATTCTGATTGAATTCACCTCTGTAATAGCCGTCCCCCATAGTCTGTCTATTTCTTGCAGTCAGCCCCCTAGTCAGTTCGTCTTTCTTAGTTGGATAGTTGCATTATGATTGAATTCATCTCTGTTTGCGGCGATTGTCCCTAGCCGCTCTTTTTTCCAAACCATACATCGTTGTTTCATTCTGGAATATACACAATATGTCTCAAGGCGAAACAGTTTTACTTATCAAACTGCGTTAATACTCCCTAGTCTCGGTATCCTTCTTCTGAAACCGTCGTATATATGGCACAGCTGTCTTTGATAAACAAGCACAGATCTTCAAGCGAAAACTGTTACATGCATGCGCTTTTATTATGTCTTATGGAACGTCTCTTTGTAGCCCTGATCCCCCTAGTCACCTGGTTGGTGTTATCCGACCTTCCTAACACCACACCAACCTAGGGAACCCTGACCTCGAAAATGTACATTATGTCTCGGTGTAAAATGTACTTTTCTTTTTTCCTTTCTGATGGAGCTGACCTCTTTTTGTAACTCTGGTCTCCCTAGTCACCCGTTTTGTCCTCCTTCCTCCTCCTTCCTCCAGGCTGAGTTTTGACGAGGGCCAGCGTTGGGATCAGTACAGCTTCACCTCCTCCCCGCTCTACGTGGACGGGGTGCTGGGGGAGCCAGGGGAGGACACCCTTATTATGACGTACGTACACTTGCTACAAAAACCCCAACGCTTCCCTTGTGTCCAACCGATAGACGTGGTTACGACAGACGGACAGACAAAAGTGGACCGAAAGAGATCCGGACCGATGTCCGGTTTTACCGGCACAAACGAAATGTATTGACAAGTCAAAAGGAAAACGAAAGGAAACTGCAGTTACAATGGATTGACCTAAAGGTTAGAACAAATTGGATTGGTATTGAGACTGATGGCCATGTTCTAGCATTGAAAAATAGTTAGTAATTTAGAATATGTGTTTAACCCAAAGTGACGTACAGGTGGATCCAGAAACTTGTTCAGGAGAAGGTATTTGGGTTTCTTGCTCAAGTATGTCTACAGCTTTGCGGACAGTAGGGGTTCAAACTCAGTAACTTATGGCTGGAATTTGAACATCCTAGCCACAGTGCTATGCTATCCACTATAATAGAATATTGTTGAGGGGAAAACTTTAGTAATTTTTTAGTAATATTTCTCTATTGATATACCACCTTATTGAAACATTCCATTTATTAATATAAAGGTCAATGAACTGAAAACAACGTTTGGATGAGTTTTGTTTGCTTGCCGTCTCAAAGTGTAATCACTTGAAAAATTGCTATTTGTCTATGCTTATTGTAGTGGGAGCTCGGGGAGCGCTTGATCTAGTTCTCGGCGGTCGCTTGGGCACTGTGCTACATTACTGTGAGCATTTTCTGTCTCCCCCATCTACCCTGTCCTGTCACGTGTCAGAAACCTGCTGCACTCAGCACTCTCCCAACCCACCCCGATTCTGCTCATATGCCCCGGCGGTTCGCAGCCTCGCTTTGCGACGTCACTCCGGATAAGAGCGTCCGCCGAGCGACCAAACGTTGATGCTGAAGATGAATGTGACTGTGTTGCTTCTGTGCAGAATATTCGGTCACTTCAGCCATCGGTCTGAGTGGCAGCTGGTGAAGATCGACTTCCGGTCCTTCTTCAGCCACCGCTGTGAGTCGGACGACTACCTGACCTGGCAGCTACACAACGAGGTAAGGCCAGGCCAGCTACTATTTTGACCACTACTCGTCTCACACGACAAACAGTCAAGTCTATTGCACTTGATTATTTGTCATGTGTGTTACCAGGGCGAAGCCCTCCATCCCAGCCCATAGTCTCAAAGGTCTTCACAGGCCCCGTTGTAAAGGCCCCCCTCTCATCCTCAGCTCGGGAAACATTTTAATTATCAAGGAATAAACCTGATACTTGATGTCAGGTCACATGAGGTCCAGTCCAGCCCCGCCCCTACTCCAACCAACCACAACAACAGCACGTTGTGTGTTTACAGGGGGAGGTCTGCATCATGGGCGTGAAGAGAACCTTCCAGAAATTAAAAGGCAGCGCCCGGTGTGTGAAGACCAGGGACCAGCAGCGCGCCCGGGACTCAGTGCCATGTCCGTGCACCGAGGCGGACTTTGAGTGGTGAGAGCAGGGTTGTTGGTGTTTGGGGGGTTAGCGGTGGGGCTGGTGGTGGTGGTGGTGGTGGTGGTGGTGGTGGCGGTTGAGCACATTTCTTCTTTTCTGCATCAGTGAATCCAATACATCACACTCTCGTAATCTCCACAGGCAGGACTGTTTTTTTTATTATACCGACTGCTAGGAAATAAATATATATAAACTACAGGAAAAGTTGCTGTTTGAGTTTGGGTTTTCAGTGCCGAGTGAAGTTGGGCAGACTATAATCTTCAAATGGTGTAAATTTCGATACGGTTGAGATATTTTCTTTTTTCCTTCTGGCGATTGCCATGAAATAAACATACAAAGTAAAGGAGGAGTTCATGTTTGGGTTTCTAGGGCCAATTGAAGTTAGACAGACTAGACTTCAAATGCTAGAAATGTTGATGTAGCTAAGATGTGTTTTTTTTATATGTTGTATGCTAGGAAATAATATATACAAACTACAGTAGGAGTTCATGTTTGAGTTTGCAGAAGGTAAAGTGACTACAGACTTACATTTTCAAGAATGTTGATATGATTAGGATAATTACTATTAATATATACATATATAAAAACTACAGGAAGAGTTCATGTTTGACTTTGAGTTTTCTGTGCCAAATGCAGAAGGTAAAGAGTATAGATTTCAAATATTGAGAAGTTTGATATGGAAGATTTATATTTATACACACACATATTGTGTGTGTATATATATATATATATATATATATATATATATATATATATATATATATATATATATATATATAACTATAGTCTCCCTAGGGAGACTATAGTTTTCAAATGTTGAATATGTTTAGATGGTTAAGATGTGTTTTATATTTTATGTTGAATGCTAGGAAATATATATATATATATATATATATATATATATATATATATATATATATATATATACAAACTATGGGAAGTTCTTGTTTTAGTTTGCTTTTTCAGTGCCAATTGAAGTCAGACAGTCCAGGGAAGTTACAGGGAAGTTTGTTTGGGTTTTCAGGGCCAAGTGAAGGAACTAGAGACAAATATTTAGGAGGTTTTAAATGCATGCTGTAACAGAAGGGGAATCAGATCATTTTCTCATTAATTATCTTGCTCAAAGGCTGAAACTTACAAATTTTTAAATTTTAAAATATAAATGTTTTTTTTCATTTAATTACATTTCAGTATATTTTTCGTAATATAATATGTAATCAGAATGAATGTCAAAAACACAGTGCCTACATTATGATATAAATAACCTTACCACTGCCTCCCACAAGACAGAAATATTGTTCAGTTATTGGTTGTGACCATTTGAAAACTAATTTGTGTGCGTGTGTCGTTTCCATGGCAACTCGATGGCTTGACTGAGTAGCGACTACGGCTTCGAGAGGGGCACGGATGGGAGCTGCTCGCCGACGTTTTGGTTTTTCCCGACAGCAGCGTCCCGAGACTGCCCCGTTACCATTGAGAGCTACCTCAACAGAACCGGGTACACACACACACACACACAGAGAGAGAGAGAGAGAGAGAGAGAGAGAGAGAGAGAGAGAGAGAGAGAGAGAGAGAGAGAGAGAGAGAGAGAGAGAGAGAGAGAGAGAGAGAGAGAGAGAGAGAGAGAGAGAGAGAGAGAGAGAGAGAGAGAGAGAGAGAGAGAGAGAGAGAGAGAGAGAGAGAGAGAGAGAGAGAGAGAGAGAGAGAGAGAGAGAGAGAGAGATTATTGAAGTGGATTATTGAGTTAACATTGTCCTCTGCTTTTTGATGCAAACTGTGACTCAATACTGCCACCTTCCTCATGTTTTGTGTGAATGTGTTTGTGTGTGTGTGTGTTTCTGGAAGTGTATGTGTAGTCCTTTATTAAGAAATGAAAGCTATGCATATGTACATGTAATGTATTCATTCACAGCACGACTGCACTGTGTTTTGATAGATTGTGATTGAGTGTATGTGTGTGTGTGTGTGTGTGTGTGTGTGTGTGTGTGTGTGTGTGCATGTGTGTGAGTTCCTTCAATGTGTGTTTGTGTGTGTGTGTGTGTGTGCGTAATCCATCATTGCATTTTGTGTGTGTGTGTCTCTACTCCTTCATTGTAAATGTACATTTATTTGTAAAGCACATTTAAAAAAACAACAGTTGAACAAAGTGCTTTAAAAAAAAAAGTGTGTTTGTTTACATGTCTCTGTTCTTTTATTGTATCTGTGTGTGTGTGTGGGTGTGTGTGTGTGTGTGTGTGTGTGTGTGTGGGTGTGTGTGTGTGTGTGTGTGTGTGTGTGTGTGTATTCTAGGTACCGCAGGGCTTTGTCCAATAATTGCACGGTGGGAGGTGGGCCACGGCCGGGCCCCAGGCGACAGAGATGTCCCAGCTCGGCCCCCAGGGGCCTGCAGCTGCTCACCATGGAGCAGACCCTGGTGGCCCCGCTGGGCAACAACGTAACCCTCCTCGTCTTCCTTGAGGAGGTGCTGACGCCAGGAGTGTGTGTGTGTGTGGGTGTGTGTGTGTGTGTGTGTGTGTGTGTGTGTGTGTGTGTGTGTGTGTGTGTGTGTGTGTGTGTGTGTGTGTTCCGTGGCTATGTGTGTAATGTCATCATGATTGTAGAAAAGGTGACATGATGCTCAGATTAGTCTTACTTTCAGGACTTGGTATATCTCTAACAAATAATATTTTTCTTTCGAAAAAATCCCAGAATGAATAATAGTTCGAAAAATGTCAGAAGGAAGGAGGCATATTTCTCCTTAGGGATTTCTTTCAATCGTTCAAATGTGACTAGCTGGCACTAATAGCGCACTGCACTGCTATCACATCCAGGAGCTCTTTATTAGCCAAGTAAGTTAACACATAAGAAAGGAACATGCAACAGATTTATATTGGTGCACTGCTTCTCAAAGGAACTAAAAAACATGTACAAGAGCTAGTAACCATTTTAGCTACACATTAACTATAAATACTGCAAATGTTTAGGTTTGTAAATTACTGCTGTTCATTTAAGAAGGGGAATGGAAACGTGCTGATATCATGATAATATAATATCAATGTTTATTCTATTATTATTGTTAACATTATAATAATGTACCGGTAAATGTTTCCTTCATGTTACTTACTGTAAACAAGTTAGGTGGATTCGATTTTGACGTAAAATCCCTCCATGCTTTGCCTGGCTCGCTCTGTTGAAGTTGAAGGGGTAAACAATAGGACTGTTGAAATAAGAAACTAATTGTCATTAAAGTCGACCACAAATGGCTGAAACTGAGGAATAACAAACCAGGTCTTGAAAACAAAAAGATAAATGTGTGACCTGTGGTCATTCGTGTTTTTGTGTTTTGTTTTGGGTATTGATTTCGGTGAATTGCTCTGTCTTGTCTTTTTGTTGTTTTGTTGTTTGTTTCTCTGAGGGGTGATTGGTTAATAGGCTGTGCGTCACTAGGTGGATTTCTTGGCCCAGTGAACAATTATCATCTCCATCTCAGAAAACTAATGTGTGTCTTAGTTTAGTTTTGAGTTGAATGATTTTGCACAATTAATGAATGCAACATCATTTCAATGTACATTTCATTAGGATTTTATTGGACTTAAATTCTTGGAAGCTGAGATGGACAATTTCCTGTTGTGCCAGTTTTAACACTGTTGTTACCTTACACGTTTGTGTGTGTTGTTTGGTGTGTTGTGTTGTCTGCAGGGTGCAAGCGCCACCACTAGCATTACGGTGGACTTTGGTGACGGCACGGCGGTGTCCTACGCCAACACCAGCTCCATCGAGGACGGGATCCGCCACATGTACAGCAGAGTTGGCATCTACCACGTCTCGGCAGTGGCTCGCAACCACCTGGGGTCGGACCGGGTCACCCTGTTCCTACACGTCTCCTGTGAGTCTGCAAACTACAAATTAAGTGGGAGATGAGAAAACATCCACGTATTACCGTGGTTATCATGGTTGCCATGACACCCGTTGATCGGAGATACAGCGACTAATCAAGAACCAACAACTGGTATTTTCTTCAGGGAACTCCCCCTCTGGTTACTATTGAGTCATTGAACAGATGTTGTCATTCGACTTGTAGTGATTTCAGATCCATTTCTTTAAGGAGCAGGTAAAGGGGTAGGGCATCCTGTGCTTGGATCCTGCATGTAACTGGACATTTGGGGATCAAATATTATCATAATACATCCTACTCCAATGTGGGAAAATAACTATAATAAAAACTCTGTGTGTGTTTGAATCCAACGATGTCCACAGCCCGTAGGAATCCTTGAGCAAATGTGCCGCTGCTTCTTCGTGGCGTGCTTGTATCTGATTTCAGTTCCAGGTCGCTTTGAATAAAGAAAGTCTGCTAATTGACTTATTAAGTATTAAACACCAAGACTTCCTTGGCTCCTTCCGGACTCGGCAGCGCACCGTAATGGTCTTGACATGCCAAACCACATAATGAGGGCTCCACCGCCGCCCAGTCGGCCCGTTACCACGTCTGGTCAGAGGCCCGCTTGCACAGGTGTCTCTAATTAATACCACTGGCCAACGGTTCCCGCGAGCGCCCAAATCACACGGTCGTGGCGAGAGGTTAATTAGGTGTAACACGCTCCTCCTCAGACAGATGGAGCAATAGTATGATGTACCCTTCCCTCCCTCACCCTCCCTCCCTCCCTCCCTCCCTCTCTCTTGGCCCTGACTTTATGCTCAGTGGTTTCACAGAACCTCTTGTGTCGTTGCCCTCGCGCCTCGGGAATGATTTCATGAGGAACGTTTGGGAGGAGTGGAACACCACTGTGGGCTTTATCGAAGGCAGAGTTGTTGAAAGGGAACAGAAATGACAAAAGTCCCTGCCTATGTCCCTGCCTCTTGGTGAATCAGGCAAGAGGAGTCGCAGCCATACGTGACTGGAATGAATATTAATATTGATTTTTCCGTCTTTTCTCTTTTAAGAAACAAATCAGCTAAAGGCTGTGTTACCCAGTTTGACTCCACTTACTTCATTTTAGATAATTTCTTTTTTTGACCTTTTTGCAGAATGAGCTATTTTCATGTTATACATAAAAAAATATGTTTTGTTGTAGTTGTTTTTTGCGTATATATATAACCATAACTTGCTGTGTTTGTTGTTGTTGTTTTTTTGACAAGTATGGTTAGGGATTTATGGCTAGGAGTCCATACACAAATGTCTAGTTTCTCGCATTGTGTACATAAATATACTTTCTGTATTTATTTGTTCAGTTTTTCCTCATATTTAAACCATTTTGATTCCTATCAACATCCTGTATGTTGCGCTGTGTAATAAAGTATGATCTTATCTCGACTGTCTCCCTACACTGAATGAACATTTGCATAGAACCCTTTGACCTTGGGTTTCAAACGGTGTCCTCTGTGTGTGTCCCGGTTGAAGGTGAGCTGGAGCGGGTCCGGCTCCTGGCTCCCCCGGTGGCCCTGAAGAACCGAGCGGTGAACCTGTCAACGGTGCTGGAGCCCGGGACTGTGGGGGCCGTCACCTACTACTGGTGGCTGGATAACAAGACGGAGGTCAGCCCCCCCCCTGTTACGGTCGTAAAGCTTTATTGGCGTGAAAGTGACTTAGCCTATTGCCAAAACCAAAATGGCGTTCAGTTTATTAGTTGATTTATTAAACATATACAATTTGGAGAGCGACATAAAACACAAACATTATGTAAAAAATAAACGGATCAGTAAGAGCCAGAAAGGTTTCAAGTTGTCTTATTTGACAACATTGTGCCACATGTTGTGCTGCTATAACACCCACTTATCCCTGTTATTTTTCTGTCTCCACTAAATGGCCCCCGTTCATCTTTCATTGATTATTTTGCTGGGTTTCTTTCGTCTACTCTAGGGGTTCTCAAAGTTTTGACAGCTGAGGGCCAATTTAGGAACCCAAAATTTGACTGAGGGCCACCAAAGGAAAAACAAATAGGCGGGAAATGCCGTCAGCATCCCAGTGGTGAAAAAAAACATTGCACCGTGGACCTCTGGGAGTGAGATCAAGTGAGGTCTTAATCACGAAACTGAGGTTCATCCTTTCAAAGTAATGTACAGTAGGATTAAATCTAACAAATGTAACAGGATTGAAAGCTAGAGAGTCGACTTTTCTCTTTATATTTATTTATTTTTGTTTCAATTAATATTGATATAATAATTTAAATTAAAACAAACCTTTTTTTTCCAAAAGAAAATTCCTGTATGTCATTGCGAGCCGCCCGGAATGTTTCTGCGGGCCGCCATTGGCTCGCGGGCCGCACTTTGAGAACCAATGGTCTACTCCTTTCTGACTGTTTGTATTTCTGTCTTCTTTCTTTCTTTATGTCTTTTCTTTCACTCTTTCCTTTCTGACTGTTTCTATTTCTGTCTTCTTTCTTTCTTATGACGACAGAAATAGAAACAATCAGAAAGGAAAGAGTTCTTAGTTCTTATTCTCTGTCTATTTCTTCCTAGCCCTCTTTGTTTGTCCGTCTGCGTTTCTCCTTCTTTCTCTGCTTCATTCTGTCTTTCTTTTTCCTATCTCCATGTCTGTCTGTCTGTTCGCCCTCCAGCCCGTGGTGACCCTGGATGCGGGGATCTCGTGTTCCTTCTCCAGGGAGGGCCTCCACAGCGTGGTGGTGCAGGCGTCCGCGGGCAACACCGTCCATCAGGACCAGGGAACCGTGGCGGTGTACGGTGAGACCCCCAGGAGACCCCGCCCCCATTCGTTGACCTTCCAGACGTTGACCCCCCCCCTCCCCCAGAGAACAGCATCTAGAACAGTGGTTCCCGATATGTGGGTCGGGGCACCACTCACGGTTGCCTGATTTGCGATTATGGGTCACAGGGGATTGCTGAATCATCCGGAATCATAATTAGATACTTTCTAGCTTTCTACGTAATCTGGTTGCGTTTCACAGGTCACACATTTAAAAAAGAAACGCAAACGTAGTCGGAATAGAAGAGAAAATGTAGTTCCTGCAATTGGGTCGGATTGTGTTGTCACTGGTATCTGACTTGAATGAATGGTGTGCTTCTGAAAGTTTCCCCTTAAGCTATATATATTTTTTGGTGCATTTCAGGTAAAAATAGTCATTTCTAAAGCTTTAAAAAGTCCCCATGACCCCCAGTCCCCAAGTGACTTGTGTAGGGTTATTGGCATTTGTTCAATGGGACACTGATGTTGCTGGCGAATACTGATATTTACATGGGGTTAAGACCCTATGTGGGGAGCAGATACAAGTGGAATCCTTTTCACACATACAAAAGACTGGGAAGTACTGATCTAGAACCTTCTCACTGTCTCAAACAAATCAGATAAAATCAATCAATGCAAAGGACACTCCAGGCCTAACAAGGGAAACAACGGGACAAAGAAGAAACAGCAAAAGCTGACTCTCAGACACCTTTGAGAGGTAGATTTAGACCAAAGATCACGCCTCGCAGCTTCTTAACCCATTTGTGCCGGCTGCTGCGCGGCGCAACATTGTATCTACTAGATACAATGTTGCGCAGCCAGCACAAATGGGTTAAGAAGAACCATTAAGTGCAAAGGTAAGCCTTCATGTTGAGTTTAAAGGCCTTGACAGATAACAGTTGTAGAGGGTCCAAACTGACCGGAGAAACGGACCCAAAGAACACACCGATCCGGGATGTCTCCCCATATTGAACGGTAATTTGTCTCTTCTTTCCCCCTGACTCTCTTTCTCTCTTTTCTTCCCCCTCTTACTGCAGAGTCTTTCCGGTCGAATGTCCTGGCCTTCTCCCCAAACCTGGACGAGGTGAACCCCGGGGTGGCGGAGTGGAGAGAGGACATTAGCCGGGTGGTCAAGACCTCGGTGGTCCAGGTAACCGGGTTACAGACATTCCCCGGCGCTCGTGTGGTCCATAATAATTCAGTCGGGAGCCGAACCCCACCCTGAACTTTCCCTGAGCCGTGCTGAGAATGTATATGCCATCGCAGAGTGAGTTATTTTATTTATACCCCAGATCTAGGCCTGGAGACACGCCTCAACTCCCCAAGTAGATTCTGGAAGCACGTTTCTAGATAGTAAAAAGAAACACTCCTTCATGAGCGCAACGTGAGCAAATAGTTTTTCGTGAGCACGCTTGTATTTGTCATGTTGATATATATTTGCACTACCTTTTCACCTTCATTAGCCATGTAATTATCCCTTTCCCTGGCTGCCTGTCCAAACACCTTGCAGCGCACGGTTCATTAAAGGGATACAGATGTTGGCAAAACACAAGGACACCACAAACACATGGGTGTGTGTGTGTGTGTGTGTGAGTGTAGGTTGAACCTCGCTTATCCCCCAGTGGGGGTGTTTCCAGGAATGTCAGAAAAGCAGCAGGTTACATAAAAGACCTAGAAACCAGGACCCATATATAAATATACCCACGTCGGCGTATGAAACATTCACGTTCTGACCTTCTGTCTTGTCAGACATTAGCATAGTTTGCACTGGCAGCCAGACGGCAGACCTCTGCTTTCACTTAAAAGCCCCCTGCCCTTTACCAGCGGCTGTCAGCTCAGGCAGGGGGCCCGGGCTGATCTGCGTGGTCCGGGCTGACAGCGCGAGCGTGGCCGCACTTAGCCATGCAATACTTAGCAGAGCAGACAGTGAAGGGGGGGGGGGGCGGCGTTCTCCCAACACGGAAATGAACCGCCATGCCACCGGAGGAGGGCTTCATGGCACCAGGGGCCCGCTTACAGCAGCCCACGCGGCGGAGGCGATGGCGGATGCGAATAGTTATTTGTTTTAATTGCACGCGTTCATTCTTCAAATGCCAAGTGGTAGCCGGTGGAGGTTCACGTGGAGGTTTCCTGGGCAGTGAAACTGCAGTGCTGCAGTGCTTAGCAACTTGGGGGGGGGGGGGGGGGGGAGAGCCTGCAAGAACTAAGAGATGAGATGATTAAAGAGAATCAAAGATTTGAGAGGTAGATGTAAAGTAAAAGATTTCACGCTACTGGATTCAAAGAGTGCTGGACTCAAGCTGAACTAAAAAGGTCATAGTTGTACAACATTCATATTTATATATTTTCTACATTTCATGCGTCTGCATGGTTTAACCATGGCGGTTCTGTGGCAGGCCACGGGTATCAGCAGGGAGCAGGTGCTGGTGTCCGTGTTCCCTGGACTCCCTACGGCTGCCGAGGTCTTCATCGTACCCGGACACGGAAGCGGGGAGGGCAAGTCAGCCCATCTGGATCAGGTAGTTCATATATTAGTAGTATTTGATGGGAGATATTTACTCGGGTTTGAACTTTTGATCTCTTTTCAAGTTTGACTGCTCGACAGTCTTATCTAACAAGACTGATCTTTTGAAAAATGCATGGTTTTATACTATAAAGCCCTTTCTATAATAACATGGTGTACATTATTAAGCTACATTCTCCATATGAATGTCGTAATGACTTTTACAACATTGACAATTAGGAGTTGTATTGTATGTTGTTAACACTAGAGGGCACTCTTCACCCATCTACTTGATGTCACTGTTATCTAGTACAGGTTAAAACATCATCACGATATACAGAAGCGCCCTATTGAATAGCTCATACAAATTTAATAAATCCACGGGCGTGGATAAATTTTGATAGATTTAATCAGACTATGCGTAAATATATATATTATTAGCGTTTATATATTGCAGGCTACTATTCATTACGTGCACATCACCACATTGTCGGACAAATTCAATATTCATCAATTATGGCATTGCACTTTGAATATGCATGAGCAACTAACGATCATCACAGTGTATTCCAGGTAGGCAAGCTCCATGTTGTTTAATCATGAACCGCAATTTCTTTGGGAGAAAATAAATATAAAGGAAGAATAATAATTTGGTTGGCTCATAGTTTGTCTTGCACCAAGTTAATGGGTATTTAATTACATCGATGCAATGGCGTAATTGAAGCCAGAAGAGGGAGAGAACGACGGGCTGGCAGGCCGACAGCAAACGGAGGGAATTACGAAGACGTATTTATCTAAAGGCTGTCTGATTACCTGGCACTGTCTCGCACACAATACTGTCATAAATCTTCACTTCCCTGCCTGACTCAGAGCACCGGAGTTGCTCTGTGCGTGTGTGTGCTTGTTTTTTTTGTGTGTGTGTGTGTGTGTGTGTGTGTGTGTGTGTGTGTATGTGTTTGTCTGCGTGTGTGTGTGTGTGTGTGTGTGTGTGTGTGTGTGTGTGTGTGTGTGTGTGTGTGTTTGTTTATGAGCGAGGGAGATAGGTGAGGAAAGATATAAAGTGCATGGTGCTTTATGCGTTTTTCGTTGTGCAATGTGTGTGTGAATGTATGATTATGTGTTGTGGTTGGTTGTATGTTGTGAATATGTGTGTCTTTCAGTATGTTGTGTGTGTGTCCATCTGCAGGTGTTTGTAGGTGTTTCAATGTGTGTGCGGGCACATGGCCACACACGCGCGTCTGTGTGTGAAGCTGCCCATTAAAATGTGTAATAGATTTACTGACCCTGATATGCCACTAGAATAAAAAGTAATTATTCATACTGCGTGGCGCGGTCTAATTTTAACCGTTGGAAGAAAGATTTGAGAAAGTGGGAGATGGAATTAGTGAGGCATGACTAAGGAGTCAAATGGGCTCTGGAAGTCATTCCGGGATCCCTTAATGAGCGCTTCATTTAGGTGTGAAAAACAAGGAAACGCTGAGCACTTTGGAGGGAAAATTAGAACACTCATTTCCTATATGAAAAATGATATGAAATAGATCCATACTACATGCTTACGGGACCCCCACCATGCCGATGGGGTCCACGCACGTGTGTGTATTTTAATCGCATTTGTGTGCACGTGTATTTTAACATTCAAATATATGCATATGTTGTAAAAAATGGTAAATACAGACAGAGACTCAGTAGTGACCTACAGAAAGTCTGCAATCATATGGGAATACTTGAAATATTGATGTCAGTGGAGTCTGGATGCTCCGCTGTTGATGCTTTCAGAAGGTTTTCTGCTCATCCCTTCACCACTGTTCCCCCCCCCCCCCATCAGCTCTTCCAGGTCCTGATGAGTGCTCTGAACCAGGACCTGATCAAGTTCAGCCTGAGGCCGGGGGTCCTGATCAACGTGTACGCCACGCGGTTCTCCCCCGGTGAGTCTGCCTTCTAACGCCCCCAGTCTGTTCTCACTGCACTGAGACGGACAGGCGGACAGACAGACACACTGTCTCATGGGGAGATGTTAGGTACTCTGAAATGTGAAGTGTGACTCTTTCTTAATCAATCGCTCCCTGATTAATGTGAGGTTGTCTCTAAACGTGTTTTAATTAGTCTTTTTTTTGTTGTCATTAGTCTCAGCTCAGACATCTGTTGTTCCCTTAAAATATCACAAGTACATCATGTCTGCTATTTAGCACATTTGTTTTCCGCTTTTATCCAAAGTGACTCAAAGGTGTTTTTAAATATTTTGTAATAATTATTGTTACGGCATTTTACCCCCATGATGTGTACAGGTAGACACTGCTCACATCAGGGTTCGAACTTGCAAAGCTACACTATACTATCCCATCAGTGTAGATTTAAAATACCATGAAGCCATGAATGTTAACCAAATTTTGTTGAAATCATTGTATATAAGGTGTGTAATATACTTGTTTAAGAATAGTCTTATTAGATCAGACCTTTATATACGTTGTATTTTCATAGACATCCCTCCATAGTGCTCTATTTCACTGATTGTATTTTGTGTGTGGTGGTGTGACAGCGTCCCTAGTGGACATCAGTGAGAGTGGCATCTACAATCACCATCACAGCGGTGCGGCAGTCATCATGCTGGTGTCCATCGCTCTGATGTGCCTGGTCGTCTTCGCCATATACAAGTTCAAAAGGTACAGCCACCTTATGAGACAACCCAACCCCTACACCAGTTGTAGAGTGAGTGGTCCGCATTAGATGACCCTCTCTCCTTAGGTTATACACATGCCATTACGTGCATAACTTCTGACTTTCTGGCTGATGGGGTTCCCAAGTCACCTTCTGATTTAAGCGTTGCTGCGCCAGACCTTTTCCACTGCTCCTTCAGCTGAATAGAAGGGGAGTTTACAGTGGAGCCAGCACTTTTAAAGGTGGGGTCAGGGGTTTTTGTTTCAAACCCGGTCCCCTCCCCACGTGTCCCCCGAGGCAGGGGCCAAACATGGTACCGGTTCAAGTGGTTCAGCAATGGTAGAAGCGTGACAGTGCCTTGAGACAAGTAAATACAAGTAGAAGACAACAAACAAGTGCCGGTTTTTCTCTTATTTTGCCATCTTGTCTTTATTTAAATAAAAATTTGTTCCCAATTCATGACTAGTGCTTGATTTCATTTTTATTCTCTCCACAAACTTCGCCATGACCACTTATTGTTGTGTCCATTCAGTAAATTCTAAAGCCCAATACTCATTAAAATTGAAAGATTTTCTTTTGGAGAAACTGACAGCTCTTGTTGGAAAACATTCATCTGAAACTCACCACCCAGAGACAA
Organism: Pollachius pollachius; assembly: GCF_949987615.1. Lineage (NCBI taxonomy): Eukaryota > Metazoa > Chordata > Actinopteri > Gadiformes > Gadidae > Pollachius > Pollachius pollachius. The sequence goes on from NC_136935.1 coordinate 12,409,778, forward strand.
ACAACTCTTACCAAGCTCAGATTCGGCATGCGACTTCATCACTCGATTCAATCCTGCGGCGCCTCCCAGTCTGATTGGTCCACCAACCTTTCGGCGCATTCAGAAAAAGCACTGCAGTCGGCACTTTCTGTGGAACCCCCAGCAGTCATCGCTCAGAAGATAAGCAGGGCTCGGCGTCTCCACCGACGGGGAAGGCGGGGTCACGTGTCTAGCATAATGTACGTGATCGCAGTCTGACTTGATCTCCTCCCCTCCTTAAAACACCTTCAAAATGTTCCCGCCCCACGGCCCCAGAGTATCCAGACGCCTTACATCCTGCAGTTATGGACATCTGCGACACAATAATAGCCTCAAGGAATAAGACAATTCTCCTCTGTCTCAATCAGTCGAGTATTACGGTGGAATGACAGCCTAATCAATTGTCTTCGCACGGCAAACCGGGGGTCAGAGTCCTGTAGTTATCAATATTCATCTGTCTGACAAGGAGAAGCTTGACCTTTCGGGAAATGCTAAACACACTGGTTGGGTGGGAGGTACAGCGTGGGGAATGGCACCTAAGGTTGAAGAGATAAGCCCTCCGAGTGCATTTATTATACGCCGGCACGACCGTGCCACGACACGTGCCCGGTAGAGGACAAACTTTTGGGGGACCCAACGAAGGTCTATTCCCCCCCGCCCCCCCCCCCCCCATCCAGGAAACAAAGTATTTTTGTATTTTTTATTAATACAATCTATATGTTCTTCTTTCCTTAATGTCATGGAAAGAAAACAAACGGCGGCGGGTAGGATCTTGTTTCGAAGCCGGCTGTTGGTAGCACAAAATAAAAAAGTATTGATTGAAAAATGAAGGCGGGGATGGAGAGTGAATGTGTTGTGTTGCTTCTCGAAATGCTGCAAAACAAAATATCTTCACCGCAATCCATCAGGATGGCCGACCGGCCCTCATGTGACAACACAACCATGAAATAGCTCAGTGCTTCACATTCCTATTGACTACTATTGGCTTTGTTTCAGTTGCATAGCATGCAGTTTTATTCAAATAGACTTGCATTGGATTATATGTAGTCAAAGAGCAGGTTGGTATCTTCTTATTAAAATGTTTGGGCATTTAGCAGGTGCTTAAGAGCCAAAACTCTAAGCACCTGACAACACAACCATGAAATAGCTCAGTGCTTCACATTCCTATTGACTACTATTGACTTTGTTTCAGTTGCATAGCATGCAGTTTTATTCAAATAGACTTGCATTGAATTATATGTAGTCAAAGAGCAGGTTGGTATCTTCTTATTAAAATGTTTGGGCATTTAGCAGGTGCTTAGAGCCAAAACGACTTTTGATAAGTGCTCCACTAAGGAGCTGGAAGTTTGGTGAGGGCATCTTGCTCAAAGAAGCAGATTTTGGAGATCAACCCAGTAAATTTCAGGCTGGGAATTGAACACCCTAGCCACTACCTTTCACAGATGGTAATTTCTACTTTAATTTACATGTCATGAATGAGCAGGCTGCACTCAATGAGGGATCAAAGCCAACACTTTTCAGGCTGGAAGTAAAACTTTTAAGACGTTTTAATTTTTATGCTCCCAAACTCCCAACAGGAAGTCCCCGCGCGGCGACGCCTACACAGTGGAGCAGCCGGAGAAGGAACAGGAAGTGATTCCCACGGTGACTTCTATGGTGGTGACTGACGTCCAGGGCGGCACGATGGCATCACTAGAGCGCCTCGACGTGAAGATGGACTCCCCGCGCCGAGGTAAATGCTCCTCCCACCTGGTTGTTTTAACTGCTAAAAATCAGGCGTTTCCCAAACCCTTTGAGGCCATGAGCCACCTGTGGAGGAACTTTTGGCACCCAAACCGACCCATCAAATATTTTGTGCAAAAAACGTTCTATTTTTCTGTACTGCTGCAGAGTCAGAGCAACTAACCATCATCCATGTGTTCCTAAAGTTTGCGTCAACATGACAGAATGTATTTTTAGCCACATTTGCATATTGTACTTTTCACATTTATCGCAGTTTCGGTCATCAATACAGCGTACCCTTTCCAGTCATCAAAAATGCTAATGATCAGAAGAAACCGGCAAAGAAAGTAGGCATGCATATCGATTTGTGAAGAGCAGAAAAGATCAACGCATTCTGCCTTGACCCACTGGGTGCCCTGCTGTGACCCACTTATGGGTCGCGACCCACAGTTTGAAAACCCCTGCTTCTGATCACCTTTACCCTGGGAGTGCACCAAAACACTCTCATGCGCAGGCATGAAGCGTGAGTTGCCCATGGAAATGCTCTTGCTCTAATATTTCTGTTGGCCGGTAGCTGTGAACAGAAGAGATGCACTGTAACAGAGATGCTCAGAGTGCTGGCACCCTCTCGTAGCTTCAAATCTCCAGACACTTATTGAAGCAACACATTGTTTACAACACGTACCACTGTTTGGCAGACGTTCTTGTTCACTCATGTTCCGTATTTGCATATAAAACCAGAAGCAAAGGCAGAATCACAATACGCTGTAGCTGTTTCATTGTTATCCTTCTGTTCAGTTGAGTTTGCGCCCAGAGGTTCCCTGTTCCCTGCCCTTGACCTGATAGCACACTTGTATCTCCTCGCGGCCTTTCCGTTGTTGCATCTGATCATTTCTTTTACAATTTCCATCTCCCGAGCAGGTGGCGGAGTGAGGGGCATCTTGCCAACAGGTTAGGCTGCTATAGACATGGGGGCGGGGAATCGAACCAGGTACTTTTGTGGGCTTCTATTTGAACACCGTAGCTCCCAACCGTATCCCGCAGGCCGTACAGCAGACACAATAGCCAATGGAGCAGAGACTAGATACCCCTGTGTGGGTTGTGCTAATAAACCACGTGACCAATCTACATGTGTGTTAAGGCAATTCTAAACGTGTGTGTTCGTGCACTGTTTGTGCACTGTGAGTGAAGGGGTGGGGGGGGATGGGTACCCCCCTCCCCCGCTGTCCATATAAATTAATTAGTGTCTGAGGGAAAGCAGCAGAGCGTTGAAAGCATTTTCATCTGCTCCTCCTGATCCGATTTCCATCTGATTTATTTACCTAAAGTAGCTGAACAACCTCCCTGCCCGCGGCCTAGATAGAAGTGTTGACACGGGCGGGGGGGGGGAGAAACACTCACACGCATAAAAAAAAGACGACGGTGGATATGTTAATACTTCAATGCTGCATAATAAGACGAGAATAAATAAATAAAAATAAAATAATTCCCCCGTCTCTTTCTTCCTCTCCCTCTCCTTCCTATCCCCCTCCCTCCTTCCCTCTCCTGCCAGGCTACCTGCCTTCCCGAACAGACATCAAACTCTTGGAGGCAGCGCCCCATGTGTCTTAACGCTGGGAGTCTATGGCCAAGTGGAAGAGTAATACGTCTTCTTTGGCAGTCTGCTTTTTCCGTGGCTGAAACGCAGACTATGAAATGGCCCGGCCTTGGTGAATACTCCCGGGTTTGTTTTCTTCTTTTTTTTCTCCGCCGCTCGTGCGTGGACAGACAAGCGCTCACCACGCTGCCCGCTACACCGTGGCGGAGGGAGAAGATGTGTACAGATTTATACGCCAATATGCTCCTCAAAAATAAACGCGCCGCTTTGTTTTTCTCCCCTGACTCAAAGCAATTGTATTTTTGGAAGGAACTCTTGCAGATTTTTATGTAAATATCGTGTGTACATCGCTGCAATGCGTGCGCGTGTTTTTTTTTTTCAGATTGTTTTATCTTGTCTGAGATCTGTGCCATGCGTCTGTGTCGGTCTGTCCATGTGTCTGCAATAGAGCTAGGATCTAATATATATAAAAAACAGTGGGGAAAGAAACATGACACTGCTGTTCAATAATATCATTTTGAATGATGGTTATCGAACAGATCTGGGGCCTGGTGTCGGTGCAGTGGGGAGCCCACAGGACTTGGTGGCGGTGTGTGAAATTACACACGACTATGAGACAAACTCGCTTCTTTATTATGTCTACCCACAATCTGTGGATCTTATCACGAGATGTATCAAATTACCATCCGGGAGGGTACCACATCTGTGTTCTTATCCAACACAAAATATAGAAGTTTATTAGAGGGATATGTCATGTCCTGGTTTGGGTGACTTGGAGCCGACTGAATAAAAAAGAGTATGATTTAAATTGGCACTCAAATCCACAACCTGACAAATGATTTGAAGAAACAAATGATGCCAAAATGAATCCCGCAGATACACGTCTCCCTTTCTCCTCCATCTCCTTGCACATTCGCTGTTTGGAGGTAGATTATACATGTGTATGTGATGTGTGCATGCAATGAAACAAAACAGGCATCAGCCACATAAAATCACATCATTCAGCTCATAGAGAATAAAGATTTCTTTATCTATAACACAAGTGCAGTGCCTTCAAGGGTACTAACTTGTCAAAAGTACTGACAGACAGTAATGACCTGAAGGTGAAGGTAAATAAAATAAAAACTACCATTGATACGTTTTACAACTTTGTTGATTGCAGCTTCTGCCATTACCTGGGCTTTGCTTTTGCTTCCAGAACATATTGCTTGACTGCTGCTACACTTTGTATTTACTCCTCTCCTCGGTCTTACTGTACGTGTTCATACGAGAAGACGCTGCTTTCATTTGATCCAGGTCTCCCCCTCCAAGGAGTCCAGCCGAGGGAGAGAGAGAGGTGAGAGGGAGGGAGGGGGAGGAGAGGTGGGTGGTGGGGGAGGCGAAAGGGCTGCAGCAGTGTCGGTCTAGTTGGCTGCAAGGGACAGAGATGCTGAAGACATATCTGCTGTCAGCAAGGGGGTCTCTGCCTACGCATAGCGCCGCGGTCCGCGTCTTGTCTCTCCGGGATAAGCAACTGAACTGCGCTCTCCTTCACTCAAACTGAGTTTCCTTCTTCTTCCTCTTGTGTTCCGATTGTTGTGCCCGTCCACTGGCGTGTCAGAGAGACACATTGATTGGAAAACTTTTTCTATTGCCTCCGTCCCTCTTCTCTTGGTCGTGGGTGGATGGGCCCGCGGCATGGAATAGACCCCCGCACCCCCAATGCTGCAGACTCTCTCAAGACCGACACTGGAGGATGTGTTGCTGTTGATGTTTTTTTTTTAATCCTGTGGTTGGTTATTTAGATGGAACCTGTTTGGGCTTCGTATGCTAAGGTTCTTAATTACGCAACGTGTGGATATATAAAAACTGTACATTTCTGCATGAAGATTTTTTCCGCTCTGTTGGTCTCCTTAATGCGAGTCTTGGTTGGATTTGAAACGCTAGACCTGTGAACTATACCACAGTTTTCTGGGGGATAGGCGAGACATTTGTTAATATGATTATTATTGATGTGCTTCATTCTGTGTGTTATGTTGTCTTTGGTTTTATTGCTCACAAAATCACAGAGGTTTTCAGAATAAAAGCGGTAACCCAATTTATATTAATTTTATTCTTGAACAAGTGTAAATCCTTACTCCAGTAATATACTTCAGTATTTTAAAGGTCTACTATTTTACCAGCAGCAACGATTAGCCACTACAAGCCAGTTGACCCTGTACGAAAGTCGAAATGGTAAAGTCAATCTATGAATCATACTTCTCTGGGTAGACACTCCCACTTGTGATGTCAGGGTAGATGACTTGAGTTAGTCAACATGAGAAAATGGCCCTTAAATCCTGACTTCAGTCCACTGGCACCCGGACCAAGTCAGCATGTGGAGCACCAGTTTGTCATGAGGTACAAGCTGTTGTCCGCATGGAAAGTTGTTTGACCTTTCATTTAGTCAATCAACCCATTTAATGAACCATGCTGGAGTCTGGATCTGTTTTTTACCAAAGTGATGGAGTCACTCATCTGAGGGAAATTGAATGTGGAACTAAAAAGGGATGTTTGAGACAATTTCAATTTACCAGATCCAACCAGTCGCCCCCCCGTCCTCCTCCATTGTGCCTCAGGTTACTTAGCATTCCCTGTGCCGCTGTAATTATTCACACAATACCGTCGGGGCGATTGGCAGGGACAACAAAACGCCTCAAGTGGCCCAGAGTGATTTTAATAAGCTTGCTCTCCGGCTCTCTTGCCGTGCAACAAATTAATTATCCCCCTCCCCGGGAAAGCCAGCGAATAGTGTCTTCTAGGAGAGAAAATCCACCGGCAGGGTAGCACCTTGCGAGAAGAATGTCCCACGACAACAATAGCTAACAGGCGAGATTGTGTTAGCAGCGGTGTGAAATTGATGAGCGCATTTTCGTTTTCGTTTTCTTTTTTTTTCTTTCTTTCTATTGAGCGTCGTCCTGTGTTGCCGTGACCAATCATCCATTAGCGATTGTCACTGTTCAATTTGATTGTGGACTGAAACGCACTTCCCTCGGCGGCAGGTTGAAGGCCTCCTCGTTCATTTACAACCACAACACAAGAGAGATGAGGTAGGAGAGGGGAGGAAGTGGGAGGGAGAGACTCACTGCAGGGGGAGCTGACGGATTCGGAAGTGATGAAGATTGGTGTGTGACATTAAGTTGTTGAAAGTAGGAACAGGAAAAGTATAAGATGTAGGCAGGGTGTCCGGAACAGTGGGTGCAGCAACAGAGCGACCGAAGATGTCACACTCATTCCTCCATCTCTCGTGACCTTTTGTTTTACAGAACATAATACGTATGTTGTTGTTTTTTGCGACTAGCACAAAGGGTATCGAAGTGGGAAAACTTGTATTTGTTAAAATCGTTTTTTTTTTCTTCCTCTTTGTGTGGCTTTATTGACGCTCCACTCTGATTTAAGGCAGAGTGTGTAAAAACATCAGTGCCCCGTTGGGAACGCCATGGCACAGACGTTTGGTGTCCATCGGGAGAGAGAGATTTTTTTTTACAGAAATCTCATAACAGAGTTGGCCCTTGGGTTGTTTAAGGGCAAATGCAATGCCTAAGCCCTGCGTAAATGGCGTGTCCAGACCATAATATGGTGGGAGTCTGAGACCACGTGGTCGGATGGATTAAGACGAATAGATCCTCGCACTGACATTCATTAGTGTTGTGTTTGAAACAAAGGGAATTGCATCAGTTCACGCTCCAGTTGTTCTTCTGCACGAGAGACCAAGGGGAACGCATTAAAACGATATTCAATCCTATCAATAATGACGATAACAACAAACCTAATTCCATAAAAAAATACATTTATTTGAAAACAATTTGAAAACAATTATTTGTTCACAGTAAGAAATGTGATCCAAAACAAGTGAATGTTCACGTTAACAAGAACCGAAAAGAGCCATTTGATATATCATGCACGACCGCACAACTAGAAAAACGAAATCTTTGTTAATTCTTCGTCTTTAGTCAACTTTAAAATCACCACGAACACTGTGTATGTGTGAGTGTGTGTGTCCTAAGATTACTGGGCGTGCTACAGTAAATAAAACAAAGAAATTTAACATAATATTGGAAAAAAACAAGAATAACGGTAGCCATTTTGCCTGTTCATTGGGTCCTGCAATATAACAAGAAGTAAATATACTGAATAATATTTTTTTTACATTCCATCATTTATTTTGTACAGTACATGTATTGAAACACCTAGTAGAAAGGCGTCCATGGCCAATTCATCAATGACATGTATTCACTATGTATCAGCGTCTAAGAGATCATGGGGGAACCATTTCCCATCCCTGAAAATCAACTAAATATACAATATAAGTTTATATATATATAGCCACACCTTCCTGGAAATCTAAAAGGGTTCCACATACATTCGCCAATTCCCCAATTCCCTTATCCTGTTTGTGGTGCAAAATTCTTCCGTCATAGATCACTTTATAATAATAACACACATGACTACATATTATTTTCGTTTGACGTATTTACACGTTTAAAGTCCAGCTTTGTAGAATACTTGTTTCTTCTTCACGATAATAATATTCATGATATTCTATGAATGAATGTCAAAAGTGGCGTCCCAATGCAGAGAACAGTGTTTGATGAACACGTTCTGTAAAAGTGAAGCATTATTCATCCCGATCAGTACACCAACCACCCTGTACTTACTCTCCGACTACGACCGCATCAGACGTTAGTGCAGTTCGGAAACTCCCTTGTGATTACTCTCTCCATGTTTCTTCCCATTCCTCCTGGGAATAAAGCGACACAAAAACAATAATAGGGCTGAAGTGAGGGAAAGCAAAACTTATTTGATTCACAATCAAAAGGATAGTTTATCTTGAAGTTCAATATCAACCTACCAGTTATTGTATTTATGTATCTGAATAGAAAACCAGGCGTTATATACATCCTTTAGAAGACACTTACTTTGCAATTCGACTCACAGTAAATGAGATGCATGTCCTTAAGGAGCAGGTAGGGGTTAGGGGGCATCTTGCTCAAGGATACCTACAGGTAAAATTGCCTATACAAATTTAACCCAGTGTCACTTTCAACTGAGAGTCGAACGCCCTAGCGACTACACTATATCCTACTACTCAGTGCTGGATTTAAAATGTCAGCTTGACAGCGCCAGCTAAATTCAAAACCACAGACACCACCACAGAGTATCCTTAACACATGACATTTACATGATAGTAACCTTTACGTGAATTTTCTCACGTTACCTCGTATGATACGATATTATAATGTACGTTAAGTTTGTCTTTCTTATTTATCTGTGCCTCGGCCAGAAATTGCCGACAAGTCTGCACACGGTAATGAAATCTATTAGAAGGAGCTTTCGCAGCCGGAAGCGACTTTATTTAATCAACCTAGCACGAAACTGAAGTCACACGCTGCTATGCCCCTTTGAGAATAAATAGTTTGGAGAAGACAATCCGCGCGGAAAGAAAAAACCTGGAAGTTTGCAAGGTCGGGGGAGAAAAGTGAGGGGAAATATAGTGGCGGAAAAAGAAAAGAAAAGGGGTAAAGTGCTGAGTGACCAGAAAAGTGGCCCTGTGGTTCCTCTCGCTGGGCAGTCAGGATCAACGTGGAGTTGCTCTTGTCAAGCACACTTCACCGCTGGCAGCTGGGCTCCAATTTTGTTTCCTCTGGGAGCGATCACCGCAGGTATCTGGTATCAGCACCCTCCCCTTCCCCCAAAAATAATAAATAAAATCTTCGCCTTGTCAACTTGACATTATTTGTTTGGGACCAAGGCAGGTGCATCATTTAAACGATGTGTGCGCACACGCACACACATAGACACGCCAGCGCTATGCTTAAACTACTCTAAGTGGTAGTTTCAGCTTTTGTTTATTTGGTCAACTTTGTCGAAGGCGAGTCGGACGTGTGGTGAAAGCCAACAGACTTTGGCAGTCGTTTGATCGCACGGTTGAGGAGAGGCCGGCGGACGGCATGCTGGCCTCCTCACACAGTCATCCGCTCCTACGAGCCGAATAGCGGTGGGTGAATACTCTGCGACAAGAATGTTGATTTACAATCAATTAAACGGTGGGAAGACTGGTAGAAGTTGGAGACGCATGACCAGGCGGATCGACAATACTGTGAGGGAGGCGGACATGTTGGTAATTGGGTTGTCAATCCCAGCTGACTGGTGATTGTTGTTGTCATAAAGCTTGTTTATATATTTTGATTGTAAACAATTCTTACTTGCATTGCGATGTCCAGTTCCACAAACTTATATAGAGTTGAGCTGATATTGGCTGTATGAATTTGTTGTAGTCGCTTTGGACAAAAGAGTCAAGTTAATTGAATAAATGTTAATTTCATTCAGGCTGACAATTTGAAAGACAGGCTACTGAATATGTTTCTGCTGTTATTCCGATACTGGTTGAGGTTGAGAATGAGAATTTTGGGTTAAGCATAACTGAGTGGCGGCATTCAACGCAACTCATTTGTATTGCCGGAACAAAGACCAACCCAGCTTGAAGCCCTTTCATTTCAGTCTGCTCCAACAGTCAATTCAACTTTTTCACTTTGATCCCTTCGGTGCGACCCAGCCTTTAAGACCAACAGGATTCGACATTTGAGCAAAATCATGCAGAATATCCTGAAAATCCAAAATGTCAAACCATATCCTGTTTGACTTAACAATATTTATATCAAACTTCCCCAAAACTGACTCTTGAAACTAATATCCGACATAACGTGTACGATTCTGCCTCTTTGAAAATGTACATTATATCCATGAAAAATTAGTTGAGAAGCTTTGAATGTTTATGAATTTGTACTAAACATCATCTTCACATTATAGCAATCACCAGATGTTCACTGAATTAGTGACGGTGAACAAACGTCTGCCGACGTTTGTTCCTCAGATGTCAAAGTCCCCGATGCAGGATCATAGATAAAATAACTTGCAGTGTATCTACGGTGGCTGCTCAACATGGAATTATAGGATAATTCAACCTTTAGACTTTGAGAGCTTCCCTCAAGATTTGGTGAACTTCACTCCAGATTAAGAGAGCTTCACGCTAGATTTAGGCTGAATTCAAATAGCCCATGTATAGCGATTCAACACACATTCCCTGCCTGAATCTCCAGATGTTCCCCTTGATCGCCATTTTAGCCACTGTTCCAATTATTGAAACAGTGCTCAACCCTGCTGCTCGAAGCTCAAGGAAGGAATATCATCAGTTTATTAGAAAAGGAGTTAGCCTTAGAACAAAGCCTTAGAAGTGCTTAATTCTAGATTTAGGGAACTCTATCCCAGATTAAGGGAGCTTCACACCTACCTCTGCCCCTTATCTCCAGTTCTTTCTCCAGGAGGTCCTTCTGGGAGGGGAACTCGCTGAGCTTGACCTTTGACATGCTGTCGTTCTGACCCACCGTGCTGATCACTTCCGGGTCCTTCTCCTGGCTGTCTTCGGCCTGCACTTGAATCCAGGGGATTTTCCTAACCACAGAAATAGTGAAATGATAACAATGATGATATTAATCTGGTAGCGCTTACAAGGGTACATTTATCAACCCTTAATAAACATAACTTAATACAGTAATAAGCATTATTCTTTAGTGTAGGCATTTGTTAGGGTTCATGAGTAACCCTACTCCTACAAATCAGACTCCAGCTGATCTCCAGCTCATTCAAGCTCAACCAATCATTTTGTTGGTGGCTGGGATCTGTGCATAATTGGCAAACACAAACTCGGCGAGCAATAGCAATCTTTAAAAAAGTGTCTAAAGGCTTCTAAATAACAGTGTAAACTGGCAACTGTAGAAATACACACAATGTTTTCCTCGGTTGATAAGTTCAATGAAAAATAACCATAATGGTCATAGCATATTACCATAACCAAAACGTAACTCTGTCCTTGGCAGTTTCTAGTTTCTTGCCCAGACTCTGTGCCATCTCCCCCCAGAGGATCTGCTGGATCCGGGATTAGGGTTACCCTAACCCAAACTCTATTAAGTCATGTATAAATGAATTCCTTAGTTGATATGAACACCATGAGTAAACATGAACACCATGAGTTAAGGATAACCAAACAAGTTAACTGTAACTGTTAGTTAATGCTTAATGTTGCATTAACTAATGTTGTTTAATGGTTAAGGAATGTTGAATTAATTGTAAATTGTTACCGATAATCGTTATTTATTTTGTTATCTGTATCAGGGTATGCTATTATATTCTATTAAATGTCTATTTGCATGGCACCTTTCAGAACCAAGTTTGCAAAGCGTTTTCAACTCAAAATATATATCCTCCAAACATTCTGTAAAATGCTCGTCATCCCCACATCTCTGGTTTCTAATTAGTTGATCTGTTCCTTTCAACGCTAGGGATCAAAACATATGGGTGTGAGGATACAAGACGTTGTTGAAATGAGAAGGCACACGGCAGGACACCTTTTGAACTTGTAGATGAAGAATGCTGCGAGGCCCACGAACACCACCGACAGCAGCATGAGCAGGGCCGGCCCACTGTGGATGGAGCCCGAATCCACATGCGGCTCTGGAAAAAAGCCAGAAAAATCCAATAAATGTGATGTTTGCTCGGTATAATATACATCAGACTTCTGAGTCGGACATGTTTAGATGTGTGATTGAAAAATCATCGTCTTATTTTTTAATTACTTTGGGGACGACATAGGGGGCCTCTTTGAAGGATTATCCCCAGGGGCCAATATAAGGACACTCTCTCCCCAGGGCTCCCACATACAGAGGTTCTTTGCTTAGTCATGTTTTTTAAAGTGATGAGGTGTGATATTGAAATCACAGGTCTTTCCCACCCTCCACCTTCACCCCCCTCCTTCCGCCTAGAAGATGCCCATGAAGGGTGTGACCTTTGGGGATAATTTCTGAAGGCCCTCCAGACCTTTTGTATCCCGACAACCAATGAAGACGGATCTGCTGGTGGATGAAAAGGGTAAAGCCGACACCGGCCGCGCTTGTCCATGTGCTTTAGCCATATGCTAATATTGCGTTGACCGCCCCCGGTTGAATATCAAATACCTTGCGTGTCAATCATCACATTGATCACCTGTTTTCACAGAGACCTGATATCCAAAGTGTGCCCCGCCTACATAATGTATTTGACGAGACACGGAAAGAGAGATAGAGGACGGCGTCCACATTTTATGGTAAGTTGTGTTTATTTACGATAACTGCCAGGGGAAACGTTGATGTACATTCATCGTGCCTTCAGTGCATGAGGGGGCAATACGGAGCCTTGTAAAACAAAGATGAAATGCATAAATAAATAAATAATACATGTCATAACATCCTGGAGATAACAGATGAATCTTAGCAGATTGTGTGTGTGTGTGTATGTGTGTGTGTGTGTGTGCGTGTGTGCGTGTGTGTGTGTAAGAGTTGTTTCTTCGGAGGTGATGTTGGTGCTGTTAGGGTTAGGTTTCGTGGTGGAAAGGAGTCTTGTTGTTAAGGTGTCTGATTCCCAGCTACATCCTTGTTTTAATCCCTACTGTACGCTTACTAACCCGTAGGCATCATTGATAATGAAGGATACACCAGCTGCCCGAGCTACTCCTGGATAACTTGTATCTGAATTCACTGAGAGTGGATTTGGATGAGAGCGTTTGTTTATCGACTTAATAGTAAGTCTGAGAACGTATTTTACTTTGCTTTAAAACCAAACTCACCCAGTGTTTGGTGTGTCATGTACACAATGATGCGTACTTCAGGCTTCAGCTCAAACTGGACCAAGCCTTGGTTCAGGACGTTGACAAACGTGTCCGACACCTGTTTGAGGTCATCAAAACACAGACGCACACACATACGCATACACATACGCACATACAAAGAGTCAAACCTCAGACAAGAATATTTAATGGTAAAATGAGCAGAACACAAATGGCCCAGGCAGGTTTATTCATTCAGCACACTTCAAGCACAAGGTCTTTCACTGTGTGTCTCATGGGCAAGGAGGACAATTTTTTAACATTAAAAGGTCAATCCTTAAACAACATCCAGACAGAGCTAAGCTTCAACGCGGTCATGTCCTTGAAGGACTTTCACAAAATGTCTCCGTACCCTCTCGAGCGCTTCCCGTGTGCTCTTCTTGTGCTCAGACTGCGTGTGCGTGTCAGGCAGAATGAACAGCTCCCCTACAGTTGGGAGGCCAGGGTACAGCGACACCAGGAGCCGATCCGCTGGGAAGCCGGATGCCTGCAACCACAAGTTACCATAGGATAAAGATAACAGAAGGATAAGGTTAAAAGTACTTCTTCCATTACCGGCCCCTTTGGCCGGTAAGTAAACTGCAGCCTGCTCAAGCTCTTGCATTCAAAGCATTGATTGAGACAATAAGAATCACAAACCTATGTTAATTTTCATCATAAATAAAAGCATTAGTTAAAATTCAGACAATTTGAGTGGCATGAGTATAACATCTTATATAATGCACATGAAATGTACAAATGATGCTATGAAAGAACTGACATTTTAAGACATGACTTCCTTCCTATTTTCCTTGCAAACCCTGCCAAAATCTTGGTCAAACTCAATAGAAATCAGCCCACAGGCAGCAGGGCGAGTCGGGTAAGGTCACATTTCTTGACATGATTAAAAAACTGATGGGAAGGGTTGGAGGGTTGGTTCTCTATTTTTCAGATATATGGATTTTTTTCCTATATATTATACATTGTAGCTTCTAATTTAAAGTAGTACAGCCTGCTACAGCCTGCTCACTACACATAAAGTAAGAGTGACGAATACAGTCTTTGTATCTTTAGCCGGATACTCCAAGGAAGGACAACTTTTTTCCAACATTATGCTTTAATAATCAGAACATTCTTGAATAATACTGTAGAGATGCAAGGAAACAGCCGGTAGCAGTGAATTCTTCTCCCATCGCGTAGCGACAAACACTAAAGGATTCTCCATAAAAAGAATGAGGCTGCTTGTGCAAAATACATGACCACCGGAAGCGTCTGGGCAGCGTAACAACGGCTCTCTCTCCTCCCTCAGCTGCGATGGACTGATTGATAAGTGAGTTCACTGAGTTTATACCTTATTGGTTGATGGATTTACTTATGGATTAATTGGCTGTTTGATACATTTTGTGACGGACTGATTTATTGATTGATTGAATAATTAATTTATGGTTAATTGAGTAATTAATTGACTGGTTTAGAGCATTGTAAAATGCAACATTGCCATTTGGACGCGCCAGGATGTGACATATGAGTCACATTGAGAAGCATTTTAGAAGCCATTAGAGAAACTGCTGTTGCGGATCGTGGCCCCTGGAGGGCCATAGGTGGAGGGGGCGTTAGGAGGGGGTGACAGGGTCTACCGGGGGGGTCCAGGTTTACACGGGGTGACCGGGTGTATGGGGGGCGACAGGGTGTACAGGGGGGGTCCAGGTGTACCCAGGGGGACCGGGTATATGAGGGGTCTCCCAGGGGGTGACCGGGTGTATGGGGGGTCTCCCAGGGGGTGGCTGGGTGTATGAGGGGATCTCCCAGGGGGTGACTGGGTATATGAGGGGTCTCCCAGGGGGTGACTGGGTGTATGGGGGGTCTCCCAGGGGGTGGCTGGGTGTATGAGGGGATCTCCCAGGGGGTGACTGGGTGTATGAGGGGGTCTCCCAGGGGGTGACTGGGTGTATGAGGGGGTCTCCCAGGGGGTGGCTGGGTGTATGAGGGGATCTCCCAGGGGGTGACTGGGTGTATGAGGGGGTCTCCCAGGGGGTGACTGGGTGTATGAGGGGGTCTCCCAGGGGGTGACTGGGTGTATGAGGGGGTCTCCCAGGGGGTGACTGGGTGTATGAGGGGGTCTACCAGGGGGTGACTGGGTGTATGAGGGGGTCTACCAGGGGGTGACTGGATGTATGAGGGGGTCTCCCAGGGGGTGGCTGGGTGTATGAGGGGGTCTCCCGGGGGGTGACTGGGTATATGAGGGGTCTCCCAGGGGGTGACTGGGTGTATGAGGGGGTCTCCCAGGGGGGTGACTGTGTGTATGAGGGGGTCTCCCAGGGGGTGACTGGGTGTATGAGGGGGTCTCCCAGGGGGGTGACTGGGTGTACGAGGGGGTCTCCCAGGGGGTGACTGGGTGTATGAGGGGGTCTCCCAGGGGGTGACTGGCTGTACGAGGGGGTCTCCCAGGGGGTGGCTGGGTGTATGAGGGGGTCTCCCAGGGGGTGACTGGCTGTACGAGGGGGTCTCCCAGGGGGTGGCTGGGTGTATGAGGGGGTCTCCCAGGGGGTGACTGGGTATATGAGGGGTCTCCCAGGAGGTGGCTGCCTGTACGAGGGGGTCTCCCAGGGGGTGACCGGGTGTATGAGGGGGTAACTGGGTGGATAAGGGGGCTGTACCTGAGCCAGGGCCCTCCGGACCACCCGCCCCACGTCAGCCCTCCACTCGCCGATGTCCGGGTTGTGGTCGTCGAGCGCCGGCGAAAACGACAGCAGCAGTGACTTGAAGAGCTCTGGTGGGAAGGGCAAAAAACATTTTGGATAAAAAAAACGCTAAGCGTAAAAAAAACTATGCGTCGTCGAGTTGAATTGCCTCTTTTATAATTAGATTTCTGAATAATCCCTGCATGTAGTTTAAGTGTGTCTT
This sequence comes from Pollachius pollachius, assembly GCF_949987615.1. NCBI lineage: Eukaryota > Metazoa > Chordata > Actinopteri > Gadiformes > Gadidae > Pollachius > Pollachius pollachius. The sequence goes on from NC_136935.1 coordinate 12,425,713, forward strand.
TTATTTTCGGGGAGTCTAAGTTAATTGCTGTCGGAGATACGGTGTTCACGGAGCGTGACATTCTGCTCATTAGACATGGCCTGTGTTTGACATTAACACGGCAGCGCTTTCAACGTAAGCGCTTCGCTTCAAGTGCTTCTTTTTTCCTTTTTGCATATTCATGTTCACATCGATTGCCCCCCTCCCAATTAAAAGGTTATTCTGCAATTTTATTACTCACTCCCTCTCTCTCTCTCTCTCTCTCTCTCTCTCTCTCTCTGTCACGCTCACTCTCTCTCTCTCCATCTCTCTGTCTGTCTCTCTGTCTCTCCGTCTCTCTCTCCATGTGTGTCTCTCTGGCTCACCTTTGACGGTTATACGTGTTGAGTCCTGGATGACGACTCCCCCAGAGGACAGCTGCACTGTCACCTTACTGGTCCCCTCGCTCTGGAAGGTGTGCGACACTGTTCCCTCCAAGGTTATCAGGGGCTTTTGTTGTTGTTGTGGTTGTGTTGTTTTCAAAGGGTAGAAGGGGAGGAGACAAAAAGCCAAAGTGAAAAATGTACATTTTAGTTAGGATATATTGTCGTTTTTCTTGTTATTTCAGTTTTTTCCTTTTTCTTTTTCGCAACCCAAAAAGAAACCCAAAAAGAAAGGTCGCAACCCAAACCAACAGCGTTCAAACAGCCACATATTCTGTTATTTTATTTTTCCGTTCATCAGAAGCTTGGCTGGAGCAAAGCGTTAGCAGAGGATGGTCCCCGGCATCAGACCAGGGAGGACGGGAGGAGGTGGGCGGCGGGGGATGTTGATGGCGATCGTTACCTCGGAGCTGTTGTCGAACCACCAGAAGAAGGTGAGGGTTCTGGAGTGGCTGGGCCACACCACCGCGGTCAGGTTGACCTCCCTCTGCCTGCTCACCACCATGGGAGCTGAGAGATGAACACGCTCCACTGGACCTGAGGCGCACACACACATATACATTACACACACACATATCTATATATACACACACACACACATACACTATACACGCACACATCAATTATACACACACAGCCACGAACACACGCATTGACGCCTACTCACAAAATATGCGCACAAACCCACCCACATACATTATACACACACATTCCACACACATACATTATAAACAAAGATCTATAAACACACATACATTATATATACACACACACACACACACACACACACACACACACACACACACACATTCACACACCAACCCCAACACACATTCACACATACACACACACACTATGCACACAAACCCACACACATTTGCGTACAGCATCAACAACTAGCAAGACAGACAAACTACCTCCAAAGATGTTTATCCACCACAATGGAATATATATACACAGTATATACAGTGGACGCAGTTGAGCACTCTACAAAAAGAGTCAAAGCTCACAAGGCTCCAGGGTTTTTTTATTTTTCCTGAAATGAAAATTGATTCCTTGTTAACTAAAACAGCTGGAAAATCCATGAAGTGATCGACAGCCACAGGTTGGGGCCAGCAGCGAGAAATGAGAAGATATAAATCTAATGTTTCATTTAATTTGTTTACGAAATTTTGAGCCGCTCTTCAACCCATGATTGAGTTTGTTTGCGATTGTATGATAAAGCCAGACTGCCAACTAAGTGGAAAGTCCAAAGTTTACCCACACGCACACAGCGCTGAACTTTCCAGCCAGATGGACTGTTACGAGGGCTAAAGGGATGGAGGGTCCCGATTTCTTGGAATAATTTCCAACTTATTGGAAATAACACGATTCAATTTATTGTATAGACCCAAATATTTTATAAAATAAATATTCTGTATAATATTTCCGTCGTCTTTGATACCCCAACCCCACACGCACCCAGTGAGATAAATCAGACCAAAGGAATCAAACACAGATTGGTAAAGACGAGGCCTTTAACTAACCATTTATCTTTTTCGATTCCACAGTATGTAGTGGAAACTGCAGCCAAAGTCAAACTCCAACTGTTTATTTTTTAAATCGATTCTCAGCATTAAAGCGAATTGGAATCGAGAATCGACTCTCCGTCGGTCGACCTCTCCATTATCTCCACCATGGCCAGAGTGACTCAGCGGGAGATTTCATCTCTCTCCCTGTGGGGACGTACTGGTGATGTGTAGGAACAGCGTGCTGCTGTCAGACCCCTGGCTGTTCTCGGCGAGCGCAGTCACCCTGTAGATCCCGGTGGCGCTGTAGACGTGCTTGATGCCGTCGCTGGTGCGGCTCAGGTTGGAGTATGTGATCTTAATGCCGTCCCCAAAGTGCAGCTGGATGTGGGTCTTCTGAGAATCCCCCTTTCAGGCCCAGAGATAAAGGACAAGGGGTGTCTGTCAGATGGGCTTAGGTCTGGATTCCCCTTCCCAGACTGGGAGCTGAGTGGACACCACTTAAGGGTCGAGATGTACTTCAGGAGAAATGTGTCTGTGAAATATTTTTATATTTTGGGAGGAAATAAATACATGAGGGAGACGGCAACGGGGAAGCTGACTCGGTCGGAAAGATGACAAACTAAAGTCTGGGAGAGGTTTAAGTAGAAAAGTTCCATCGTATTGTGCCATGAATACCACTTATTAACATTATGAAATATTTTATATTGATACATGATGCATTAGTATTATAGGATCGATACCCTCACATCTCTAACTATGAATATGCTAATATTAAAAAATATATTTATATACTCCGAACAGGGGAGTTATAGGTCACACTTTATATTAAGGCGCCCTAATAAATAGAAAACTAGTCATTATCTAACCCTTTGTTATTATTTGTTAATTGTTACTAAAATATCTATTTGGCACAAGTTAATAGTTTTTTCATCATTAATTAAATATTAGTTGTTTGCATAACCCTAACCCAACCCTAACTCACTGCCCAAACCCTAACACACGGCCCTAACCCTAACCACAACACACGGCCCTAGCCCTAACACACGGCCCTAAACCTAACCCTAACCATAACACATGGCCCTAGTCCTAACACACGACCCTAACCCTAACCCTAACACACGGCCCTAACCCTAACCATAACACACGGCCCTAGCCCTAACACACGACCCTAACCCTAACCCTAACCATAACACACGGCCCTAGCCCTAACACACGACCCTAACCCTAACCCTAACACACGGCCCTAACCCTAACCATAACACACGGCCCTAGCCCTAACACACGACCCTAACCCTAACACACGGCCCTAACCCTAACCCTAACCATAACACACGGCCCTAGCCCTAACACACGGCCCTAACCCTAACCCTAACCATAACACACGGCCCTAACCCTAACACACGGCCCTAACCCTAACCCTAACACTGGCCCTAACCCTAACCCTAACCATAACACACGGCCCTAGCCCTAACACATGGCCCTAACCCTAACCCTAACCATAACACACGTCCCTAGCCCTAACACACGACCCTAACCCTAACACACGGCCCTAACCCTAACCATAACACACGGCCCTAGCCCTAACACACGACCCTAACCCTAACCCTAACCATAACACACGGCCCTAGCCCTAACACACGACCCTAACCCTAACCCTAACACACGGCCCTAACCCTAACCATAACACACGGCCCTAGCCCTAACACACGACCCTAACCCTAACACACGGCCCTAACCCTAACCCTAACCATAACACACGGCCCTAGCCCTAACACACGGCCCTAACCCTAACCCTAACCATAACACACGGCCCTAACCCTAACACACGGCCCTAACCCTAACCCTAACACTGGCCCTAACCCTAACCCTAACCATAACACACGGCCCTAGCCCTAACACATGGCCCTAACCCTAACCCTAACCATAACACACGTCCCTAGCCCTAACACACGACCCTAACCCTAACACACGGCCCTAGCCCTAACACACGACCCTAACCCTAACCCTAACACACGGCCCTAACCCTAACCCTAACCAGCGACACTCTGTCAGTGAAAAAAAACTATTAACTTGTGCCAAATAAATATTTTAGTAACAATTATCAAATATTAACAAAGGGTTAGGTAATGACTAGTTTGCTATTTATTATGGAACCTCATTATAAAGTGTTAGTGTTACCGAGTTATATAATATTGGGAAATTAATACCACATATTCACCAATTAAAAAACATATATACACATAAAGAATCCCATTTTAAGTTGTCTACATATAAAAGTATGTCTGCCCAGTCCATCTGTGGTAGAATCCGATGAGAGTTAGCCAAGTCCGAAAATGTCCAAAAGCGGGAGTTGGTATGGTCTGACTCTAGAGTCTGCCCATAGGTGGTACAGTCCTTCTTTAGATGGTACAGTCTTTCTATGGGTGCTGTCCGTCTAAAGCCCAGTCTATCCTGGCCAACTATAGATGGTACAGAAAATACATGTAACAGTCTGTCCCTATGTGGTACAGTCTGACTGGATGTTTCAGTCAGACCATAGGTAGCAATTTGTTTATAGATGGTACTGTCCGACTATAGAATATACAGTCTGTCTATAGCTGGTAAAGTCTGACTATAGGTGGTACAGTTCATCTTAAACCCTGTCTTGGTGGCATAGTCAGTGGTATAGTCTAAAGTAGTCTTTAGGTGGTACAGTCTGTCTTTAGATGGTACAGTCTGTCTCTCGATGGTACAGTCCGTGTTAAGGTGGTCCAGCACCTCTTACCTGGTCCAGCTGCACCAGGAAGGTGACGTTGGTCCCGGTGGGCGCAGCCAGCTCCCCCTGGCTGGTGGTGAGGCGCAGGCCCCGGGGGGGGCTGGGCTGACAAGCCTGCCTCCTGGGGGAGAACACGCTCCTCCCTCCCTCCTTGCAGTTATTGGACAAAACCTTTCGATACCTTTACCAGAGAGACAACATCAATACCAACTCGAGTCCCCGAGTCAATAACAACAGCAACAACAACAACCACAAAAGCCGGGTTGTTGTTTTTACTCTTTCTTCTTCTGTCTTTTAATACACAGCCCTGGGTGGACGGGGGAAGCTCAAAGCTGTTGTACTTTCTCTCTTCCACTCACTCTCCTGTGGATGCATCTGATGTAAAACATGACCCATATTTCTGTGAATGTTACGAAGTTGCAGGTGGTGTACATCAAGGGTACTGGAGGAGACTAGACTCAAACTCAGTGGTAGTAGATAGAGGGCAGTGAACTAGACTAGACTCAGTGGCAGTAGATAGAGGGTAGTAGAGGAGACTAGACTAGACTCAGTGGCAGTAAATAGAGGGCAGTAGAGGAGACTAGACTCAGTGGCAGTAAATAGAGGGTAGTAGACTAGACTAGACTCAGTGGCAGTAGATAGAGGGCAGTAGAGGAGACTAGACTAGACTCAGTGGCAGTAGATAGAGGGCAGTAGAGGAGACTAGACTCAGTGGCAGTAGATAGAGGGTAGTAGAGGAGACTAGACTAGACTCAGTGGCAGTAGATAGAGGGCAGTAGAGGAGACTAGACTCAGTGGCAGTAGATAGAGGGCAGTAGAGGAGACTAGACTCAGTGGCAGTAGATAGAGGGTAGTAGAGGAGACTAGACTAGACTCAGTGGCAGTAGATAGAGGGTAGTAGAGGAGACTAGACTCAGTGGCAGTAGATAGAGGGCAGTAGAGGAGACTAGACTAGACTCAGTGGCAGTAGATAGAGGGTAGTAGAGGAGACTAGACTAGACTCAGTGGCAGTAGATAGAGGGCAGTAGAGGAGACTAGACTCAGTGGCAGTAGATAGAGGGTAGTAGAGGAGACTAGACTAGACTCAGTGGCAGTAGATAGAGGGCAGTAGAGGAGACTAGACTCAGTGGCAGTAGATAGAGGGCAGTAGAGGAGACTAGACTAGACTCAGTGGCAGTAGATAGAGGGCAGTAGAGGAGACTAGACTCAGTGGCAGTAGATAGAGGGCAGTAGAGGAGACTAGACTAGACTCAGTGGCAGTAGATAGAGGGCAGTAGAGGAGACTAGACTAGACTCAGTGGCAGTAGATAGAGGGTAGTAGAGGAGACTAGACTCAGTGGCAGTAGATAGAGGGCAGTAGAGGAGACTAGACTCAGTGGCAGTAGATAGAGGGCAGTAGAGGAGACTAGACTAGACTCAGTGGCAGTAGATAGAGGGCAGTAGAGGAGACTAGACTAGACGCAGTGGCAGTAGATAGAGGGTAGTAGAGGAGACTAGACTAGACTCAGTGGCAGTAGATAAAGGGTAGTCGAAGAGACTAGACTCAGTGGTAGTAGATCTTAAATACATTGCATACAATGCTTTTTTATCTTTGCCTTTATTTTCTATCTATTTGACTATTTTTTTCTTTTACTTATGTACTATTTTATTTTATTGTATGACAATGTTTCAATGAGAAGCACTTTGAGTCGTCCTTGTGTATGAACAGTGCTACATAAATAAAGTTGCCTTGCCTTGCCTTGATAGAGGGTACTTGAGTAGATTCAAACTCTGTGGTAGTAGATGAAGGGTAGTTGACTAGACTCAGACTCAGTAGATGGACGGTAGTAGACTAGATGCTCACCCGGTGCTGTTGAGGAAGCTCTGGCTGGTGCTGCAGCTCTTGGTGGTGGTGTTGGGATTAAACCAGAAGGCAGGGGAACATTTCCCGTCCGCTTGGCGGTCGAAGCCGTAATCGCTGCCAAAACAGCACTCAATCAATGTGACCCAAGCCACGCTAATGGAATAATTACAGCTACAACGTTGGTAGTAGGGGCGATACATCATGGGTTCATGAATCGATAAGGGCGACGACTAGACACGCGACAAGAAGCAAAGATCAAAAGGAATTTAGGGACAGATGGATAAAAGATATTTAAAATGCATTTAGCAGTTCACTTATTATTAATGAAATTCGAACAAGTCATTTAACATTATGCTAATTTGAAGACGCTTCGCAGAGTTACTAACCTACATCTAAGATTTGCATACTTCTAATTAATTCTCCTGACAGGCAGGCATATTATAAATTTATCATTTTATGTGTATATATATATATATATATATATATATATATACACATAAATGAATAGGTCCCAGGTTCATGGGATTTGTTCAGTCAGTGATAATAGACCAATCTTCATTACAGAATAGCCTAGTAGGTAGTCAAACTGTTCTCGAGTCAAACCCCCAACATTTGCCTACTAAGTGTAGGCATCCTTGAGCGAGATTCCCTCCTGACCTACCTGATCCTTAATGACATTGGTCTAAAATAACTCACTCTAAGACGCTTCTGCTAATTGACTGCATTGTCAATTATTAAACATGTGAACCGTTAGGGAAGATGGATGAAGGAATGGATAAATGAACAGAGAAGGAGATAGTGGGGAGATCATACACCCCACTGCTATGGCTATTGCATTGAAAAACACTGGACTTGGATTGTGGAGTGGGGGGGAGGGGGGGGGGGGTACGGATATTTTCAGATGACTGAAGGAGCACTTTTAGAATCTTATTTACTCCTGGGATATGCCCTCCATCACAACAAGATTCTAGATAAGCGGAACAGAATGTGTGACGAAGTCTGGATTCGGATAAATTTGAACAAGGGCAAGACACACTTTAGAATCCTCCTAGGGGACAGTCCTCGGCAGTGGACCCGTCCTACCCTGCCTGGAGCAGCGCCCCACAGGGGACTGCCGGGGCCCCAGCTCCAGGGGATAGGGCCCTCGCCTTGTCTACGGTCGGCGGGGCGGACGTGTTAACTTGCATGTTCTGCGGTGGGCCCGTAAGGGAACCCGCGTGTACACGGGGAGAACATTTATTCAAGAATACATGAATATACACACGAGTGACGGGATGAATGAATGATGCATGAAATAGAATGAATACATTTTGCGTTATGATGGCATTGCTTTTGGATTTACCACTCAAAGTCGTAGGAACTGCAGGGGCAGGGCTCGGAGGAGTAGATCCTGGAGTAGTCCTGGGTCAGCATGCAGCGGTTACCAGGCCGGCGCTTCATGTAAACCTGCTTCTCCCCCATCACACACGGCTCGGCCTTGGGGGAGGAGGGAGGAGGAGGTAGGGGAGGGAAGGAGAGTAGATGGAATGAGGAGAGAGACGGAAAGGGAGAGAGGGAGGAAAAGAGAAGGAAATAGGGGAAGAAAGGGTGGAATAGAGAAAGAAAGGCGAGGAGAAGAACAGGACAGAAGGAAGGAAGGATGGAGTACAAAAACATGAAAAAATATGAAGAAAGAAGGATCGAAACAAAGAAAAGAATTGATGCAGGTATAAAAGAGGAAAAAAGAAAGATATAGGGGAGCAATCAAGAAACCAACAGGGGAAGACAGAGAAGAAGAAAAAAAGGACGAGGTGATGAAAAAGACAGACATAAATAGACCAAGAAATATATAGGGGAAGATGAATAAAGAAAAGAACGAAGGCGAACAGAAAATACACGTTGTTAAAAGGACCACCACTGTCATGCGACCATCAGCGGGATTATGCTGTCAACCCACACCGAGTGTCTCTTGATGGTGACACGACAAAAAGGCATAAAAGTCGATAGCCCTCCACATGTCAAGAGGAGGTGCGTTACCTTGTTGTGTAAGTGCCATGTCTGGTAATCACCGTCCATACAGCGCCGGCTGAAGATGCCCTTGTAGTCGATCTTGATCAGCTGCCACTCCGATCGGTGGCTGAAGTGTCCAAAAAACCTGTGGGGGACAGGGGGACGGACAAAACCACATGAAATGGGAGATCCATTCCCATTTATAGAGGGCTGGTGTGGGATCATGGCCCCTTTTCTGGACGGAGTGGGGGGTGACAACGTAACTGGTCGTTTTTATTGTCGACGACTTGTCACGCGTGGGATGAGGCTCAGGAGATAACAAGGGCTTTTAAAAAATGGTTTTATTCCCGAGGTGAAAACAACACAAGAGACGTAGCTGAGAGACAGACCTTAGTATAAAATGGTGTGAGCTCGGCGTGTGGTCTATTTCTAGCCGAGCCACACACCGCTTCATAGCTGAACCTATCACACGTGGCAGTATCGTGCCAAACAAGACTATTTTGATCTAAAGTTCATGGAGAGAAAAGAGACGCTAAATCTTGGCTCTGGTTCTAGCTGCTGGCTGTGTTTGGTGGCATTTAAAATCGAGTGTAGGGTAGCCAGCTTGTTCAACTCCCAGTCAGAAAGGTGCTGGGTTCAATCCCCCGATTTCCGCGGCTTAACCCGTTTGAAGTTCTTGAGCAAGATGCCCTACCAGCCCCACCTGCTCCTTAATGACCTCCCTCCACCCTCAAGGAAAGGCTCTTTTTGGATAAAAGACTCCACTAAAGGACTTAAATAATAAATCGTCATTTCAGCTCAGCAGCGCTTCTGCAGTGGGATTGGTTTGTTCTGATGGTGAAGTGATCTGGGTTCTGTGATCTTACGTGATTATGTGGTTCTCAGCTTCTGGCTCCATCATCACGCCGTCCACATACAGAGGCGCCAGGGAGAAGCTGTGCCGAGTCCATTTCTTCCCTTCGTCTAGACTGATCCTATCAGGGACACAAAGAACAAAGAACAACAAGTTATCAATGCTTAATGTCCTTCTGATTCTAACAGTGGCCTGTGTGTGATTTAATTGTGATTGAGTACTGCTTGAAATAGTGCTCCAATGGGTTAACTATGGCTCATAAAATGTGATAGAGTAAACAAAAGTAAACATTAGGCACTATACAATCCTGGATAATACTAATGGAGTAGACACTAGCCCAAAAAAGTTGCTTGCAAATAAAGCCATTTGAACGAATTTGAAAACAGCACAATTCCATGTGAACAGAGTTAATAAATAGCGAAACAAAACACCCGTTCTAAAACCTAATTCCTTGAGACTTCAGAAGGAGTGAAAACTGGGGGAAATCAAAGTATAAAGTTTGACAAGGTGTCAACGACAAGAGAACCTGGGCAACGCATCTCTCATGTTCATATTCCACAATGAAAAACCCTAATTTACATTTAAACTGTGCTGGAATAACAACATCCAAGGGCATAACAAAAGCTGCAACAAAACACCACCCTCCCTCTCGCGGTGTTCTATAGCGCTGTTGATGCACAAAAAGGCACTGATGTGTCAACTGTAATCATACCTTCCTGATCATCGCTTCAACAGAAAAATAAGAAAGAAGTAAACGTTTAATGGGGGGCGCTGTGAGCTGAGGAGATTCCTCGAGTGGAGGGAAGATTGATTGTCTCCATGGAAATTGACAGCAAACAAACACTTGTGCGAAGGTTCCCCCCCGATATATTCCCAGCAATGCATCTCAAAAGAAGATAGAATGAATATGAACAAGCCTCGGTGAATGGATGCATACAGTATTAAAAATATGATTATTTTCTGAACAAAGATGACTAGTCCTGAACAAGTTCCTCTCACCATAAGTGGCGGAGGGGGGTGTTGGAGTGAAGAACGGCCAGCAAAGCACCGCCATTGTCCAGGAACCAAACGCTGTGCTCCTCCTCGAAGATCTGCAAAAAACACACAGCCAAACCTAGTGATAGTTGCTGCTTTGCACTTCTATGAACATCCTAACTGTACCGACAGCGATATAAATGTTTTCACTTTCTTATGACAAATGTGCTTATTGTAAGTGGCTTTGGATAAAAGCGTCTGCAAAATGCCCTAAATGTAAATGTTAATGTCAAAAAGTTCAAATCACAGCAAACACTTGCGATCGGCCATGCAGATCCACCTTCAACATGAATGCACCGTATCTTTGTTTCATAATGGTTCCAAGAAAAGCCCTGCAACCCAAGCTTGTATTTGCTACCAAATCATGTTAACCCTCCACATCACACCACACACTCACTGGGGTAAAAAATAATGACTTCATTAGTGTGTTTATATATACAGGGCCTTTGCGAGACCTTTCAAGCATTGTCAATTATTTTGTAATCAAGCATGCATCATCAAGTATCCATAGCTTATAAATGAGCAATCTCCTACAACCCAGCATGCAGTCAACTCCTGAGTAGGTTAGCAACCCCAAGAAACCACAGCTCTAGATTACTAGCCAGGTATCATACCTGTCTCCAAGTATTGGCTGCGTCAGATGTTATAAACATCCCAAGGTTGGTGGAGGACAGCTCTGTTCCGATATTTCCTGGGTGCAGAAGGATAAGCGGTAAGCAAGTAAAACCATGCACCACATAAATATCGAAGCACCTTTTAATAAAACATTAACATATCTCATACATTGAATCCACTCTTTTAAATGAAAGGAATGTATTTTTCACTGCATTACTTTCATCTGAAGATACAAAATAATTAGATATTCAAAAGTTGAACATTATGTGCCAATATAATGTATAATTCGATGCATCATTGCCCTCCTTTCCACCAGGAGTGGCTCATAACTAACAATTCCTAGCTATAAAAACTATAAAAGCTAGGATCTGGGAGCCTCTTCACCTGTAGCAATCACGATCCCGGGCACCGAGTCTTTGCTGGAGATGCGTCCAGATGTGTAGGGGTTCTCTGACATCTCCAGATGCAGATGCAGTGAACAAAATGGCTGACCATGAGAAAACAACAGATCCTCATCAAGAAGGGGTCTCTAAACAACATGAATATGCCTCGTCGGAACAGATGGAAACTAATAGATTAGATTGGCCTGCTGCTATAGTTTACCTTTACAGTTCAAGCAATTTCAGAGCTTATTTATGAAACAATGGCGCTTTGCTCTACTCATCTCTCTGGCAGTAAAATGCGAGTGAAAGAGAGGAAAGAGAGGACACGACGGAGGGCATCTGGATTTTCTTCCCTCTTTCTCGAGCAGACAAGGCATGTAATTAAAATTCCCCAAGATGCACTGATAAATCTGGCTAAATTGATTCAAATCATCTCGGCTTATCTCTCTGAGTGAAACGTTTTGTGAAAGAAAAAGCAAACGTCAATAGAGATTTTCAAACAACGGGAGTTAGTGTGAGAGGAGCACGAGGAGACTTCGGGTGTAATAGCAAACTTTGTGTACCAAACAACACCCCGGTTCTACAGAGCACCATCCCTATCAACCGTTGGATGAGGTCAAATCAATATCAAACATATATACTGCATGTATAATAAAGGGAGAGGGGAGGCACACGGAGAACTTGCTTGTAATTCGGTATAATCTAACCGTCATTAGTCAGGAACCGACGGTGAGGGAGTAAATTAGATTTACGCAGGTTAATGGAGGTCTCACCCCTGCAACGAAACGTGACAACGCGAGGCCCCGCACACTAAGCCACAAACATTTAAATAAATCTCCTCTAACCAGCCATTTCCTCCTCTGTTTAGGATTCGGAAATATAGCTTTTTCTGTGAAAGAGAAATAAGGATGTGCAAATGGTCTGGAGGAGAGTGTGCAACCACTCAAATGAGATGCAGCCGACCAATCAGAAACATAAGCTTATTTGTATTGATCAATTATAGAGCATTTATATTTGATTTGACCAATCAAATCGATTTGTTTAAGCTTAACAAGTCACAGGCTGCGATTACACAAAAGCCGTAATTCAGCCAGGGTTGAAATTGCTACGATGCAAGACGACGCACAAGTAGGAACAATCAACTGCATGCGCCACTTGAGAAGCAGCATGTGATCTCCAGTGAGCAGCAAAGCGTTACGACGCACAGCGCCCGGCCCTGCTCCGTCGACCACGTCTCTGTGTTCATCAGCGGCACGTAGGGAGCCACAGGAGCTGTCTGTTCACCGCAATGATTATATGTTTTTGCTTTTAATAATGTTATGTGATAAGGCTCATTATCACACCAGTCGATGATTATTTTAACCGTTTTATCAATATTTCTTAACACTTTTTTCAAGAGGGCAGCTGTGCCAAGAATAAAATCAAAGAGACGTTTGAATGCGTATCGTAACCTGCCTGAATGGGAGCCAGTGGAGACGCTGTTGCAGAATCACCTTTTATAATCAAATCAGTGTTTTCCCTTTTAATTTCTGATCTGATTTTAGGGCAAAAAGCAAAAAAACGCAAAAAGCAGCTTTTGGATCCGCTCAGCGGTCCGGTTCCCAGTCGGTTACAACAAGGCTTCAATGTTCCTTGACTCCAGACGTCCATGGTGTGAGGGGAGGCCTACTTCCAATCACTACAACGCAAATAGGTGCTCTGAACATTGCGCAAAGCTTTTGATGCCATTGCACAGCAGGACTATCGCTTTCTCCCAAAGAGAACTCACACAAGCACTATGTGTTAAGCGCACATAGTGTAATTATTAGTAGGTAGGGCTTTTTGGTATCTTTCGTCCTTATTTACACATCAAAATAGCTGCTGAATACATTCACTGTTAAAAGATGTGTTCACCACGCAACACACCACACTGTGTCTAGTCTAGCAAGGGAGGAACTCACCAGTACGCAGTGAAGGTTGTTTCCCAACACATCCGTGGTCGGGGCCGGTAGAAGGGCCCAGGTTTGGCCCTTGTCGTACGTGATGAAGGTCTTCACTCGGTTGTCTATCAGCTTGTTGGTCAGGTACATGCCATGGATGCCTTCCACCTGTAGATGAAGCAAGAACAATAAGGTTTGATGCATAGAACATTTTTTTCATGTACTATGCATCAAACTCCTAAATGTTTTCATCACATTTAGGAGTAGATACAACCACTTTCACATTTTTTAACTCAACTGTAAAGAGGCTCTAGTTTTCAAATCTATCCATTTGTGACATCCCATTTAGGAGCGGACACAACCACTCACATTTTTTAACTCAACTGTAATGCGACTCTGTTTTCAAATCCATCCATTTGCGATATCACATTTTGGAGCGGACACAACCACTCTCATTTTGAAAATAAATTCACTTTTGACATCACACATTGAGTTGACACGCCCACGTGTAATGTCACAGGGGAATAGATTGTTCTAATAGGGTGCATGATGAATAGAGTTTGATGTATCCACCATCATACTTCTGGGTGAACATTCCCACTTGTGATGTCACAACTGGATAGATTTAGAAAAAAGGAGGTCACATCACGCTTCTAGAGTGCTCACTGACAGAGACTGATGAAGATAAATGTACGATAAAAAATCTTCCTGATATTTGAATATGAGGCATTCTTGTATCAGTCATGGCCTGGCATTAAGGGATGGGTTTTTTGTTTGGTTCCATGTCTCATATTTTTTGTTGGGATAGGACACCGGCACATAGGGGTTATTATCAAAACCTCATGGCCACGCCCCCTTATGGGTGACAGAAACACTCGGATCCTTTAGATGTCAATGTAATTTGACGTGTGTTTCGATTCTTTGTTTGCATTAATTTCATGTTAAACAAAACCTCTGCTTTATAAACATGTCCTGTCATTATTGTGCTACCTTACCTGATCTGAGTGTTCATGATAGCTTAATAAATGATGGTTGATCGGTCCGCCGTCATGCCCCTTCACACCCCCTTTCCAGGTGGATCCATGACCCAAACCCATATTTGTATATCCCGACATCTACACATATCAGGACATCTACATATTGGTGTTTTACCCCAAATAAAAAAAGGAGTTTCTCTCCTAATGTGAAGTCATGATTCTTACCCCCAAGAGGGGGCGTGGCCTTGGTGATGACACTCTGGTGTATGGGAAGTAATTCAACGCAGGTGAAGGTAATTGTGTGTTAATTTGGCCAAGCCAACAATTTGGTTTTGTTTGGAGGGCAACCAAGATGGCGGCCCTGTTGAGAGTGAGAAACGGGAGAAGCACTCGAACTAGGCTATATTACTCAGAACTATATTAAAAAGTTAAAGCGCGAGTTTAAATGGGGCAGAGGGGCAAATTTCAAATTGACTTCTTTGAAGATTACTTTTTTTAATCACATTGGACTACATGTTTGGATTTATGTTTGGACCTTTCCTGCAATGGAGTATTTAGAGTTTTCACATGGATGGATGGAACCTTCATCCTGGACGTTTGGTGGGGTAGGTCGATCTATATTAGTTGATATATTTCTTTCTTTACCCCTTGAGTAATGGGACTTTGTTTCAACGTTACAAAGGAACTCAAACAGTTTCTTGCCTGCAACAGAGCTACTATAGTGGATTTATTTAAAGAACTCTTATACGCGTATGGACGTTAACTCCCTACAGTCTGCTGAATCCCTCCTTATCTTCAAAACACGTCTGAAGAGCATCTCATGAACAGACGAGTGTGCAGTTCTTCATCTCTTTAAGTAGAGAAAAAAATATCGACTTGTCTTTTCTGATTCCTATAGCTTCAGTTCTGCACTCTGTCCAGTTGCTCGTCTTGAAACTTGGCTCATGCCTTATTCTTTATTTTGAAGTGAGTCAGTCTCGCTTGTGAGTCACTTTGGAGTAAAGGAAGAGGCAGCACATAGCATAAGACTGCAGGTTGGAAGGCTACCCGGGTCACTACGGGGCTACCTACTGCCTACACTGTTAGCGTGCTAGTTTCCGGAGCAAACAACACATCCTGTAGGTACCTTGTAGAAGTCCACCAGCAGGTTACCCGCGGGGCCCCGGCTGGTCCTCAGGTTCTCCAGGGAGAGGGTGAAGTAGACCCCGGGGGAGTCCGAGATGTACAGGCTGTATGTGTGGTTCTGGTTCCACTCCTGCACCGCAGCAAACACCTGCTTCTCGTCTGTACTGATGATGTGCATGTCCTGGAGAGAGAGAGAGGGAGAGAATTCTATATTCCATACAGATCCATCTGCAGATAATATACAGCCTATTGTAGGTTTGTTTTCTAGCAATCCACATATTTTGTGTGTTGAATTAAAAATAAAACAATTTGCTATCCAATTATTTTCCACGTTTAAGTTAACTAGTTAATGTCCGACGTGTAAAATGCACAATAGGGCACACAAGGAACAACCTGACCAAATCTAAAATTTGTCGTAAACATCGCTGATTAATTAGTTTGACATCAGCAGGAACAACATGTGTTTAGAGGTAAACAGTTGTGCTTTCAATCATCCAGTCAAAAAGCAAAAACAACATTATCAAGGCTTTTCATGCATATATTCTAAATGATAATGGAATGGAAGATGAAGAAGTAAGATGCACACACACACACACACACACACACACACACACACACACACAGCGCAAACAAAAATAAATCAAAGACAGATAATAAAGAGAGCTCATGCATTCTGCTGTGCGATTGCAACGGGTTGCAATTTTGTTCTCAAAATAACGCAATGCACTATTATGATCATCAGTGACAAACAGCATAATGCATGACCCTCATGATGAGATGAAACGCATAAGTGTTTGTGTTGTTTTCTGGCTGCTTACCTTGGGAAGACAGTATTTAGGCAGCTGCATCTGCTTAAATGGCTCCCTCATGTAGGACACGTAATAGCTGGCCCTCCCCGACTTTGTCACCTTGGAAACACAAATACAAAGATGCTGTAAAAAAGGCATCCAAAAATAATGCCACGGCAATCATGAGAATTATAGAATTACATTCCCATGGTGTTGGTTCTGAGTGAAACCTTGGAAGACTTGGATTATTTCTGTCAACGACCATTAAATCTTTCTCCCAGCTTGAGGACTGTAGCACCAGTAGGGTTAGGAGAAGTGTTACTCTAATATAGGAACACGGTGAACTGAATGTATATCTAAGGGTGTTGTGCTCCAGAGATAACTAGATGAAACACTCCCATAAGGACACTTTTCTCACACCACTTGACTCTCCAATACAAACGATCCGGCGCAGAGGAAGGCAGAGAATAATAACACCGGCCGAGGAAAAAGCACATCATTATCCCCATTAGCATAAAGCTAAGAGGCTTACAAAACAAGGCGGCCAAAAGTACCGCCATAGCCAGTCTCAGTAAAAAAAGAGTCCTTATGCATTTCCCACTTTTCGTCTCCACTTACGGCCCACAGTGACACTATGTGATTGCTTATTTTCTAATCAACTAGAGAGATGGTGTTTGTCCCTGACCACACTGCATTAGGGCCTCTAATAGAATAATCTATCGAAAATCAATGGACTGGCTATTCCCAAGCCGCGTTCCTCCAGGATGTTGCACTTGGCCGTTCCCCTCGGTCCCCGGGAGAGTGCGGAGGTGTTGAAGACTGCTTATTTCGTTGTAGCCCCAATCGATAACCTCATTACTCTTTGTCAAGTTAAATCTAACTGCCCCCGAGCAATGAAAGTCAGGAGAAAGTCACCAGTGAGCCACCATGGCCAAGTGCGGGGACGCCACACCACCGACCAACATGTCCAGTTTGGTCTTCTCCCTTTTCTTTTTTCCCTTCATGTCATTCGCTGTCATGATCGCATTTCACAGAAACTCAGTTCCCAAATTGTATTGAAGGCAATTTTTTTCTATCGCACATCGTCGTGTATATATATATATATGTTTTTTTTTCCCATCAGATTGAAGCCATTCCAATCAAGTTTGGAAAGTTAATAAAGTACGCAGAGAGGGGTAGAAATTGGGTCAGCGATGAGATATTGCTGCTGTGACATCTTATCATATCTGCAAAGTCAATTTATGGATAAAGAAATGTAGGGGGGGGGGGGGGGAAGAAAATGCAGACACATGCAAATGTTTATTCTTATTGCAACGAATGCAGAGTGACTCATTCCAAAGTTAGGGAAACATTGCTGTTATATTCTGTGTGTGTTTGAGTGTAAGTGTGTGCGTGTGTGTGTGTGTGTGTGTGCGTGTGCGCAAGTGATTTGTTTGGGGTTTTTAGTCAACGTTATTTAGTCAAAGTGCATCACAACGGCCCGCAGAGACACAATCTCCCTCGGCTGGGGAGGGAAATCAATGACGGCAGAGGACACTGGAAGTTTGCCTCATAACGACATGGCCGGCCTTGGCTAATGAGACCAAGGTTAATGTGAACAGTAATAAGGCGGACGACGGAGCGTCTCGCAGCCGCTCTGCCATTTACAGTCTACTGCCTGGCACACTATACAGAGAACAGGGTCCCGGCTTCAGCTCGGCGCCCCGGGTAACAGGTGAGAGGAGGGGTTGGTCACACGGGGAAATACGGAGCGGATTCAAAGGACGATGGAACAGGGAAGTTCTGAGGGTGCAGCAGCTGTTGTCGGATGGTTTTGTCGCATTGTGTAGTGTAGCATAGCACCATATGATATAGTATAATATAGTAAGCTTAGCATAGCGTAGTATAGCAGAGTGAAATAAGGGACCACATAAAATAGTATGTTATTTATCTGTTCAGGTGTAATCTCCCATCTGGGATTAATCAAATACTATAGAGAAGGTTTGATTTAATATCATAATATAATAAAGTACAGTATAGCATAGCATAGTGCAGTAATGTGTTAATGGTGCAATTCAGTATTGTTCAATATAGGAAAGCATAGTATAGTATAAGATAGCAGGCTACTACTATATAGTATAGATTCTCTATGGTACAGCATATAATAGTACAATATGTTAGTACTGTATCGTACAGCTTAGATGAGATAAGCCAAGTCTTCAATAGTACTGTACAGCTTATAGTATAGTAGCATTTCTCCACAGACCTGAGTGAAGACGTACTCGTCCTGCACCACCAGGGAGTTGGTGTCCACGTACCCAGGGAACAGGTACTGCCGGTTGGCCTCTGTACAGCGCTGGGCCCGGCACCGCACGTACTGGGCTCCTGACAGGGAGAACACATTATCATCCATTTAGATATCATTTGGTACAACATCTACCGCCTGAGAGAACATGCATTAGGTACGAGGCGTGCGTCGGAAGGACGCAGTATGAGCAGCAGGAGAGGGGCCATTTAAATAGCGATTGGAAAGTGGCTGAGGTCGACCGGCCTGTCTAATAATGAGAGCATTTGATCCCGTCCCCCACGGAGCCGTTGAGTGCTGCGTCCCAGGGTGAGGGCTCCCCGTCTCCCGGGCCCAGGCTCCGGGCTTCCCCCCTCCGTGCTGTCGAACTGCCATCGCAATTTATGTCAGACGGAACGCAGGGTGCGGTTTTAGCCAGAGTTTCGGCTTCTCCCGCCGGCCCGCCGGGGAATAATTAATTAAGGAGGGGGGAAGCATCGATCAAAGCTCTGTGTGACTTTACCCTTTTTCTCCCGGAGATTTCTAGTCTACTTTATAAGTCATGGGGGACTCCCGTTCTCGTCTTCCCGCTGACCACGTGGTAACCACGGGGGCGGGGCGGGGGTCCATGGGGTCTTGCTCCACAGACAGACTGACTAACGGACTGACTAACAGACGGACTAACGGACTGACTAAATTACTGACTAACGGACTGACTAAAGGACTGACTAACAGACGGACTAACAGACGGACTAACGGACGGACTAACGGACTGACTAACGGACTGACTAACGGATGGACTGACCAACGTTGGTCAGTCCGTCCGTTAGTCACGGACTTGTGTGCAGTCTAACGGACGGACTAACACGACTCACGGCTTTTAGCAATGCGAGTCTCGATGTGGACCACGTCCTGGTCCTTGTCCAAGCCCACCGCTGCCCTACAGGAAGGGAGGAGAGGGTGGATGAGGAGGAGGAGGAGGAGAGGATGAGAGGAAGAAGAGAAAGGGAGGAGTGGGAGGAGAATGCGGAATGAGGACCAGGGGGAGAGGAGGAGTGGAGTAGAGGTGGTGGTGGAGGAGGAGGAAGAGGATGGTGGGAAGAAGGGGGAGGAGAAGGAGGAGGAGATGGGGGTGGGGGGGGTGGTAAGGGTGGAGGAAGGGCGGAGGAGGGGTAAGAGGAAGAGGAGAATCAGAGTTGTGTGTGTGTGTGTGTGTGTGTGTGTGTGCGTGTGTGTGTGTGTGTGTGTGTGTGTGTGTGTGTGTGTGTGTTGCATGTGAGAATGCAAGGAGACAAGGAGTTATCCCGTAGCTCTCTTTAAATTAATCTTGATATCCTGAATTAATTACACTGGACCCTTAGAAAATCGACAAATTCAATGAAATGAGGACTATTTTGTAACTAATAAACGTGTATTTTATTTATGTATTTTATTTTTTATTTTTTTC
The DNA here is from genome assembly GCF_949987615.1 of Pollachius pollachius. NCBI lineage: Eukaryota > Metazoa > Chordata > Actinopteri > Gadiformes > Gadidae > Pollachius > Pollachius pollachius. Next base: position 12,445,617 of record NC_136935.1, read on the forward strand.
ATTGTTCATTCTATTTCATGCAAAGCAATACTCTGATATAATATATTATCCTATACCATGCTAGTCTTCAGGGGGTAATGGGGTGCCACTGCACCTGTTCTTGTTCCTATTTCAGCTTTTATTCATCACATTACTTTCGGTTCGAGGGGACTCTCGAAAATCATGCCATTCCTTCTGCTCAGCTCAAAAGGCACTTTGGCCCTGACGCGCACAGTGACAAGAAGGGATGAATAGCTCTGCATTAATATTCACTAGCTCACACTCGTCCAGACCAGATAACCAAATGACAGTGACAACAAAAACAGCATGTCATATCTTTTGGTTTTTAAAAAAGGGGAAAAAAAAGAAAAGGAGCACATTATTATTTTGCCCGTGGTTGACATGAGAAAAATATCCTATTTTTTTGTTGACATGCTGTCAGTGGATCACCCTTTGCTACCGTAATGCAATAAACATAGTGATTATAGGAAATTACAAGCAGTCAGATACACACAAGGAGGAATAACATCCAGCTTGTGTTAAGAACGTACCAGTAGAATCGGCCCGGCATTACGTTGTCGTGCACGAGAAGCCATTTTCTTCCAAAGTCCATTGAACTGTACAACTGCAAAAACAGAAATAAATATATCGATAAACATATATCACTGTCACAGTCTCACAATACAGTGTATGGGTTAAAATGATATCACTGCACACCAAAAACTTCCTGTTATGAAGCGAAGAGTTGAACCGGAACACAATCAGCATGCAAACAAGAAGTTTTATGGTGACTATTTTACATATCATTTTAAGAGCTCAGAGTCTCTCTCGGTGGCAGAGAGGGGGAGAGAGAGGGTGAGAGTCGTTGAGAAAGCTTTCTGCCCGGGCTACCTTGCTGTCGTGACTGAATGCCAGTATCCAGTTCTCCTGAGCCGGGTGGAAGAGGAGGCTCTGTATATAAAAGTTAATGGGGTGCTTCTCAAAGCTCGCCCCTTCATCAGAGCTGATGAGCACTGCGCTCTCCATCTCAGGGTCACTCAGCAGCATAATCTGGCAGGGAGGCAGGGAGGGGGAGAGGGGGAGGGAGAGAGAGAGAGAGAGGGAGATGGAGAGAGAGAGAGAGAGAGAAAGAGGGAGCGAGGGAAAGATGGAGAGAGAGGGAGGGAGAGGGAGAGAGAGGGGGGGGGAGATAGTGAGGGGGGAAATCTTTATGTTTTTATAGTTGGATATAGGATGTGAATTAAAGATCTGGGCCTATTGTACAGAGAAATAAAAAGAATATCAAGGAGACTTTAATATTTACCTTCCTCTTGTTGGTCGGACATACATAAAGATAACTCAAAACCGTTCTCGAGCGGATTTTGTCGTTCATTTTTGTGTAAGTGCTTCCATAGTTCACGGATCTGAAACGAGAAAAATATGGATAAACAAATCAACTAATGAAATGGATATTCATAAATTGCAATAATAAATGGACTTGCTAAGGATGAATAATTATTGATTAACCCTAGGGTTTCCCAAGGTCATCTTGGCTTGTTCAGTAAGAATAACTGTAGGCTCGCAAATGGTATACTATACTAGGTTTGAGTCAAAGGCTAGACTTTGTATGCAGATCAGATAGAATCAATTGTCAAATGTATTGCCCTTTAAACCTGTGTGTATTCCCCCGTTATCCTTTCATTCCAACATTTCGACACTCCTGTAACCTCAGACCTTTAGAATCTATCAAATAATAGCATTTGCAAGATGAGTACATTCCGTACGTTTCGCAATTACATGAATTAAACACACTATCAGAATGGCATTTGATTGTGCTCTGGAATCTTTATAATAGTGTAGGCTATGTTGTGCACAATCTCAGTAACTCTTCTTGCGAACAAGCAAACAAACAACATAGAAGGCAGTCAAACAAACAGGAAGAAAAAAAAGGGCTTTTTACTTAACTTTACTTTATCATAAATGGACTCCTTTTTAGAGCACACAATTCATACACGCATACATACACCCATTCATACACCAGTTCACACGTTCATTCATTCATCCATCCATTCATACACACACATTCCTTCACCCACACCCATGTGAACCATGCAAGGCGACAGCCAGCTCAGGGGGAGACTAGAGCTAGGTCTGGCTCGGGGACACCTCAACACTTGGCTAGGAGGAGCCCACGATCGAACCAGCAACCTTGCCAGACGCCCTGTTGAGCTACTTCATGACACAAAGGAGACACTAATTGCTCCCCTGTTGCTGGGACCTTGTTCGTTCGCTGTACCCTTCCTTATTACAGCATACGGGAGTATTCATGTCCTTAGCAGAGCACAGAGTTAGCCAGCAGCTACAAACAAATGGGCTACATTCACATTAAAATGCACCTGCTCCTCTCAGTGAAGTGTGTGTGTGTGTGTGTGTGTGTGTGTGTGTGTGCATGTGTGTGCGTGTGTGTGTGTGTGTGTGTGTGTGTGTGTGTGTGTGTGTGTGTGTGTGTGTGTGTGTGTGTGTGTGTGTGCGTGTGTGTGCATGCACATGTGTGTGCGCATTCTTCCATGCATGTGTGTTCGTCTCTGCAGTCTCCACAGTCCTTATGCTTGAATTTGTCTTTGCCATAAACAGCCAATCCACTCTCAAGTTCTACCTGACTGGCTCCAAATGTAATTTCAATGCGTAATTGGATAGATACCCCTGCTGTCTCCAGCGGCTACCTGTGCATTAAGCCGAATCATTCCATTTGCTGTTTGACATTGTTTCAGAAGTCTTTACACCTGAATGTTGTGCTTTAAGAATTTCTCTCCGTTGACACAACGTTGTGTTTGGGCTTTTTGAACCAAGGGAGTCTATTGGTTGCCTAAATACATTACAATACTTTATTGCTGTTTCATGTAACTCTGTTTCTTTATACTAAAAGGAAACTCAAGGATTGTTGGAACGCTTCCGGTAGTCGTTCGTTGATCATCACATCACATTTACCACACTTTTCCCGCTCGAGGGCTGCCGGCATCAATAATTTATGTTGTTTTCACACACAAAAGGAAAGGTTTGCCTTTCCACTTCCTTTTTTTTTTCTTTTCATTATTACCTCAAAACTGTTTTATATTGAAATCCTCTTCACTGCGTTTCTTAATATCCACGCGGCGACAAGACTGGGCCGCACACCTCGTCTCAGCTCTGACTCACCAAAGGAACTGTCGCTAAGCGGACATCTGGCTGAGGGAAAACCTCCGCGTGCACAACGTGGGCTGTCAGATGGTTTACAAATCCTGACCGCGGCTCCACTGAAGCTGATATCCACCCCGTGCTCTGTGTGTATTTCCTAATGACCTCACTGTTTGGGTCATTACAATATAGTCTCTTGTAAAAGCTTTGGGTTTTTGGGAATCTCAGCAAAACGTAACTAAAATAGCAAAACTTATCCATAGGAGCTGAAGTTAAAAACGGGTACGATATCAGAGGTCGGGGAGAGGTGACTATAGAACACAACGCAAATCTAATGTATCTTAATTAGTTCCCATTTTTAATCATGCCTTTGCCTCGGTGAGTCAGACAAGCTCACCAAGCTCACAAAAGCATGGATATAAAATAAATGTAAACTGAGGGCTCATCCCTAAATATTAGAAATGCATTGCCTTTGGAAAAAAACTCAACCCTGGAAATGGTTCATCATTTCTGAAGGCAATGGCACTTTTCCATTGGCACTTGCACCAAGTCAAACTGTGCCGTGCCGATTTGTGTTTCCATTGCCTATTTGAACGTGCTGAGTTGTGTAGAGCTGGGCCCGAGATGGAACATCTCTGAGGTAGGGAGAAAGCGCGACTGACCTGCCTCCGAGCGGGCTGCTGTGATGTCAGCCCTGCTCGATGTCAGGACTAACAGGTTGTCTCTCAAAGTGTCGGAATAAGACCCCTGACACTTGTTACGATAATTGTGCATTCCTGTGTCTGAGATGCATCGCCATGCATGCAGAGTATGGCTATAGTTCAACAGCTGGATTGGTTATGATTCATTCTTCCTATAACTATGTAATTTATAAAAGGTTAATGAAAGTTTAGAGAGAAGTGCACTGCAGTGATTTTAGCATGATGCTTGCAAACCAAATAGCTAGTTGAAAAATTACAGATTTCTTTCAGATTACTCTTGTTCTAAAGACTAAACATTGGACAATATTTCACATTATTAGATCGCTGATTAAGATATTCAACATGTTTTTTTCCTAATATCAAGGACATCGTGTGGAACTCTTGGAACTATGTGTTAAACATTGGCAAATGTGTAAACAAGTCTAATCTCAAATAAATTGTCTCTCAATGAGCTATTGAGATTAGATAGCAGAAGAGGGGAGGCCTATTGAACATCAAACTAAATTCATCACCGCGGATATCATTTTGTGTGATCCGTCAATTTGAAACAAACCAAATATATTAAATGGACCTTCAACGAACCAATCCAATTGACGATAGGCCACAATATAAAACTAAACAGGCTACAATAAGTCTATGTTGTTGTGTCGTTTGACTCAAGACAAGCGCTTGATCAGTTAATTACACACCTTTAAACGGGCAGGCCTTTTGTGAAGGACACCAACCCGGCAATAGATGCACCAAACCGAGTCAAACCAAATCAAGCCCGGCCAGTATAGCATAATAGAAAAAGAGGTTGAAGAGGAGAAGGACATGGTCCTCATCCGAAGCCCCCCCTCTCATTCCCGTGTATCCGAGCGGAGAGGCCCCTGGTGCAGGGTGGGGTTCCTACACAGCTTTATTAAAACATATTTCATATTGGTTCTCCCCATAACTCTGTTGTTGCACAGTGGGGAGAGTGAAATAAATCATACTTACCATATACTACTTTCCCCATGAATACATTATCTCACAATTGCATCTCTGCTTCTTACTTTGCATTTTTACACAATCCCTACCCTTCGCCGGTGGTGTAGGGGAAACTTGGTTTAATATTTAGATGGAGAAGGCAAAAGTCAAATAATATATAGCAACAACATAAACATTGAACACAAACCCCCCCCTCCTTACCTCCATAATGAGCTTTCGGTTACAGCGCCGAGATTGAAGTCGTACAGCTTGGTCAATATCAGGATCACCTGCAGCATAGCAACAAGACCCATGATTAAGTAAACATCAATTAAAGGCCCCTTTTTACATCCCTTCATGCATCCATTTATTAACCATGTTTTACTTGAATTTTGCTAATGACATGGAATGAGAATGAGGGGTGTCTGGGGAGAAGGGGGGGCAGGAGCATTATCATATCGCAATAAACATTATCTACGTGTGACATCACAAATGACAAGTGATCTTGGTGTGTGTGTGTGTGTGTGTGGTTGTCAGGAGATGGGTGTCGGTAGCTCAGGTGGAATGATACACCTGCATGACAGAGACACCTGCACATCGCTCACTGAACTAAGAAATGAAATACAGACAATGCAAACTGCCGGCACTCATGCCGTCTGCCTGCGTGTGCTTCCTCTGACAATTTCACCTTCTCTTCCACCTCCTTCTGCGTCTCACACAGAGAATAGAAATATCCTGTCCTCGTTTCGTCTTTCTTGAGGACAGTGGCAGTTCGGTTTTATCGAAAAAAAACCTGAGACGCCTTATAAAAGCCTCTGGCAGCCACAATTAAATGATGTGCGATGTGCATTATTGTTCGTCTGATGGCCTTATAAACGTCTTCCAGCGGGGATCACTATAAAGCGTGGCTTTAATAAGAGACGGTTAACCAGGGGCCACCTGCATTAGGGCTGTAAAGGCAGGCGACGGCCACGCCAGCACAGACAACCGTCCAATGCGGAGATGGGAGCACATGGGATATTAATGAGGGCTGAAAGAATGGAGAGCGATGGCTGAAAGATAGGTCGAAAGCTCAATTACAGTGAGTTTAAACACATTAACCTAGCAGGACCCAGCGAGCAAGTCATTAAGCAGGGAGAAAAAAAGGAGTTGTGCGAACAACGACGTGCCTTCGAGCCTGTGCGGAAAATGTTAAGAACCCAATTGACCCCAGAGATTTAGCCTTCAAACGACCACTGTTCGCCGCCCGGACTATCTGCGTTACGGGTTAATTAACCAATCACGCCGGGAGATAACCGTTTGCATAACTAAACTCACCGTGTCTGCTCAGAGCACCGGTACAGTCTGAATCAATTTGGAGGCAAGACGCCGTTAAATGGCTCTGATGTTTCCCACTAATCGCTTTTTACAATAACTCAAATGAAAAAAGACAGAATGATGAGGGAAAACTGCCACAGTGTTGATCATTAGTGGCTTCATCTTCTGTGGCCCTTGATATCGACCCCTTGGTACTGGCTGCTGGAGGATGCAGGAAACACTCTTTGGATGAGAGTTGCTCGTGTTCGTCATGCTCAGAAATGCCAGACATCCAGCCTCCTCCCCAATTACGGCAATCAAAGTCAAGTAGTGAATGTTTTTATAAATGCCTAAGACTTATAATTCTGCCCCGTTCTTCCAACTTCATGGTCTAATTTTCAACTAAGGTTACTGTAGACTATCAAGTGATTAAGCAAACTTCCATCCAAAGCGACTGATAATTAATGGAGACACACTACATGTCATTGATGCTGGTAGGGGTTATAGGTGCATCTTAAGCACGGTCGTCTACAGGTTTGGCTGCAGACACTGGGGAGTGAACCAGGGCCCATCCTTTCAGCTGACCTGGCCACAGAGCCCAAGTAGGAGGCTGAGAAACACTTTTCCAGTCTCCGCCTTTTTAAAGCAAAACATAGTGTCGCTAAATCACCTCCCCGGGGAGCCCAGCTGTCAATGTGAGCTTTGTCAAACGCAAGGCCGTTTCTGCACAAATGGCTCATTAAAGACACTGACGTCCGTCTGTCCCGTCCCCTCAGTCATGCACGGGGTCACAGAGGGTCCACTTCAGGGACTGGCGGGCTGGTGAGGTGGACAACTGTTTAGATGAATCCTCCCCCGGTGGAAACATGAAAAGCACATCACCGCATACATCTCAGAAATTATTGATAGGCAAAGCCAATCTGCGTCCAGTCATTGCACCGCAGGGTTGCGATTACACGCACATCACAAGCGGGGAAATGTTGTGGAAAAGTAGCGTTGGTTGATGTTTGAATGCGCAGGATGATTCACAGCTCGCTTATTGAGGAGGAATGAAATGTGGTGTCAACTCGAAGGACTTCCTGCCACTGTATTGTATATTTCCGTAAATGCTAAACAAAAAAAAGGACAGACCGACAAACAAGAATGGCAGCGGCAACTCTATTCAGCCCAGAGGCAAATACAATTAGCCGTGCATATCATCACTCACTTGCATACATGAAATGGAGTAAGGACCCTGGAAGGCCAAAAGCTGTGCATTTATTCATGTTTATGTTTTATTGATGTGAGGGAAAAGGGAGCTTTGCCCCGGGAAAGTCAACCAATCATTTTTGAGATTGGCTCTCAGCCTCTGAGGAGTTAAGTGTTCCCCTTATCTTGTCGTTCGCTCCTCGTTTTTCGTCTCTGTTACTTTTAATTTACTCTCCCTGTTCAAGTTGTTGGTGGCTTTTTCTGGGGGCTGGCTTTTTCACTTTCTATCGTCCGTGGACTAGGCGGGACAAAATAATTGCATATTAAAATAAAATTGGAAAGTATATTATGGAGAGATGCTCTCTGGAAACTCAAAGATCAGATTTTGTTGAAGTGGTTCAATAGATAGGTGCCATCCCAACCACAATTTATATTTCCCAACTCTATCTCTATGTCTGTGTATCTGTCTATCAACAGTATCTATCTATTAACTGTATATACTGTTTCTATCTATTTACTGTGTCAACCTCTCTACTTTATCTGTCCATCCATCTACTGTATCCATCTATATACTTCAGCGATCTATCTATCTATGGTATCTCACTATCTCTCTATCAAGCTATATCTATCTACTGTACCTATCTCATCTATCTATCTTCATTGCACCTATTCATCTCATAGCTCCATCTATTTCTCTCACACACACTCACACAAGGACACACCAAAAGAGATGTGTCTCAACCAAACCTGTCCACAGGATTTGTTCTTCCATGGTCTAACCAGATCTCCAGCGAGTCTCTCCAGCCCAGCTCTCATTACAGTGCAGCGGCTCTGCGATGTGCCTGCAACACCTTGCTTCACACAGTCCCCAGCGAAGCGTCATCACGACAGGCTACCTCGAATATTATTTTCCTCTAATTGGGCGGGCAGGCGAGAAACAGACCTATTACTGCTAAGAGATTACCCAGCGCTACGCAAGGTTGCTCTTTTCCTGCTTTTCTGTCTTATTTCCATATCAAGCCTTTCTAAAGGATAATTTTTCCCCCTGTCTTTCTTTCTTTCTCTCTTTTTTTCTTTCTTTCTGCTTTACCTTCCTTCGTTTCATTTTCCTTAAAAAAAAAAAAGGTGCTTCATTCTTGCCCATTTCTTTCTCCCCCTCCTTTTTGCCATCATTCTTTATTCCTTTGTCCCTTTCTTTGTCTGTCTTTCTGCAGTCCGTCCCGTTTCTCCTTGTTCTGGGGGCCGACAGGGGACCGCTGTTCAGGATCCAAATTAATTTCCAGGGGACCCGCAGGTTCAATTCCAACGGCTGATCAAAGACACCTTTCATTATCATGGATGACGGCTCCTGTAACATTTACACTTTGACTCGTCCCTATAGGAGTACTTTGCATCCTAGCCGCATGCGCTCGACTCAGAAATATACACATTAGCATGAATACTCTGACCACATGCCGAGGAAAATACAAGCTTAAGCGAAGAAATAAGCAGTTTCCCGGGACCCTGTGTGTAAGACCTTCTGTATATTCTGCCTACTTATTTCCAAATTAGGAGCAAGAATGATCAAAAGAAGTTGTATATTTATAACTTTTCATGAATTGAATGTACTATACACTATAAATAAATAAATCCACACCTTTGTATCTTTCTGCACCCATGATAGCTATAAGGAGCTAGTTAGTGGGTTTGCTTTGATGTGATTGGTTAACCTCCCTCACCGCATTAGGTACCATTGAGAGGATGACTTTTTTATCATTCCTATTTTATTTAGCAGACCATTTTATCCAAAGCGACTTACCATGAATTTAAGTCATTACTGAGCAGGTAGATGCTAGGCCCTAGGGCATCTGTCTCAAAGATGCCTACTGGAGGGAATTTGGAATCCCAGTACCTTTCTTTTGTTTGGGCTGGCAGTAAATCCCCTGAACCACGATCCTATCCTGCCCCAATGGACACGGCTGTGGCCTGTTAAAAATCTGTGTGTGTATGAAGTGCCACGACGGGGGACAACCTCTCAACACAGGGCCCGAGAGGCCACTAATGTCCCGACAACAGACAAACAACAACCCAACACCACGTGTTTGTCACTGTTCAACATGGAGACGGCTGACACCGAAACCAGCAGACCGGACTGGAGGCACCAATCCGTTGTCAAATACCGACGTTAGATTAGATGTTAAACTTTATATACCGCCCTCCTGTCCCCTGCTCCTTGGACAGACGGATGCCAGGAGCAATAAAGAAACGGCAATTAGGAAAACGATAAAAATAATAAATGATTCGCTTGATCAATTAATCTCTTTAATTGTAGCTCGAGCTTGCTGCTAAAATGGCTATGCTATCTCTATCCATCATCCCCCTCCCTGGGTTATGGGGGAAATATGTCACCGGTGAGCCGTGGGACAGGCGGCGCGGCGGCTAATAGGGTTAGTGTGACTCAGCACCGAGGAGGGGAGACCGAGGAAACACTTGGGAGGAAGGTTCCGGTTAAGGACGGGATCTGGTGGAGAACCTAGGGTTTTTTGAGGGGCGGATTATGAGATAGGCAGGGTGAGGTTTGACGCACGAGTCGAGGTTCTAGGCTCTGCCATCGATGTCCGCTGTTGTACACATTGTTAATGCGTACTGACTGCATGCCGTATCGGTTGCTTCCACTGAGATTACATTTACGTTTCTGCTTTGATTTAATTGGGTTGAATTGATTATGTAGCATAGTAATAGTGTTGCGGAAGCAAAGAGTTGCAACACTCACAGGTATCCTTTATTTTTCCTGATCCCATAGTCCTGATATAAAACGGGCAATTCTAAAACAAACAAAGACCTGTGTATCAACCCCCCCTGAACCGTGAATCAACTAAACTAAAGACATAATGGGTTACACTTTTTGTTTGTGCTCACATGATTAACAATTAATGTTATTCATGCATCTATTAGGCGTGATGATTTTTCCCGGCAAACACCTGTGGAGAGAGAGAGGAATATCAGCGGGTTAATTTGCATTCATTTTCCTTAAAGGCTCTGTCGTTGTTGTTGTCGTCGAATGAGGGGACAAAATGAAATGAAAATGCATCTCAAGGAGACGGCACCTCATGAAAGGCAACATCTTAATTTGTGCCTTCAAAAGACTCCACTTAGCAGCAGAACTCAACCATTGCGGTGTGCGCCACCGAGTCCATCTCGGTGATGGATTGAACTTTTACAAGGGAGAGAAAGCATTCTCTGGGGGACGGACGGTGTTTTCATTGTGTAAATCCCCTGGTGGAGGGAGTATGGTGCTGTGTTAGCCCGTCCCTGTATAGGTGGTGCTTGTATACATCCTTCCGGCTGCTGATTTCCGGGTCCCGCAGCCTCCGTGCGTCAAGCCTCAGAGATTTTCCCACAAATCAATTCAGTCCATCTCGGGGGACAGAATTAAGGAAATTGGCTTAATTTTGAAAGGGTTCAAAAAACGCAGCGCTGTTTACTGACAAAGGAATGTCCTGATTGGTCAATATGGAAACGCTCCATCGGTTCAATATAACAGGGTTGTTTTTCCCTTTATTGTTGGTGGCAAACCAGTAGGCTACACTGCTATGGGAACTGCCACACGGGATGGACATTAAAGTTGTTGTCGTCTTGTGTTAATTTCAGTGGCAGTACGTTTTGGACGTTATGTCCTTGTTCTTGTTGTTTTGTCGCAGTTGTTTATTTCCGTCATGCCTCTGGGACCGGCATGTAATTTGATTTCCAGAAGGGAATCTAATCACAGGTTTGTCTTCAGCTTTCAAAAATCACTTATACACTTATTCTGCATAATGGCTGAGTTGTGGATACTAATACTGTCTTAAGAAAATATTTTCATTTGTTATAAATATTTATGCACTCTGTTCTCCATTATTTACATTTATTATTCTGTTTTTTATAATGTATAATTACTGCAGTATCTATATATTACGAAGGCGTGGTCCCGGTCAAAACACAGTGAATATTTCCCAAACAAATAAATAGATGTCAAGCAAAGCTCTTAGTTAGGTGAGAGGCTGAAAAGTACATGACATTGATATTAGACATGATATTATACTATCGTATATGCCAATGACATCACTATTTCAACTTAACTTTTAAACAGGACGAGTAATCAGGTTGTTAGGGTGTATACCCACAGTCAAGTTATTGGGTCAAACCCCATGTCCTCAGTCTGACCTGTAGAAATCCTTCAGCAACACCTACCTTCTAATAACATGTAAGAGCAAAGTAATTGTTGTACTAAATGCTAAATGACCACATGGTAATCTATAGTTAGAAACCATTTTTTCCAGTTTTCCAAATACTTATTTTCTATATCATCCACAATGTTTTTCTCCTCCCGCCCCACCACATGATGTCTCTTTGTGTGACATTTAACACATTGAAGCACTGGTCGGAAACACAAGTTCGACAAAGTAGTCACCACAAGGTTTGGTCTGGGGCCACCTCTGTCATAACATGCCCAGGGTGACCCATCATCATTTGATTCTCGATCTCGGTGCGGTGAACACCATGACTGTTCTTCTCGAGCTGTCATATCAACGAGGCGTTTCCACCCTCATTTAACAGGGCTGGCCTAGGAGTGGCCCAGAATGACAAGGGGACCACAACACTGCAGAGATGGCAGAGTGGTTCAGAGTGCTTTCTTAATACGTCAAATTCTGAATGGGTAGGCCTTTAAAAATAAATAAAATGGATAAAAATAAACAAACCTTCTGTGGACAAACCTCTAATAAACAGTATGAGTAACAGATTAGGCTCTATGCTGCATGCTGTCTGCGTTAATCTTTTGTGTATGCACTTCAACCATTTCTAATATCTTTTCCGTATGGCCAATGAAGTGTTCTGATCTCAGATGTGAAGATAAATCCTGACTGTATTGTGATCCTCTTGAAGAGGAAATGAAATGCACCGGATGAAGTTGATGTGCCAAATAGGTAAACAGGGTGTGCTAAAAGGTAACAGGGTTGGTGAGCTAATTCTACTGCTACTACGATGCTTGGTGGAGAGGGTTGTAAGGGCAAATTTTCCCGAGTTAGGATATTGTCACTCACTAAATGGTAAGTAAACCCTCATTATGGCAGGAGAACTTATATTATGAGTTGCAAAAAAGTAAGAAAGGATTTAGAAAATACTGACACTTTGGCTTCCATAGAGCAAGTGTGAGAGGAGTTGTCAAACACTGTCAAGAAACCACGTCACCCTCGCCCTTGCTAGGGTGCCCAGCTGACCAACTCTTTGTGTGAACAGATGGGAGCCGGATTCAAGGGGAGAATTATCTTTCAGGTTATTTGACCCTTTAACTCTAGCAGGGAACAGATTAAAAGGAAATTCTGAGACCTAAGCAGCTGTTATCAATCTTTTTGGACAAGATGTTAAAGTGCATTTGATGTGGGGTTAAAGTGTTTCTGATTCACATCGAGAACCCTATCGAACCCTGGCTGATACAGACCACTGTGATCAAAGCATTTCCTCCAGCATCCAACTGCTGAAGCAACAAATATGTTTTCACTCTTGCAATGTTAATATGAACCGGGTTGGGTTGATCAAGAACCAGAATACAAGGAATACTTAATTTATAACGGAAATGGTAAAAAGAAATGTAGTCCAATTAATAGTTAAAGTAAGGTTAAAACATGTCAAAAAAGGTAATTGATTCTATTATAAATAGTATGTGGAAGCGTATCTATTCTTACACGATAAAGCTGTACCAATCTGTAAAGCCTGGTATTTTGGTCTCTCCTGGTTTAAACTGGTCCTCTAGTCTTCCAGCTCAGAACTTGGGATGGACCGCAGAGGCCAGCCACATGACCTGGGCCTGGTGTATATTACCCTGGTTTATACCAGGGCACTTAAAGGGCTAGCCCATATCTGAACTGGAAATGTGATAAAAAGTCATTTGAATAATTTTAATAAATCCTAAGTGACAGGCAGCAAATGATAAAGAGGCTCGAACAGGGTGTAGCCTGATCCCATTTGGCCTAGATTAGAGGGCGGGCTAGCAGGGTTTCTAGCTGTAACATGAAGGTGCTCTTCTGATTGGGGCAGGTACACTGGAGGTGGTTGCGGTAATATATCCAAGATGAGATAAAGGCATGCATGACTGTCTTGAAATCAGCGGCTAGGATAATCGACTTGATGAGAGCTCTATTTTTATAAAATGGTGAGAAAAAAAACATGATTAAACTGTGGGGTGTCATTGGTAAACATTCCCCGCTGAATTGTATTTTTTGTTCAATCGCTTTTTTGATTGAGCCGAAATTTTTGATAAATTTTACCCAAATCTAGCTAAATAACGGTTTCACAAATGTTTTTTTTTTGCAGATTTCCAATATGTATGATTAAAACCATTTTGGTGGATGGAGGGGGTTATTCATCACTACCTTGAAGACATTGCACTGCCTCTGCCATGTAGTTTCAGCAAGACACTCATGAAATATGCTATGCTTATCAGGTTGGATCGGAGCATGCATTAGTGTATCATATGCCTAGTGGTGCAACTGGACAGTTTGCGTGTCAACTAGACTGTGGGAAATACTACCTTCACCGTAGGTCAATTTCTGTTACGCTTGAAGTAGAGTGGCATATCGCCATGGGAACACGTTTGAAGTATGGGGTGCTGTGGGGTGGGGGGGTTGGGGTACAACCCTCTACACTGATATACTTTAAAGTGTGCTTTTGCCGTGCATGTTTTCTAATATCATAACAGCCCTTCACAATTAAGTTGTATGCCTTGATGAACATACAATATTGGTCTATGAAATGAATAATAATCAAGAAAGAAAACATGCAAAAAATATAGGCTGCACGCTCACACAACAGCGGCCGCTGGGCACTGGCTTGTAGGAAAGACACATTTTCACAATAAACTATGATTTGGCAATGATTTGATGGCATGCATAGACCATGTACACACAAACATTGTACAATAGCAACAATGCATCAGCTGTTATGAAGGCCAGATATACAAATAAAAAATATCTTGATAAGGGCATCGATCACAGACAGTTAGTATTAATTTAATAGCACTAAAGATATAAATGAGCACTATTTTTGGAGTGAATTGGTTATCGATAATATTGTGCCATATATGAATATGAACAATGATTGCTAATTTCTAATCAATGTCGGATGCATGAAAGAAAATGCTCCATATGTCTTCATCATTAGATCAAGCAATTCTGAAAATATGAAGAAATACCAAGAAATTGCATTCTTGTTATTTGTTTATTTTCAGCGGTGTCTACATGTGCAGCTGTACAGACCGCTGGGTCCTCCTGACACCCAGAGCGTCTGCAGGACATAGCCTACTGAAGCATTTGATTAGATTTTTGGTTGAGACAATCCTTACGGTTGGGAATAATAGGTGTTGGGGAGATGGCTGAAGTTAGTGCTGCTCCGCTGAGACGTGAAGTCATGGATGTACATAATATGACCGTGTGTACAGCCATGACTTTCAATGTATTTTGGAGAACCTGGCCCCGACGAACCCACAGGGAGTGGTTGACAATGACACGACAATAACCCCATTAAGGCAGAGAGCTTGCCTCATCAGCATCCAAAAATACAATAAATCTATATTTAAAAATATCGTGACCGATTTTATTTATTTAAAGGGAGGTTACTGCTGTAGTAACAGGGAGTTAGTTTCTGTCAAGCCTAAACGCTAAGTAATGTAAATACTAAAGTTAAATCGTTATTTAATTTGACTGCCAGTGGAGTACAATTCCTCTCATCTTTAAACATGTTTTTATGTATTAGACTAATTTCTTCAGGCCGTGTGCAGAATCAATGAATTAATATGCCCTTTTATGTCTGTATGCATAAACTAACTAGGCAAAAAAAAAAAAGACTTCCCCATATTTTTAATGAACAAGGAACATTTTTAAATGACCTAAAATGTATAATTACCTAAATGTAAGAAACACCTCCCACACTTTCTTATGGTTTGGGGGTTACGCTAGAGTGAGTCACATCCAAATGAGCCGGCTATATCATTGTGTTGTCACAGCTAATTAGCTAATACATCACAAAACACATCAAATAGGATGCTGCGCATGCTTGATCCCTGATAAGTTCCACAACATAAATGTGTCTCTGTGTCTGTGTGCATGTGTGTGTGTCTTTGTGTTTGTGTTAAGGCTATACGTCTTTGAATTGGTATGTGAGAGAGAGTGAGGCAGGGAGTGTTGAGAGAGAGAGAGAGAGAGAGAGAGAGGGAGAGAGGGAGAGAGGGAGAGAGGGAGAGAGGGAGAGAGAGAGAGAGAGACGAGCAAGCTCGCACTAAATGAGAGTGATAAAAGAAGGGAAGCAAGGAGGCAGTGAAACCCCCGAGAAGTGAAGAGTGTTCTTGAGCGTACGACTGAAGGGAGGCATTTATTTTGTACTTAAAATGCACTTTGTGGGGCAAAACTAGACCGTGAGTGCCAAGAAAGTGCTCAGAGCCCACGTTGATGTAATGCCTCGCAGTCCCGCAGCACAAATGATTCATGGACAAAGGCACACATGCATGCCGTTCCCGGGGCTAAAAACTAGGATCCTACTGAATTATTCCACCAACTGGTTCCCATGTGAAATGTACATTGAAATAAAAGTGGGAAACCCTACTTTTTATATCGGAGGGGGAAATTATTCATATTGGGGAGAATTTTTTTTCAACACACTTCCAATGCAGACTGGTAAAGGGCAGTAGGTTGTAAGTGGATTTGTAACTTTCCAATGTAAGATTTGTCCTGTGGTGTGTGTGTGTGTGTGTTGTATAGTACATGTTGTGTTGTACGCGTGTACTACACACTGCAGTTCCTCTCTGCATTCCGGCAAACACATGACTTGGGGCTGTAACCTTTAAAGACCCTTTAAGGCTTGAGCTTTGCTAGATTCATCTACACAAACACAGACACTCGCACACCTGTGTGTGTGCGCACACACATGCATTCAGACATGCACACACACACACACAAACTCACACATACACACACACGCAGGGACACACACATAGGGACACACACACACAGGGACGCACACACTGGGACCTGTACTCAAATCATATATATATATATATATATATATATATATATATATATATATATATATATATATACACACACACACACACACACACACTTGGGGGCATATCCCTTGGGGGGGCAGGCTGGGTCCCACACCAGGACACAAACAACACAAAATGGAGGGAGGACAAAGGAAGCAATCTTGATATTTTTCACAATTACTGCTACTATCTGTATACCTGTCTTTTAAGGCAAATGTCACATTGGCATGTCATGCATACGCTCAACAAAATCCAGGAAAAGTATTTGCTTCTCTCCATACTCAGGTGGCTTGATGTAGATTGGGTAAAGTACCCTACTGAAGGAATAAGCTCACACAGAAGGGCCAAATCAATCAAAGGCAATCAAGTTCCACTCAGACATCATATGTCATTCTTTTAACTGCATCCTGTAGATCTAAGAAGAAATATGGTGGCCTATTGACTAGAATTAGTCTTTATTCAAGTGTTACCTTCCCACTTAAAATGCCTGGTTTCCTCTCGCACTCCTAAATGCAATTTCAGCATGACATGGGGTTGTGAGTGTTTTTCTCTCCCAGAGCCAGACAGTCGCATTCCCCCCCCATACACCCACAGTCTACGGCCGGGGCCCTCTGTGTATTGGGGGGGCTCACTCCAGTAGATTTCATGGATCAAGGAGCTCCTCGTGCGAGCCATCCTGTGCACGCTAAACGGAATGGCTCTCTATCTAATGAACCAATTGGAAACACAGGTGTCCCCCTGGGCACCGCTCCACCTGCGCCCCCCACCACCACCACCACCACCACCACCACCACCTTTATTATCTATTTATAACGGGGAGATGATGTGCAACAATAACCGATTTAGTCTGATTGGGTATGCAGAGGAACGCCAGCCCGGGAGGGCCCGTCGGAGGTCCTGATGGCTACAATGGCGAGAAACGAAACAAAAACAAGTAGTTTGGAGCCGTGGGCAGGGGTTCTTATGGCGAGGACAAAGCGAGAACAATAGGAACCCCTGAGGGGAATCAGTGGAAGAGGTGAGGAGCGGGGTTCAGCTCGTTTTGTTTTGCAGGGGGCACTAAGATCCGGAGAGTCTCTGCCTCTTGCAGGGAGTGGAGCTTGTGCTGCAGTACCAGCAGTAGCAGAGCTTTATACTAGATGGGAATACATGGTGCACTAGTCTGGTGCCTCCTTGAGGAGCTGCTTCATGGAGCCTCTCCAGATGGGTGTGACTTGGCAAGATGTTCACTTCAAGGAGAACACGAGTTTATTTGGAACCAAACGTTGATTTGATATTGGCTAATTATCTGTGGGAGGGCAGTGGTGGACTCCTTTTTGAGTGTCATTCATATTTATTTGTCCATCTTTCCTAAACTGAACTCGTGGTAACACTTTGAGCCCCTCGGGTTGGTTCAAATGTTGTTTTCTTCTCTCAAATGTTAAATTTTATTTTAGGTTGGATTTATTAATCTATGTAAATCAAAGTTCCCATCATCCCATCATCCCACTTAGAAAAGCCAAGAAACATAAAAAATATATAAAATATAGCTGATTAAGTCATTCAGACTGGAGAGGAGGGATACCTGAATGAATGTGTGAGTGAAGATTCATTAAATTGCTGCAAATTATGTCAAATTCATTCAAGACATTTCTTTTGCTCCCAGAACCTTTGAATCAGGCACAGTCAACCCACTGGCCAGTCGATCATCCAATAAAATAGCATTAGAATAGAACATATTGGAACATAAAATATTATAATAGAATAGAAGGGGAGAGCATAGAATAGAATAGAACAGAATGAATTGTCAGAAAACTGAAGGGAACAGAAAATGTAAAGGACAAAGCAAGATGAAAAGATATGGGGGGGTTATGCATTCGCTAACGCCAGGACATTATATTCCATTCAAAATGTATTTAAAAGAAACATAGGCCTATATTTATATGCTGTGCTTCTAGCTTCTGTAGAATGAAGAAATAACTGGACAACCACCAGCAGTAGATTGTCAGATGCCTACAGAGAGTAATCCATAGTGTATACAGACGGTGATGTAAATTCATTTCGAATTTTTGCCGCAGCAGCCATTTAGCAATCAAGTGTAAGGGGGGGATTGCACTTTATTGAATGTGACGCAATTATGTAGGACTATTCAGGCAGACAATTAGGACCGCAATCAACAATGTGTAAAGTCAAATGTTAAGAGGAGACACGTGCATGCGTCGGCTTCATAAAGGTCATACTGTGTTTCTAATGCCTGAAGCTGTCAAGTATTTAATTATGATTGCTTAAGACACGGGCACTTAAACAGGTGATTAATATCGGATAATGCATTTTTTTTTTTTTACCTTTGCAACAGGCGAAAGGTAGCCTATTCACAGTCTGTTCTTTTAAACATACAAACGTTGCGCTGCTTGAGTCGTAAAAGTGATGCTTTGTAACGTGTCGTGTAAAGCCCGATGGGATAAAGAAGTATAGATTAACGTCTCCACGATTGGTCTCCATAAACCGTCGCGTAATGCGCTTGCCTTTTCCCTTTGTTTCTGACGAGCAGTGACAAAGATATGCAAGACAACCACAGCACATCGTCTAATACAGAGTCTTATGGCAAGGTGCAGGGTGAAATGGGACTTTTCACACTTCACGCTAAATAACCATTGATCCACAATGAACACACGCGTGCGTATGGAGATCAATGCGCCATGCGTAATGGCCCCACATGACGACGACTGAAAGGAGTGTTTTAAAACATTATTATTATCATCAGTTAATTATAAGGCTACTATAATCAATACTTGGTTAAATGGTGATCTGGTTGGCCTATCGGAGGTGTGCGTGGTGTAGTGCTGCAACATGTTTAGAGCGCAAAACTCACACTGCTGTTGTGTCCAGACCAGTGCACCATCGCCTGGTTGTGCGCGGAGTCACCGGCCAAAGCAAAGGTGGAGGTGTCCAGGTAGGGCTCAGTCTGCCGCTGGCCGGACCCCTTGCCCTCCTCCCCGCTGCGCCTGTACTCGGCCCTGGAGCTGTACACTCCCTGCGCGGTCTCCAGGAAACTTGGCCCAGCCTGACCCACGGGTATCCTCTCGAAAACTTCGGCGTGTCTCCTCGCCACACTCCGTATTACCCTCTTTCTCCTTTTGCTCTTCGGGTCAGGGTTAGGGTAAGGGTTTGCAGAGATTTGAGCAAATGGGTCCTTCATCCCGGATTCTCTCGCTAGATCCTGTTGCGGCGCTCCGTCACTGTTGGGGTCCCCGTCGTCAACAATAGGGTATTCCACAGTCAAGCCGTTGATTAACTCTGTTCTGTTGTTATTTACGACTGAGCCTTTAACACCCGTTGTCTCCGGCGGCATCACCTGCAGACGCTCGTGTCTGCGTTTCGATGCCGGGCAACTTATCTCACCGCGTGCCCCGAACTTGTGGTCCAAATGAGAAAACACGAAAGCCAAAGAGCACCACAGAGACCAAATTCCAAACATGTTTGGCACCGAGCAGTATTTTTGATAACCAAACTGTAGAAAAGTGTGTGTAGCTACTTCAAGGGAGTCAGATGAGTGTAACGCACCGCCGTTACGAGCCTATATTCCGCTCTCCCGCTCCCGTCCAGGAACGTGTCCAAGTGAGCTCCGGTTGGGGAGGCGCTGCGCATCTGGCAGAGCGCGCAAAGTGCAGGAATCTTTTAGAGTTCATCAAGGAGCCGCTGCTCAACGACAAGCAACAATATTAAATAAATAAAAAAGCAACACTAATGTAGCCATTCATGATTTTAGGACAACACCTCGTCATTAGCGTTTTATTACCCAATGTGTGAGCGAAAGGACTCTCTCGATGAAAGCACTATTCGTGATCCTGGATATATATTGGCTTGGCATTGTGTTTCATTTTGTAACAAAATGTAGCAATGCTGGTCTGGTTTTCACTCGGTGGTACGCTTATTTAAAAGTCAAATCAAGCGGGGTTCCAGCTTGGAGAGCATAGAGTCTTTGAGGTCGGAGCAGCTCTGAGTGGTTCCATCAATGCATCGACTGGCTACGTGGTGTTGGGGTGCAGCCGGGAATGGGTAATGTGCCAGCCTAATAAAGAAACATCTTCAAAGTTTACATGGACTTAATCTTCCCTGTTAACTTTTCATAATTGCAAAGTGCATGATTTTCCTTCTCTTCCGTTCGGAACGACCTATCGAACCGTTTTCCTATTCGTTCTGGATGTCTTGCTTTTAATCAGTGGGAATTCAATCTTCAGTATTGTAGTATTATTTCTTGATTGAAAATTGTTTTTCAGGTATATTGCTGAAAGCCAGATGCATGTTATGGCTGCATCAACTGGGAGACAAAACATAATAATCTGTGATGTGAAATAATTTCACATGATTTACCCATTGATTTCTCAGATGAATGGAAGTGTCTCTTGAATAATGATACAATTCTGCCAATGTTTTCATTCAACGTGACGTAGAGTCATTGTCACAGACGTCATTGTTACAGTCACATCAACGTGACGTAAAGGTATGGCCACACCAAACGCGTTACGCGCGTAACGCACCTAACCTGCCGCTTGATCATTTTGTGTCACAAAAATGGTTCAACGCGCCTAACGCGCCTTACGTGCCTACGCAGCTAGATGAGCCTGCCCAAAACTTATTTTCCCCTGCTACTTTTCTTTTGCTCCACAAACATGGCTGAGATCACCACCATCGCTGCGCTGTATTTGTTGTGGGAGTTCAAGGAGCGTAGGAAACCCAAACGCCGTTGTGTTTGGGTGCATGACATCCTCCGTAGGCGCCCAAAGCTGGGTGAGTTTTACCACCTCCTCCAGGAACTCCGCCTGGATTACGGCCGGTTCCAGCGGTATTTTCGGTTGACTGGGGCCATGTTTGATGACCTGCTAGCCCGGGTTGGTTCCAGGATCTCCCATCAGGACACCAACGCGCTGAGGAGCGCTGAGGAGCTGCGGAGCACCTGTCCTCCATCTCTCTGCCAGTGACATCGGGTCAAGCTCAATGCTGATTGGCTATCGCGGCTAAGCATCACACGTAGGAGTGTAAACAGTGTAATTTTTTGAACTCCGCGCGTCGGTGTGTTGGCCGCGTTATTTAGGTGCGTAAAACGCGCCTAACGTGCTGCTGTAGCGCATGTAATGCATTTACGCGCCTAAACCAATGGTTCCCTATGCAAAAATCAGTGTGGCCGTACCTCTAGGCATTAAGGAGCAGGTGCAGGCTACAGCATCCATCTCTATAGGATGCCTAAAGACTGTGGACATTGGGGTGGAACCAAGAACCTTATATCAGGATGAACCTTCATCCATGTTTATTTCATAGTACTTAAGGAACTTAAGTAACAACTTTAATAAAAAGTCGGCACATCTGCCCTGTTCAAGACACTTTATTTATATAGATGGCAGGATAATTAGCATTTAGTAATGAGTCCTGGTTAGGGTGCTTGAAAGGTTCTGCTTCAGAACCTCATTAGCTGCGGTCTGAACATATAGTCAGACTTAAGGTCTTACCTCCAAAACTACACTACCCAGATGCCCCGGAGTGTAATCCGCTGTAGAGGCAGGGAGCAGAACTAAGGCCCACATTGGCAGGCTGACAACCTCCCTTCCGCTGGACTCCACTTAGTTTCCCCGGTTTTTTTTTTGCCACAGCTGTGGAAACAAATTGAAACGCATCCGAGTGAGGGCCACCGGGCAGCAGGTGTGTGTGACAACCCCCCCCCCCCCCCCCCCCCCCCCCCCCCCCCCCCCCCCCCCCCAACCATGAGCCGACTCCCTCTGCGAATACTCCCCTCCAGAATGCCTCCGCCACGAGGGGGTAATTGGACTGATCACATTCTGTTTACCCATTATGGAGCGGAGATGAAGTGGACCGCTTTCCAACGCAACACACACCGACAGGGTGGTAGAGGGGGCGGGGGGGGGGGGGGGGAGAGAGAGATGGGGGGAGGCAGTGGTGGGGTACTCCTCCATCAATGACACATCTTTTAATCTGGACTAACCTTGGAGCACAGGGAATGTGTCTTGGGCTTCTGTTGTGAGCTTAGAGAGAGAGAGAGACTGTGTGATTGCATGTATGTAGGGCTGTATAAGGGTGTGTCCATGTGTGCCTGTGCATATGTGCATGTAGAGGTGTGCGTGTGTGTGAGGGTTTGTGTGTAATGGCCTGTTTAACCCTTCTCTGTCTGTCTCTCTTTCGCTCTCGCTCTACCTCTCGCTCGCTCGCTCTCTCTCTCTCTCTCTCTCTCTCTCTCTCTCTCTCTCTCTCTCTCTCTACCTCTACTTCTCTCTCTCTCCCTCTCTTGCCCTCCTCTATAAAGTGCAGATCATGAGTGAGATTATCAGCTCCACCCGTGCGTCATCCGGGTCAAGCACACACACACACACACACGTGCGCTCAACGCGGGAAACGTAGAAAAACCCTGCAACAACGGAGATTGACGAAGAGGGGGGAGCGAAACCCGGGAGCCATCAGGAATCACAATCCCATTTGTGGTTCCACTGCCGCCCGCTTCCCCAGCTTGTTAGTTCCAACACTCCAGTGATCCCGGCGGTGCGGCGCTATAGCGGGCATAATGGCCATCAGCCAGACAGCGTGCACTCACACTCCGGAGACACACTGCGCGGTGCTCGCTCCACGTGCTCTATTAAAAACAGAAAGGAAGAAAGGGGAAAGACACAAACAACAACAACAACATCTTTTTCAAGGCGGAAGGGAAAACGTTTTAGTTTATTTGTTTATTTTCTTCTGGTAGCGAGTTTATTGTCGAGACACAAGCGTTTTGCAATCTCGGTAGGGAGAAGCAATTTTGCACAGTTGGCCAGCGCAATAAAACCGGACATGGAGGAGCTCATTTGCAAATCACTATCACACCGTTATCTTTATAATGTGTTTGTTTTAAAAGGCTTTCTTGCACCTGGATAAGTAGGCCTCATGTAATAGCTGTCTCCTATAGGGAATTTGCAGAGCAGGTATTAAAATGATTTGCTAAATTTGCCTTTGCTATAATGTTTCAAACTTTCGAAACCCCATTTGTGGCCCGAAATCAATCTTTGCAACACAAATGAATGATTTTTGTTTTTTTTAATCCTTGCATTCATCAGCAGTACCCTTGCTGGTAATGTATTGCATACAATGTGCGCTTTCAATGTAATTATTTGTACCGTTGACGACTCCTGTGAGAAACAACATGTGTATCTGAAAATAGATATTTTGAAAACTTCCTTTTCTTTGATAGTATCGCAGTCGCGACGTGAAGTAATTGACTAACAGATACAATAATGCAATTACGGAGCTCTTAATGAGCGTGTTTGTTTGTTGCGACTGGTGAGCACCCACCAGCTGGTATCAAAGGAATATTACTTGACCCACTTTGTTATCCTGTCTCTTCAATGGAAATATCGGCTTATTTTAGCCCATTTTGTCTTGGTGCTATGCAGCTGTGAGAATGTTCTTGTGCAGGCTTGTAGGCAAAACAACCTCGGTATGCTAGCAAGAAGCTAGCAAATGTGTTAAGAAGCTAACCCCTCGGTTTCCAAAGATCTTCTCTGGATTTGCAGAAGCACTTTGAACGTGTTTAGTCCTTCACTATTCATTGGAAGCTGAGCTCTTTACTTCAAACTTCCTACAGATTTGTACAGCAGTCACAGCCGATGTCACCGTCAAAGGCAGTCCTGCGGGCTACATACTAGCTTGGCGTCACATCCTACAGTTGGCGCTCTGCGATTCCAGCGTTCAGAGAAAATTATTCATGTTCATACATACTAATTGGTCGACACAGAGCCAACATACACATCGATGTTGTTACATATTTATTATGTTATATCCCCGATTCAAAGTAAGGACTTTTCATGGCGTAGAGCGCAGAGCCGCTGTGAACAATATATGGCCGACCATAACAATATAACGAGCATCAAGGCAGGCCGCGGGCAAATCGCAAAGTCGCTTATTGTTGGGTTTAATTGTTCTTAAAGTCTGGGCCAGATTCATGGCTGCGTTAAAAAGAGAGAGACGCATGTCCAGAATGGGAATAAGAGAGGAAGTGTGCACATTAAGAAGCCAATCACACTCTCCCATCACTATCCCGCCTGCCCGGTGCCATAAACAAGTCCGGTTTAGACCGGTAATATCGGTTTACTACAGTTGTATTTCTCACAGGCGCTGAGTGTAGCCAAAGGAAAGATATTTCTTCTTGATGATGGGATTTTTTTTTGAACCCACACAACATTTACAGCATTTACCATAAAGGGTGAAAACTCAAACCAGAGGGGACTTTCCCAAGGTGTGTAAAAAAATGAAAACCTAAATAAATAAATAAAAAGAAAAAAGAAAATGAAGGAAGAAAAAATCAATAGTCTTAAAACCCTCGGCAACTTGTCAGAGGTATTTTTTTTTCTAAATGAGAGCTTTAGAACTGGGCCAAAGGTTACTTGTTGTTTTTCGACTCGAGGCTCACACACACACACACACACACACACACACACACACACACACACACACACACACACACACACACACATATATACTTGCGTGCGCATAAAAACACAAACTCCCATACACACACGTGCACAGACACACATGCACACAGACACACACACACACAAACACACACGCTTACACACACACACAAAAGCTTACACACAAAGGCATATACACATATCTGAAACTCATGCCCCAATAGACACCTACACACCCACACATCCACACATCCACACACAGTTTTGCCCCTCTCCCTTTTCTTTGTCTCATTGTTACTCTCACCGCCTCTACATGTTGCACTCTTGCGCTCCCCTGATCCCCTCCTCCTCCCTCTCCTAATCTAACCCCTCTTTTGAAGCCAGACAGCCTCCAGATCCATCCCTCCCTGCTGATTCGGAGAGAGGAGCGCCATTCAGATTATGTCCGTTCATCAAGCACGCGAGCCGCTGACGGGAATGCGAAACGGCACCTCCGACGCAAGCGTGAATTCAGTTTCCACAAGCATCGTTCCCGTTACTCAGTTTTATTGGTGTACACGAGCACCTAGTGGGGTGTTACACGTTATACTGTAGGAGCCTGAAAATCATGCCTGGTTTTTCTGTTTTGCTCCACTTCATTATTCCGTCTGAAGTTCCTTCCGTCTGAGAGGTTCTCAGAGACCGGGCGAGGTTCCTTTCACCTAGACCAAGGTGTTATAGCGATTCTGCAAGTAACGTGGCTTTCTTGTTGTTTTGGAGCCAATTTTCTTGTTTCAAAACAGCTTCAATGGCAGAATCCACAGACTTTGAAGATGCCAGGCAGACTCCAAACTTTTCTCAACAGGAGTCACCGTGTTGTTTTTCCGTTGCTCCCCTCGGGTGGATTCTGTCAGCAAATTTGTTTCTCGGGTCCAGCCTATTCATGGCACTGATTGGGTCTGTGGAAATGCATGTAGAACCCGGTCCCTCTCAAGCCAGTGACACCAGGCCCTGGATCGCTCACCCGGGTCTCAGGAGAGCTCATCTCATGACGAGACGGCTGGAACGGGGGTGTTAGCAGTGTGTTAATCGGTGAGAGATAGAGAGGACAGGGTCTGTGAATAGGCATTTTTACACTGCAAAGCCAGTTTGGTCGCGGCTTGGCGCGCCCTGCATTTCACTGTCTTGCCTGTGTAAAACCGAGGGGGTATTATCCCCCTTCATCAAGGAGCAGGCTTTCTTGGTTCACTGGAGAAGGCGGGGCTACACAAGGAGAGTAGACCTCTTTGGAATAATTTGCATACTCCAAATGTTTTTATTTTTTTATGATTCAAGACATTCTCATGCAAGAATGAGTTCGCATCTGAGTGTAGGCTACAAATGCGATTAATTACTTACAAGTGCAAAAACGCCAACATATTCTTTATTTTGCTGACCACTTGTTTTTTATCCCGACAAAAGCCTTGTAAGGAAAGTTCTTTTGGTACTTTCTTGTAGATCGCACCATCTTCGTTATATGCGACTGCATCAGCTTCTCTCCCATGATGGTCAGCAGCTCGCGGATTTCACTGTCTCTCCAGTTAGAACTACTAATGTTGAACCTCTGGGCAGGAATGGTGGATTCAGGCAATGGAACCAGGCAAATACTGAAGGGCACTACCCTCCGCAGGCGTGGAGGGTGGAATCAAACAGTAATACTCTAGGATCAATACACTGTGCTAAGTAGCTATATTCAAGTTCTACCCTAGCTATAATCCAGAATCCATTAATCCCACCAGGTGCACTTTTGCTGAATACTACGCGCGGTTAAGGAGTTACACAAACTCCAACAAAGATGCTGTTTTTATATATATTTTTTTCCCCTCTCAATTGTCAAGGCGATTTGCCTTTGGAATGTTTTTCTGTTTTGTTTTTGATGCGCTGCTCACCACTGTGTCTGGAGATCTCTCCTGACTGCTCCGCTCTCCTCAGTCAATTAGTAGCTTTCTTCTTAGCGTTCCTGTATGGAGAGCCATGCAGTCAGTCTTCGGATGCAAATTTGAATTTCAAATCGCTCCCTCTCGTGAATAATTTCACGTCTTACAAAACTTCATTTGGAGACCTCTTTAGGAGCCAAGAAAAATAGAAAAAGGATTTGGACATCACTGATGATGCCGACAACAATCAGCCAAACAAGAAGCGATGAAGGAATATGAATAAATAATACAACAGTTTGTTATTTTATGGCAGCTTGCAACGTGGCCTTCGCTATATAAACCATCAAGGGGACAGATTTACTCCTAGTCCACAGCTTTAAGCAGGGTTTAGACCGGCCCTGAGTAACATCTGCTGGGCATTCAACGATCCCAGTGGTTAGACAGCCTTGCAGAGTCTTATCAAGCACAACACAAACCCCCTCCCCCCCACCGACATCTCAGTTTGTTGTTAAGATGAATCTAGTGCATATTGTGTTGAGGAAAGGGGGGGGGGGGGGGGGGAGGTGGAGAGAGAAACATAGCTGGCTAAGCAGTTACACTGGGATATCAGTCACGGGAGGACATCTGCCTACATCCATTACACCGTTACCTCTCATTTTTCGGGACAAATGAAATTGTGTGTGTTTTTCTGGTGGCAGTAAATGATGGGAGAGGCTGACGCAGCGCTGTGCAGTGTCGGCGCATTCCGGTTCACACTGTGCTCTCATTCCCCGGCTACCACGGAGGCTTAAGACTTCCCTGTGAGCCTACATTAACCAAACCTCCTCCTCCCTCTCCTCCTCCACCTCCTCCTCCTCCTCCTCAACCACTGTCACTGTCTCATCTCTGTGCTCCCATCAACCTCCCGCCCTCCTCCCCCCCCCCCCCCCCCCTCCCCCCCTCTCCTCCCCCCTTCCCGCTGGGTGGCTTACGACACAGTAAGATAGAAACATGACACCCTCATCTCGTCTCCCCCCCTGTCTGGACTTGAGTCGGGCGGGCGAAGTGGGTGGGGTGTCGGCGCGACATATATCGGGGGCGAACTCTTCCGCAATCCGCTCTGGGAACAGCTGCGTCGGGCGGCTGTGACATCTCCCTACAGAGAGAGCACCCCCCAACCCATCTCCCTTCCATCGCACTTCAATTCCACTTCAGTCTCTCTCTCTCTCTCTCTCTCACTCTCTCTCACTCTCTCTCTCTCTCTCTCTCTCTCTCTCTCTCTCTCTCTCTCTCCCTCTCTCTCTCTCTCTCTCTCTTTCTTCTTCTTCTTCTTCTTCTTCTTCTTCTTCTTCTTCTTCTTCTTCTTCTTCTTCTTCTTCTTCTTCTTCGAGCCCAACCACCTGCCTCCCTCGCCACCACTCTTCCTTTTTTGAATTTTGCAAAGCTGTCATTCACGCAGTTTAGATTAGGTTTTTGGGGCGGTGACGGTGCTCGTGTGTGGAGGGTGTGGGGAGGTTGTAAAAGGAGAAAAAAAAAATGTATTTTTGGAATTGAGTTTGTCCGAGATAATAACCTTCCTCAGTTCCTCAGGCTCGATATGGCGAACGTGGTCTCGCTCCTGGCGGTGCTCGCTCTATTTTATTTTTTATTATTTAGCATTTTTTATTTTATTTATTTGTCTGATATTTCCAAACTGGCCTTTGATTCTGCGATTTACTTTTCATGAGGCCCGACGTTGCTGTATTCCCTTCTAATAATTATGATTTACGTGGGATGAATGCAGGGGGGAGAGTAGGGGGTATTCTTGATCAGGACACTGATCAAGGTGAATAATAGAGGCACCCGTTTCATACACAGGCCCCTGCGTGCTGACGCTCGTTGCAACCAGGTTCTGCAGCTCCTACATTTGCATAGCATTCAGGGAATTCTCAGAGTCACAATTGTGCAAATTGGAAAGAGAACCCCATAGCACAACAACAAGCCTAAATAACAATAAAATGTCCCCTGTATTTACCCCTAGACGTTCTGAGAGCATGATGCATGCATAAGCATAAATATATTTTTATGATAATCTTTCTGACACAGATGACACTCATTATGCCATGGAAAGGTATATTTACTATTTAGTGCCACTATTAAGTTATTTAGCAGACATTTTCACCCAAAGGGACTTGCAGTGAATACAGATTTGGGTCATTAAGAAGCAGGGATGGGGTTAGGGGGCATTTTTGCTCAGGGAGGTCTATAGGTTGCAAGACCCCCGACATTGGGGGGGGATCGAACCCAGTGCCTAACGATGAACACTCTAGGTAGCCACAGGTGGCTAGGGTGAGCACGGTGGCCACTACACTATCCACATGCCATTTATTTATTCATGCATAATTGATGTATCCAACATTAACTATTAACCACACTGACACCAGCGAGTCCACAGTCCAGTCCACAGAAATCCCTTAAATTCCGTCATTCATTGTTAAGTCAGAACCCCTCAGTCCCAGCTCACATAGAATACAAAGCGGAAAGTAAACGCACACAATGTTAAATATAATATGATGTACGCTGCTGCAGGGCTGGGACCTGGTGCAACATGAAATAAACGTTTTATCCCACATTTCGTCAAAAGCCGTCAATGTTATTTCCAGCTTGACATTCAACATCTCGTGAATAGCGAGGGGCTCAGGCTCCAGAGACTGCAGGTAGAGTAAGCCTGGGTGGACCCAGAGAGAAAACAAACCACCTTTAAGCCATGCTTCATTAGCACTAAGCACAGCCATTTGAGCGGAGTAATAAAGGACCCCATACTCATCAGTAACCAATCAATACCTTTGAACAAATAAAAGCAAACTGTTTGTATTGTTGGGTAACGCGCAGCCACAGAACACCTCTCTCTCTCCCTCTCTCTCTCTCCCCCTCTATCTATCTTTCGCTCTCTCGGACCCTCTCTTTTCCCTCCCTCTTTCCCCCTCTTTATCACGCTCTGTCCAACACTGTCCATTTATCGCTCTCTCTCCCTCACTCTATTTCCCTTGCTCATCCACCCTGTCTGTTTATCTCTCTCTCTTTCCCTCTCTGTCTCTCTCTCGTTTTCTCCCGGTCTCTCCCCCCGGTGTCTTATTGTGTGCACCTCGGGGCCCATTGAAGACTCTGCATGTATTATAGATGGGGGAGACACACGGCAGCAACAGCGAGAATAGGAAACGCTTCTTGCCAGTTATTCCCAGACAAAAAACCTTTGAGATGTCAAAGTAAGAAATACAAAGATTTAAGCGGTCAAGTGAAGCTTTCCGCAAAGGAACGGGGAAGAGGGTTTAGGGGGTGTTGGGGGATGGGGGCGGAGCTTCACTCTGCGTGTCATTTGTTTAGCTAACCAATTACATTGTGCCACACCACTCCCACTCTGGGTCTATTAAAGTGGCCCCTAATCTAATGGAGGGCTTTAGAATGTGTTGTTGTGATAATTACTTCTCTCATTCAGGGTGACGGCACCTTCATCAAACATCGCTGGGCTCTAGACGACCTCGCCGCACACTGCTAAATTAAATCGGAGAGTCGCGCGGCGGCGTAGCACGGGGTCGGCGCGCTAGCAAGCTTTGTTCTGGGTCTGATGGATTTAGCCACTCCTTGAGGTTGAAACTGGGGCGACGAACCTGCGCCACTCTTCCAACTAAACGCCCGCTAACTTCATTGCTCACTTAATACTTTGGATATCGGAATCACTTTTGTTCCCCCCAACCTTATTTCCTAATGGTTATAAACAATCTCTGCTTGTTAGGGATTTTAAAAACCTTTAAATGTAGTGCGGTTATTATTTTGTTTGTAGTATTGAAATAACTTAGGCTTTTTGGGATATGAATATCTTTACTTTTTCCAAAGAAAGCACTGTGCATCGGTGACCAGGTCATTAGGCTTCGATTAAAATTGTCGGTCGAATACTAATGTTGAATGAAAGGACTTCTCAGTTCTTTCATGATGAAACAACAAGCCAAGAATCAGCTAATCGTCGTTAACAAACCCAAATGTACTCAAAGTGAATGGCAATTAAGATGATTCATTAAGGTTCCCATGAGGGAATCATGGAGGGGAGGATAGAGAGGGAAGAAATCAGCACACCAAGAGAGACGGAGGTTATAACAACCGATTAATTTCACCTTTGTACAACTTTCACCTTGAATGTGGGAAAATATCCTCAAAATAAGACGTTGTGAAATTGAATTAAATAAACATTTGATCAAAAACTTGATGTTCCAAAGTAACTATGGTAGTTATAGACCTGTGAAATCACTGATGAAAGGACTCGATTTTTTACCCAGATAATCGGTAGCCTGGGTATACCCATGCTGCCTTGCGGCCGATTTCATTTTGCGCTGCTAGGCAGCCTTGGATTCCATGGATCCGAATTTCGCCTGAGATAGAGAACCAATCAAAGAACGGGGAGGGATGGCAAGACGATGACGACGTCTATTCGACACACCCATCGTCTTCTTCCTCATCGAATTTCTGTCGCTCTACGTACGTCATCTGGTATAATTGATACGATTGGCTATGAGCTACGTACAGACTCATATGATAGACATTCGTAGCGCCTAATAAACAGCTCCGGGCAATCGTAAACCACGCCTCAAATACGAGAAATACGAGAAAATTAATGTGTGGTTCCCAGACCTCATCTCAATGTAGATTGAGATGAGGTCTGGCATTAGCCAGGCTAGATAATCGGTATATTAAAGTATATCTTGCTATCTCTACCTGGGAGCCCTCCCTTAGGTTTTTAACCTCGGGTACGATGACTCCAAAAGGAGATAAGAAACGATATCCCGGGAAATTCCAAGGCTAGACGAAAGGAGAGAATTGCACTCATCTCTCTGGCAATATCACGGGCCAAATGAAAAATGATAAGACAGTGGAGCCAAGGTGAGACTACGCCTATGAATATATCAATGTGTTGGATTTGCAATGTTCTATTGAATGAGAAGCCCTGACGGTCATACATTATGGATATGGATGAAATGATGGCATTGACCACCGCTTACCAAATAATGCCTCAAATGTCATGAATCAGCAAAGCCAAAAAAATTACAACAATGTAAATGTGTGTGTGTGTGTGGCGCGTGTTTGCACAGCGAGAGAAAAATCAGCAAGGCATTTTTGCCGTTTCTGCCCATCTCATTATTAACACTGTATACCTGTAAATGTGCAACTAGCTCAACAGGTGTGTGTGTGAGAGAGAGAGAGAGAGAGAGAGAGAGAGAGAGAGAGAGAGAGAGAGAGAGAGAGAGAGAGAGATAGAGAGAGAGAGAGATTATCCCTCTCTTCTCTTCTCATTTGGTAAAATACATATTTCTGTAATCTGCATGTGACAAATTCTACTTGTGTAAATTCAGGGTTATAAGGTTAGAAATGGTTAGTTACAAATGCAGGGAAATAAGGTTGTCTTGAAATAGTTTTTGTGTGTTATTATTTCTCATTGTAAATTCTATATGGACCTTTTCTGCTTTCTTCTATTTTTCTCTGTACCCATTTTCAACTGCCACAATATAAAAGAACAAGTAAGGGCTTGTGTTGTTATTCTGCTGTCTGAGAACATTTTGTTTTGATGCAAAAAAAAGCCTGCTTTCTTGTCCTGTACCTTTTTATCTTATCGACGTTCAGGAACAACTCAAGATAAAAAAATTGATTTGGAGGCTAAGGAGGAGAGAGGTGTTTTATTTATTAGTTTTAAAAACAATGGGGGCTGGAATCAAACCAACAGAGTAGAAGTTGAGAAGTAGTTATAAAGGAGCAGTATATATATTTTGGTTAAAACAAACAAATGGCATGTCTTATCAATTCAATACAAACAAAGAATATTAAATGATGATTACTAAATAAATTGCTCCTTTAGAATCAACCCCCTTGGATAATTAAAGTTGGCAAAGAGAAATTAATTAATAATTTCACAGCTATTTAGTAAATAGACAGAATTAAACATGGATTGAATTATAGCTTATGCTTATTTTACCAATTGTTTAATCAAAAGTTGAACTTCCAGTAATAAGCTAGGGGTATGCCACAGGGTAGCACTATCACACTCTATGATAATAGCATCTCTCCTCTTGGTGAGTCAGTCTCCACCAGATCTTGAACTGAGAAAAAGGGGGTCCATCCAGAAATTGAACAAGGCTTTTTTCCTGGCTTTCCTCTATTAACCTATGACCATCTAATAGCCAGAACACCGTCCAGTGTACGCCTGTAAAAACGCCTTTAAAGCAACCACACCTCCACTCATCCAGCAGGCGTTTTCTCGGCAGAAAACTACTCAGCAGACTGTCAGCTGAAGCCTGGCCAACACCACTCAGCGTCATCTCTCTCTCTCCCTCCATCTTCCTCTATCTATCTTGATCTTTCCCTCCCTCTCTCTCTCTCTCTCCCTCTATATCTCCTCTCTTCCCCTCCGCCCCTCTCTCTCTCTCTTTATCTCTCTCTCACTAATGCTCTCTCTCTCTCCCGCATTCTCTCTCTCACTATCGCTCTCTCTCTCACTATCGCTCTCTCTCTCTCTCACTTTCGCTCTCTCTCACACTATCTCTCTCGCTCTTCCGCTCTCTTCCTCTCTCTTCCCCTCTCTCCCATGCACCGAGTTTCTAAAGTTGCATCGAGACGAATTCAAGTTTCCCATTTATGCATAATTCATTATCATTATTCTTGCCATCCTGTCACTCGGCAGTATATTTGAGTTCAAGGGCAAGAGATGAAATGCTGGTATAAAGGAGCGAGGGAAGCCACGGTGGTAAAATGGCATTATCTCTCTTCCTTAAAGTTTAATCAACACTGTCATGGGCCCCTCGCCACCCTCACTCAGACTACTCCATTTCAATGAATTCACTGTGGGATGTGTGACGACTATATCTAGATAGATTTATATCTTTAAAGGGATATATAGATGTATAGGTGTATAGATATAGATGTTTAGATATAGATATATAGAGAGAGATCTATAAATCTATATAGATATATATAGATCTCTCTCTCTCTCTCTCTCTCTCTCTCTCTCTCTCTCTCTCTCTCTCCCGTCCACCGAGTTCCCAATCGCTGTTTTTTTGGTGCAGATAAGGAACTGAAATTATCAATAAATGTAGTGCGTTGCTGCCATTTCATTATTGCCTTAAGAATTATTTTACCGTGGGTCTCAAGAACGGCTGCAATCAAACCAGGTTTACTTCATATTGATGCAAAATATAGCAACAAATAATTATTATAATGATTTAATAATAAAAAGGAAATAATAATTTCCTTTCCTTCTACTCAGAAAATTGTCTGTGGAAATATTATTCCTTACAGTGGTCTGCTCTTTATAAAGAAACAGACTGCCGCATGCCTTAATTGACGATTCAGGATTTCGTATTTAGAACATAAACTCAATACTGCTGCAGGTGAATTCAACATAGGCAGGATTTATTATGAATCAAAAATTTCACCATTATAAAAATTGTTGGACTCTAATTATTTCCCTTTATCTTTGATGTTGTAACTAATTCACTGTGATGTGCCATTTGATGTGCTATTCAGTCATATAAGACCAAATTTACCACCTATCCCACAGCACACACACACATCCCACTTTTATCTGGATTTGTTGTTGACGCTTCGCAGATTGCAAAACGGAGTCAAAGGAGGAGGAATTTTCCTTTGACGAGAAAATATCCCCGTCATTTTCCTTTCAAAGCCTTTCCTTTTCAAGTCATAATAAAACAAAGTCAGTGGGGGGACAAGGGACGGGGCATTACCATATACGGGCCGCCGTGAGGAAGAGAAGATTATGCTTCCTTGACAAGGCCCGTTTAGCTGTGTGTGCAGGAACACATTAGGCTCTTTATTTACCGTCTCGTAGGACATTAGGAGCCGTCTGTGGCCCCCAAGTCCCCGCCAGAGCCGGGCCCCGCTAATGTGTGTTTAGGATTCCAAACCGTGAGTGGGTCCAATCTTCTGATGACAACATCGCCAATTTGGAAGGGGAGGAGGGGTCGGGAGGAAGTGTGGGGGGGGGGAAGGCGGGGTGCGGCTTGTATAAACAACATTAACTTAATCTTCTTCCGAGGTGGCTGCCATCCATAACCCTGGCGTTGCGGCTGCTCTATAAATAAAACTAATAAAGAAACGCCTCCATTTGTCATATTAATTGTGCATGACACCCATATCTTCCTGGGAAGGTGGGTGGTGGGGGAGAGACTGGGGTGGGAGTGTGGTGGGAAGATCAACCCCCCACCCCCTCGAAGATGTTTCTGTTGAATGTCATGCATTATGTGTCTCTTTGAAATAATCCCACAACCCAAGTATACGTTAGTATCTCTGGAGGTACACACACACACATGCATTCACATCCGTCCACACACTTCTGATCCACTGGTTCTGGGGATTTCGATCATAAACCTGCAGTGTAATGACAGCGTGTCTCTCTAGATTCCCCTGAGCGGCAACAGACCTGATTCACCTAGTGAGCGTATCGGTTCTTGTAAACCTTCTTACTAACCCTAACTACGATGAACGATGGTGATTCTGAATCTTTGTGGGATGCTATGACAATTCATCTGAAAGGCTTTGAAATACTTCCTTGGTGGGGAAATGGATTGTAGAACTG
>NC_136935.1:12483356-12755856 GCF_949987615.1 Pollachius pollachius
TTGAACTCATGACTTCTGACTCAAGAGTGGAATTATTATAAATATTATATTCAATCTAATTCTGTTTTGGGGCCCAATGAGTTTGTCAGTTGATGTGAAAGGCATGAAACCAGATTAGAAATAAATAGTTCTGTTGATTTCACGTACGGCTGGGAGACAGAGCGCCGAACAACATTTCTGATTTCTTTCCTGGAAGTTTGGCGGTAATGATTTGGCCTTCGATGGGCTACCTCCCTGCAGTCAGAGCGCTGTGAGTGCAATTTCCGTCATGGGGATGAAAGCCCATCGATTGCCCTCTGTGATGGTTTCTACAGAGCAGGGGTTTCGGGGGGTTGGGAGAGTTCTTCTTTTATCCAGATCGAGGCAATATTGAACCGTATTCAAGTTTAATAATGGCCGCCTGCGTCCGTAGGGTTGTGTGTCTGCTTGTCGAGCAACTAACATAGAATACATCATGTCGCGCACGAGGCATGTCGCCTTAAGTGCACTCTCCTCCAAAGAGCCCACGAGATAAAAAAAATAAATATATTGCATTGAGAGGGGATGAGTTCTTTTTTTGCGTGTGCATAATAATACCTCATTTCACCTTATTGAATATCCCTCCCGCCGCGTCGGAACCGCCTGGCACAATCTGGCGGGCGGAAGCCCCGGGACGCCGGCATACCACGCTCGCTTGATGGGCACAGAAATCAACTTGTCATTCTCTCTAATTGATTAATATTGCAATTAAACTTTCCAATTGGAAAGCCCCTCTGTGTTCGCATTAGTCTGCTTCAGCCCTGCTGGGATTTTTTTCACCCAGCGTTTTTTTTTCTTTTTTTCCCTTTTCGCTGTCTGTTCGGATTATGGAATTAAAACCACACTGGCTGCTTTGAAAGGGGTCTGAGCCTGGGTTAAATGCTAAAACGGAGCCCAGCGAACTCCTTGCTGAACTGACCTCTGCGGACACCGATGAGCACAGATGTCCGAGGAAATGTGTCAAGGCAAACCGGTTCTCAACACACCCGTAGACTGATTTGTTGATTTGATTTGTTGCAATGCGGACACAATCTCCTTTCTATATGTTGGTGGTATATCTATGTATATTAGGGCAGAGTAGCTTTACAAACTGGATTCTTAGTTTCCTCATTTAGGATACTAGTACACTGTACGGTTATGAAGGTCTAATAAACATAGCCTAGTTCTCCCCCACCTGCACTGAACAGAAAAACATGGAGGTAAATTGGTTAAATGGGTTAATTTACTATTGACGTGTAAGCCTATAGTGATTACCAAGGCCTACAATGAAATTCATGGGGAAATAGAAACTAAACAAACAGATGCTTAAGAACATGCAGACGTTGCTTCCTATCAAGGAAACCTTTCACAAATAATGTGTGTGTTGATCTGAAGTAAAATTATTATTCTTCACGAGCACGGTTGCCTCTCAATTATATATATATATATATATATATATGTGTGTGTGTATATGTGTGTGTGTATATATATGTGTATATATATGTATATATATATATATATGTATATATATATATATATATATATATATATATATATATATATATATGTATATGTATATGTATGTATATATGTATATATATGTATATGTATGTATATATATATATGTATATATATGTATGTATAGTGAACAGGTTACTTTCATTAGAGTGGAGAGGCTTTCCCCATCCAACTCAAGAAGGCAACATCAACACATCTCGGAAATTGGCGCTTTCCACAGAACTGCAGAGTCTGCACGTTTTCCCTGTACCCAGGAGAGGTGACCTCTGCTCATTTAACTTCATTTGCCGTCAAAATATAAATATGGAAGACAAAGAGCTCACCTCTGTGCTCTCGTTTTGCACAGCGAGAGGTTAAACGGGTGCCGAGGTCATGGGAAAAGTCAGCTGTGTTTACATGCCAATTTTGCAAAGAAAAGAGTGCATAGCAAGAGGGTTGGTTTAAAATCCGCCATGACATTTCTGTATACCACATTATGCAATTGCCAGTGGCCCTGTAGGCTAGCCAATTCTGTAGAGCATGTAGCATGTTGGGTGTTGAGAAAGTCTAGAGGAAATAAAAGATAAACTTTAATTTTCTATTTTCTAATCGGACCACAGCACTAACCACATGAAGCAGCTCGCCCACGAAAGACTCTTCTTGAATTTCATTCAATCCAATTTGGGCTTGTGTTACTTTTCCCCCCCGTTCGGTTGTTTTTGTTTTCTTTTCCTTCCACTTTTAAGACCCGGCACCGCCATCCCTTTGGATCTCAAGAGACGTAATCAGTGTCTGTGTCAGATTACTCACAGCAGCCGGATATTATCCATCTTTCCCTTCCAACAAATCTGTCAATCCGCACAACGGGAAATGAAACTTTCCCCACTGCTCGCAAGCAAAACTGCACTGTAAAATACTAGAGCACGAAAAGGACAGAAGGGAGCTGGTGTTGACCAACATGAGTCCAGCATGAACCGTGGTACCTGCCGGGGAGCTGGGGTGATCACCAGGATGGGGGTAACGTTAGCCTTGTCCTAGTGGAGGCTTTACTAGACCTTAAACTGAAATATAAAGCCCACATTGTTCCTGCAGTGTGTAAGCAGGAGCTCCAACCAAGTGAACGTAATGCTTTGATTCCCCATGAATTTGCATAAACCCTACCAACTATGCTTTTAATAAGTGATCCGCACCTAGGGACTTGTCGGTGCATGGAAGATTAGCATATTCCAAACAACAAAACCATTGGTTTGTGAAATAATGGAAAAAAAAAAGTGGCTACAAAGGGGAATTAGAGGGGTAGTGTTGTTGGGCGGGGGGCTTTGAGAGGAAAACAGTCCTGACTGTTTTGAATTTCATCTGGAAAAAAACACAACTACAGTCGGCAATGAAACACTCGCCTTTATGAGTCCCAGGATAATAGCCAAGTTGTTTTGTACTGCCTCCTAGTGGTCATGAGGAAGTTATCACTTTTGTACTAATGAATAGGATTGATTTAGAAAAAACACAAATTTCTCATAATTGTTTTTATTTGTATTCATAATTCATTGAATAAGCTACTCTGATGTTTTCGGAGATGGAAACCCATTTGCCAGTGTAGTAAGTAGCCCACTACGACACAAAACAATTCTTAAATAGACCTTAGTCTTTTTTTGGTGATCGCAATCCTCACCCTATTCTCACCCTATACTTGTGGACATATTGTGCATTTTAAAAATGCATTTAAAACACAAACTTCACACACACTAGTCTCGCACTTAAACGGAGGAAAGGCATAACCACGGTGTTTGTGTAAAGAACCATGACGGTGTGTGGGAATGAAAGTGTCACCACTTTAATGCGATAATAAAGTCATGTTTAAGCAGTACACACACTAGAGGGGGCTAAATCATAGGAAGCATGCGAATCTAAACGAAATAGGATTACACAGGCAAGTAATGACACAGGCTACATTGGCCTACTTAAGACAATGACAATGTATGATACATACGGAAATTGCAGGAAATATAGCATAACATGGGAGAAAAGGTTTGCACAATTATCAATCCCGTCGTTTATTATTGATCAAGCGCCAGGAAACATCATACACGACTAATCCAGGTCGAATTAATGCCCCTCCCCTCCCCTCTTTACCCCGAGAGACGGGAGGGGAGGGGAGGGGAGGGTAGGGGATGGGAGTAGAGGGGAGGGAAAGGAAAGGAGAGGGCT
The DNA here is from genome assembly GCF_949987615.1 of Pollachius pollachius. NCBI lineage: Eukaryota > Metazoa > Chordata > Actinopteri > Gadiformes > Gadidae > Pollachius > Pollachius pollachius. Next base: position 12,487,056 of record NC_136935.1, read on the forward strand.
TGCTGGTGAAGAATGAACCAATAAAATAAGGGGAGATACGGACGGAGGGGAGCCACACTCCAGCGGGCCTGATAAGCTGAGAGGGACCAGCTAATTTGCTACAACTTTAATTTGCATGCATTTGAATAGACTTACTAATTGGTATTAGATGGTTATGCGGTGATAGAGGGGAGGGAGGCAGACTGGTTGTTTGGTGGGAATTAAAACAGCGTAGAGTGTGTATGCTTTGATAACGCTTGAAAAGTGAAAACTCTTAACACACTAGGACCCTGTCTACACGTACCAAGGTATCGTTATGAACATATTTTTTAGCTAGGCCTCAGACAAAAAAAGATAGTAGGCTACTAAACAATGTCACTGTAATCATTTCTTTATTAACATTGTAGTGCCTGTGTTGGTGGTCGGAGTGGTAGTAATGCTAATGGTGGTGATATTGCGGATGGTATTGCCGACAATTCCCGACAATGGTACTAGTTGGTTTCAATTAGATGAAATAGTACTTAGTACATCTGTATCTGTATGCATGTAGCCATTAAAACGAACTGTAGCTTTGATTGCAATGGAAACAAATCACACATAGATAGACACATAAGTGGTAAGACGTATGGGTGGTCGTGGGGTTATCCTAATCTTCTTCCTCCTACCTCTCCTTCTACCTCCTCGTCCTCCCCTGGTCTTCATAATTTTCCACCTCCTCTCTCCCCCTCTTCCTTCTCCTATCTCTTATTCTCTTTCATCTCGCCCTTCTGAAATCTCTTTCTCCATTTCATCTCCTTTCCTCCTCCTCCTCTCCACTCTCTTCCATTTCCTCCCCCTTCCCCCCACTCCCTCCTTCCCTGTCTCCTCATTTCCTTCATCCTCCTTCTCGCCCCCTTGACTCCTTCTCTGCTCCTCTTTTTTTCCCTTCGTCTTCTTCCGCTTCTTGTTTCTTCTCACATCCTTCCTCCTCCTTCTATTTCTCCTCTCGTCTGTCATCTCATCTGTCCTAAAATAGTCTGTATCGCACCTCGTTCACAATCGGTGTTCTGCATGTTGTGTGTATTTCTACATGGGACACGTTAACTGGTTGCCTGTCTGCAGAGTGTCACCGCAACGACAGATGGACTTGGTCAGAAGGAGAGCCGGGCGCGTTCCATCCGAAGCCGCAGCCAGCCTGTTCCAGGGTGTTTCCTTGACAACCGCGGATGACACCTTGCACGCCTCCTTCTCGCCGGTCGTTGTTTGTGACTGGCTGGTAATAATGTGCTTTCAGCGGAGCGAGAGCAGCAGCATGGCTACATGACCGCACTTACTTGTTCCACCAAGGCACGGGCGCCCGCGTTACTGTCAATCACTTTCGATACAGAAGCATTCTCGGTTTTATGAGTGTGTGTGTGTTTGTGTGTGTGTGTGTATGTATATTCATGCATTTGTATGTGTGTGTGTGTGTGTGTGTGTGTATGTATATTCATGCATTTGTATGTGTGTGTGTGTGTGTGTGTGTGTGTGTGTGTGTGTGAATGCATTTGTGTGTGCGTGTGTGTAAGTATATGTGAATGCATTTGGGTGCACCTGTGTGTGTGTGTGTGTGTTTGTGTGTGTGTGTGTGTGTGTGCGTGTGTGTGTGTGTGTGTGCATGCATTTGTGTGTGAGTGTGTGTAAGTATATGTGAATGCATTTGGGTGCACCTGTGTGTGTGTGTGTGTGTGTGTGTGTTTCAGCATGTGTATGTGTGTGAGTGTGTGTCAGCCAGTGTATGTGTGGTTTATGTGTGTGGGAACGATGTCAGTTCAGGGTGTTAGTGAGGACAGCTGTGCTGACAACGGAGACAGCCATGAATATGGATACAGCCGAGACACCGAGGAACCCCAACTGCACGACTACAATTAAAATTTAGCATCACCCAATCCCTAGAAAGTGCCATGCCCATGTATAACGCAAAACTCAACTGCCAAAGTCAAAATTCCTTCAAAAGTGAACAAACTCTCTTGGTAATGAAAGAGAAGACGTAATCCATGCCCTCATATTTACATATTCCTCTGAAAGCATTTGGCATCAACAACTGGAATTCATTTAACACATCATTAAGCAAACCCGTCATTTATTTTGACGCAAAATGATTGTAGTAATCTATGTCCTATATTACACACACTTACAAATAAGGGTGTAGGTTGTGCGTGGGAGAGGGACTCAGATGTGTTGATCTATGTTGGGACCTGGCTCATTAAGGGATAAGACTATGCTTTTCTGAGAGAGGGTGAAGAGTCATTAACAGTCATTATTCTCGTCATTTAGCAGATGCTTTTATCCAAAGTGGATATGGTAAATTCAGTACATTAAGGAGCAGGGAGAGTGTAAGGCTATCTTGCTCAAGGATGTCTACAGGTACCTACCTACCATCTATACAGGCCCCTACTAAGGGCAGCATGGTATTCAATGTCAGGTGCCCTTTAGTCCAGCCCAATACATTACCTTTACCAGTCAAGCTCCTTAACCTCTTTTTCGTTGAATTCAGATTTGTGGTTGCAGCCAGCCATTAATAATAGTAATAATAATAATATGTTTATTTTATATAGCGCCTTTCTCATACTCAAGGTCGCTTTACAGTGTCATGAGTACAAACAGAACAAGACCGCACAACAACACAAATAAAGATAAAATGAAGATAAAAAATCAACATATACAGAGGGTCTATGCAGTGGTGGTAGAAGAGCCGAAGTTTTCTTGGAACAGAAAGGTCTTGAGATGAGCTTTAAAGAGAGGGAAGGAGGGACTGTCACGGAGGGATTGAGGAAGGGAGTTCCAGTGTTTGGGGGCCATGGCGCTGAAAGACTTGCCTCCAAGGGTAGAGAGGAGATTGTGGTCAGATGATCTGAGTGAGCGGGATGGAGTATAAGGGGTCAGAACCATTGGTCCATCACGCCGCCCACTCTGCTCTTCAACTCGCGTCAAGAACAATCCCCCAATTCACAGCTCAAGTGCCACCCGAATGGCCTGCCCAAACTGTTGGGGTCTTCTTCCAGGCCCTCCTGTACAACTAAAGTGACACAAGAGAGACTAAAAATGGAGACTCTTCATCATCCTCCAACCTGATCAATACAGACCTTGTAGACCTCACTGCGTCTTTCTTAAACAGAAACAGATGGGAACCTTTTGTTAGCAACAGTTCAGCCAAACAACAGACAACAGGCTGAAGGAGAGGACATGGATTTAGTGATGGAGCTCTGCAGTAAAATGGCTTTCAAGTCTTTGAAGTCGTTAGTTGCTAATTTTATGTTAAATCGGGGGCGGATTTATATGTAAACAGCTGAAGTTTATTGACAAGCCTCTGGTCTTCTTGGAATATATGTATATATATGTATACATATATATATGTGTATATATATATGAGAGAGAGAATTTGATCAAAAGTACACTTACACAGGATGAGCAAGGGGCACTGTCTGTGTGCACACACATATACACATGCTTGCACACACACAAATCAGCATGCACGTGTACGTGCACATACACTCCCACACACACTTAACCTTCTTTGAGCAAAACCGGCAGAGGCCTGCACAGTCAAGCATAAATAGATTTGATGAAACATCTGTTGAGAAAAGCCGAAACATCAGGGGGAGAAGCATGGAAATGTGGACGAGACATTCGCTACATTGTCATGCAGATTGGAATTATAACCCGTAATAATCATAACAATGGAAAATGTAAGGAAAGGAATCTCAAGTCACTAGAGCAAAACATCCGTATGAATTGGAGTAACACAAAATAAAGCATAGTTATGGTATAAGGGTTCAAAGAAAGTTTGTGGATTCGTTCATTATTCATATTGAAAGTTGTTGTAATTATGTTATGACGCAGGTGTAAAGACAGATGTGTAGACCCTTTGGTGCTGTTGTCCCCAGCTGTCATCTATAGATCCAAGATGGCCTTCACCTAGTTGTCAACGTCATCTGATTGGAGGTCAAGGGGAGTGACAAAGTGTCTCGTCACACCGACAAATCAATACTGTGGTTTGGACGTGTACTTCATCTTGTTACACGTGGACGCTGTCAAAGTAAGTGAAGGTCTTCTTCATTATACTTGACTGGGACAAGGACATTGTCTTTAGAGATATATTTTATTATCATTCTTTTAATACTCAGTCGTGTTCACTTTAATGTTATTCTCTCTCTCTCTCTCTCTCTCTCTCTCTCTCTCTCTCTCTCTCTCTCTCTCTCCCTCTTAAATGAATTGCTTTGCCCAAGGATCCAACTAAAAAAAGAAAAAGTGCAATGTATATATTTCAACCCAGTCTCACGGAAATATGTAACACTGTCACGTCATTTATTCTATTCATTCGTGATCTGGGACACGTAATTTCAATTTTTTCGTGCCAAAAAGCACACATTTCTAACAATATGACAGCTTTTGGCCACACTGGGTGGCTGGGTGGCCAAAAGCTATTTAATGCAGGTGCGCTGCTCTGTAGGCAAACCGCGACGGAAAAAAAGGTAGATGCTTCATCTCTTCTTTTTAGAATGAGTTTGAAAGTTGTGCTTTTGGCACGAAAAAATTTAAATTACGTGTCCCAGATCATGAATGAATAGATTAAATGACGTGACGTGACAGTGTCACGTATTTCCGTGAGACTGGGTTGTATATTTTTCATCAAATTAGCAATAGCAGTCAAGCCTTCATCAGGAAGAAGAACTTGAAAAATAGCATGAGCTACTGCTACAACTAGTGCAACTGCTACTATTACAAATATATATTTATGTTTTGGCTAATAATTTAATTATTTCTTCTAACATATTACATGTGAGAAATCTGTCACAGTAAGCTATTCAATATTACTCTGTTATTGTTGAGCATGAATTCCAGTGTGAGCTTGTACACCAGATTGCATAATGGCATTTATTTTGTTGGAGAAACTCCGCCATTTTTGGATGAATCAAGAGAAATGTCTAATCCTTAATAAATGTAAATATATCATTACCTAGTGTAATCAAAACCTGTCATGAGAAACGCTGTAGTAGTTTCAAACCCAATGTCTCCCCATGATGACAAATAATTTCCTGATTAATTATTAAACAATGAACAAAACACTACCATTCCCATGCTGCTATACTTCCAGAATGGAGGAGCTCATTGCGATCTGGGGTTGGATGATGAACAAGCCTTTTTCCTAGATTTAATCTGACATTTAATACAGAGAGGGCTGGAAATGTCTATCAAAGATAAACAGTAGCTAAGAAGACCGCAATTTCTGGGATGACTAACAATTACATTTCAACTGCAGAGGTAGTGTAGTCATCTTAACAAACAAGAGAGCATTTTTATTAGTTGCAATCACAACGGAAGGGTAATATCCATGTTTTTGGTTTTGGATTGATATGTTCTAAGACACATGTCACAGTTGAAAGCAATATAAGGAATTATACTATAAGGGTAACTATTTATTGCTGAAGATGCCTACTTGAATACTCTTTTTAGAACATCATATTTCGGCTGAAATATGCATCTTTAACTTAGATCCCATCATTTTTGCGTAAAATTTGATTTGCTTGCCTGTTCTCCACTGAATAAACTGATAGTGAATAAATAATAAGTGGTTGATTGAACCATGGGTAGATTTTTTTTATTCCTCGAAAAGTAATTTCCAACAAAAGTGATGTGGCTGTAGCACAATAAAGAAAACAACGTGATCCTCAATCAACCTCTATAATCCAAAAGTTTGATTTCAAACATTCTGTGTGTAAACTCAGAGTGATATATACTTTGTAAGGTTGATTTGTTTTGTGAATTGAATACAAATATTCTAAGTGGACTGGTTCTCAACACCACATCAGGGCTTATGAAAGGAAACCAACTGTATTCACACTCTACAATAAACCACGGACACCTATATAAATACACAATTGAATTCAAGGACTTCAACAAAATACAAAGACAAATTTTGTCTTCTGCGGTTTGACTAATTATTAACAATGAAATGTTGGCTATATATAAAATCAGTCCCATTCTTTTTTTTTATTAATTTGGCCACTGCTACTGTGACTGCTGTTACTACGGCAACGAGGGCCAAGTGTAAGAACTGCTGATAGCAGAATCCATTCGCCTAGCCAAACCTTCTCACGAAATCCTTAGGACTCATTAGAATGGCTTTCATCCTAAATGTATCTACACATTATTGAGATCTCTTCATGAATTAATAGGAATAGGAATTAATGTTACAGCTAAATTCAGTTGGCTAGCCCTGAAAGGCTGGCGCCTGAAAACAACCCACTCATGCCCCTACTTTGTAACCCGTTGCTATAGCGACAAAGCTACTCAATGGGGGGCTCTCTTGTAAATACCATCATTATAATATTAATTATAATGATTACTTGTTCAAAAAGGTCCCACACATTGAGTGTGTCTTGAGCTACAAAGATACAATCTATGTGCAGCGATTGCATGCAACACATTCCTTTATTCATATTACAATCATGCCTCTCTGGTATTGATATCTGTTCACCTACGCATGCACATAATTGTAGACACAAATTCACTGACCTTAAATCATGAAAGCCATGTCCTTTGAAAGTTTAAAATGGCAATAACTTCCTTCATGTGAAATTATCTGCGTGACAAATGGGGTTTAAGCCGAAGTGGCTGATATGTCTTGTTGTGGATATGGACAGACAGGTAAAGTTATAAAGTCCCTTTCTTAAGAGGCATTCAGGGTTTCCATCTGTGGCCCCTCACAGGTATAACCCTTGCGGGTGTTGAGATTTGGAATGAAGGGCATATGGTCAGGGGAGGTCATTCTTAGAAGCCAGTGAAGGTCACTGGGGAAAGGGTGCTAGTGGAATGGGGGCTAGTGGAATTTGCATTAGGGTCAATGAGGATGAAACTTGGTGGGAGTGAGATGTGAAGGGGTTCTCCTCTTGGTTCAATGCAATATCGCACTCTGGTCTCCAGTCCGTCTGCCTGAATTGGTGGTACCTGGGTTCATACCGGTCATCTGATAATTACTATTCTTGTCCTTCCCGTTGTGTGGCTCTGTCCCTTTCTAGCTGTGTAGGTGAGGTTGCTAGCTCTCTCTCCCAGTTTAATTGTGAACATTGTCCTGAAGCTGGAAGCGCCATCATATCAACCATTGTGTCCAAATAATCACACACATGGAGATGAAAGTTTCTGTGGATGCATTCCTCTATGCCCACCAGCGATGAGTGGAACAAAGCTGACCGCTGTATCTCCAGGTTATTACCTAGACCTGGTCCTCTTGGTTGGACTTTAGTCCGCCCTGGGCTTTCTGCGCTCTGACCTGTCTATCTAACCATACCTCTTGCTCCTGGGTGAGGTTCTTCGACCATACTAGCTTCCCTGTCATAATGCTAGCTAGGGGGTTGCTTTTTTCCACTAACAAGCCTACTTTGTGACATTACTGCCTGGCTGTGCATAATGCTTCTCTCGTTCTCTGCTGTCATGTAGATGGTCTGTGTAGTTCTCTGGTTCACTGTGTGGACATTGAGGCCACTGAAGACAAGGTTGTCAGGGAACATAGTGTATCCTTCACAGATCTGAAAGAGTGGTGACAGTTGCTGTGGTTTACATTGTATACATTGACAACTTCTTGGTGGAATGAGGATTCGGGGGGGGGGGGGGTGAGATCACCTTACTAGCTGCACTCTGCTGCCCTGGCATGCCCATGAATTGAGTCATTGATGATGAGACTTCAGTGAAGGTGGTGGATTTGTGGAAGGTTGATTTGTTCCATGACATACATCCAGTCCCAATACTCGGCTGCGGCTACTACGGCTGGAGAAGAGAATCCTGACCCTATTCATTGCTGGGTCTCTCCATCGAGGTTCTTATCTCCTTACACCTTTCACAGAGGGGTACGACCTCTGGGCTCACTTCCTCCTCTGTGTAGCTCCCATACATGACAAACATAGGGGCATTCGTCAAGACATACCGATTGGCTAGTAGGTGTACCTCCCTGGGCGGTGATTGATGGCAACGTTGGGTCTGGTCTATCTCCTCAAATCCAACAATGGCCCGGGGCGTTTCAATTTCACACTGGTGGGCACACACAGAGCGCAGTGGGTTGTTTTTGTCTGCATAGTTGACAATGAAAATGTGCCTGATGGAAGTAGTCCATTGTGCACTCTTTTTTTCCTTTTTGACATTTTTCCCATTTAAATGCTAAAGAACTTCACCTTGCCAGAATGCTTATGATCATTCTCTTCGGCTGGTGCCACCGTAGCAGAATAAAAGGAATTGACCACTGGTCAACCTCCATTATGGTTCCTTGGTGCTGACAGAGGTCAAATCCGGTGCTGTTGGGAATCCCAGTGCGTACTGAATGGCTATTTCATGTGTGGATAGCACCCCCATGTTAGATTGGGATGACAGGCAGTTGATCAATCCATGCAGGTCCAAGCATGTGTTGATTTTCCTCAGTCTATGTATGTGTGTGTGTGTGTGTGTGTGTGTGTGTGTGTGTGTGTGTGTGTGTGTGTGTGTGTGTGTGTGTGCATGTGTGTGTGCATTCGTGGGATAGGATCTATAAATGTGTGATATACATTAATGTTACATCCAAACAAATGAATCATAAGTGTTAGGGCAAGTAGACTGCAGACATTGGGGCGCGACTGCAGAACCTTTTGGCTAGGAGGCCCACACCCTAACCACTAGAAGACTATCCATCTCCCTGGACACCTCTTATAAATAGACAATGAGTGCTTAAGCATCCTCATAGGTGCCTAGCCCATGTGGGCCTATAAGTTACACTGTTACAAAACATACTAATGATGCAGTAACAAAGTACATTCATAATTATAACGATCCAGCTCAAATAAACAAGGCAAATACAAAATCATAATCAGGGATGTAGTACATTTAGTCTTCTCCCCAAGGCTGGATCTTAATACTTTGCCAGGGCCAAATCCTCCTCTGTGAATGCCAGCAGACAAATAGGAGTATACAAGATAATTCTAGAGTGAATCAGTTTTGTCGTAGCCAAAGGCCTTGCTCTCTCTTCCCTCAACAGCTCTCTCTCACCGCGTCTCTCCCCGGCTCTGGGCCATGTTGACCAGTTGACAACGAGGCCGAGATGTTTGGGTTGTTTTCCCCCCGCCGATGAGGTTCCCACTCTGTTCCTTTCTCGAGCGGGCCTCCTTCAGCGCGGGGATGTTGACAGCCCAGCTTGCTGTATTCCTCGGGGTCAGTAGCATCAAGAGCAGCAGATCTGTAGGAGGGGAGACGGCTTGTGCTGCGCTCACTGCTGAACAATGCGGTGTTACAGACGGGGCTTCGGCACGTCGGTATACCTTCATTAAGGTCTATAATGGTGGGCCTTCTCTCCGCTGGAATTCTGTATAAATAGGTAAGGGGGCCGTAGAGGGGAGGCAAGCGGTGATGTGGTTCGATCGAACCCTTTCGCCACCTGGATAGTTTGTGTGTGTGAGCTTGTGTATGTGTGGATGTGTGTGCGTGTGTGATGGGAATTGGTGGTTATTGGATTTGAGCTGGTCGTGGCTGGCTGGTGTACCCGTGTGTACGTGGTGGTAGCTGGAACAGATGACCTACGGCTACTGACAGTCCCATCAAACAAGTCAATCTTGTTTCCCACTTCCCTCCCTGAGTGTCTCCATGGCCTTCTGCAGCCATGTCCCTCTCTGACGTATAATACACAGCTTCTCGATCACTGGCCGGTTTGCCCACTGGAGGTGCATCTAAGGGTGGATGACAGCGTACCCCCTTGCCCCTTTTTTTAAAGTAATATCTGTTCACTTTCCATCATTATCTATGTAATTTAGATTTTGCTTAAATGGGTGCCAGCGAAAACACACTAAAATTCCTGTGCCATTTGCAGAGACTCTGCCCCTGAGAATTGTTGAAGCTGAGGGGCTGCCTACAAACTAACGGTTATATTGTAGCCAACTAACGGGACAAGTAGGCGAAATATGCACCAGAAACTCCCATGGAAATATTGGGTGTCCCCCGTTTTGGTGCATGGCTCTCTAATTTGTCTCTAGTACATCCATCACAGTGCCTTGGCCTCAAAATGCCCTTGGGGGTGGAGTGTCGGCAATAGCAAAAAAATTGATATTATTAAAAAATAAAAAGAAGAAAGTTAGTAGTCTAAATACTATTCCTTCCACTAACTGACAATGTAGCAAACTTAATCAAAATATGTCATTGGTGGCACCTATTGTAAGTGGAATATATTGTAACATGAAGCCAGATTACTTAAAAACTCTTTCCCACTACCGCACCTTAGTGCTCAATGTGTCAACTGGCAAACTGACCCTTAATAATCTCTTGCCTCCGCCTGCATGTCTTACGTTCCAGCCTCCCGTGGTATTTGTGAAAAGTGAAGTCTGAAGTATCTGCCACTTATGGATAGATGAGGTTCTCTTTCTCGCCGAAGCACTTTAGTCATGGCTTATGTTTCATGTGATTTTTGTTTGCCTTTTCTGTTCCCCAGACATGCAGCTTCTTGAATCCTCTTGAATCAGAGTCTCCTAACTGAATGTGATACTTGTTTGTGGTCTTGAACTTTACATGCATTTCTGTATATATCTGTATATATTTCTGTATCTTTATACGCATTTTCTTAGGTCATACCGTCTATGGCACGGAGGAACTCACTCTGGATGAGGTCATGGCTAGACTATTCCTCATTTACTTAAATATTACTATTTCAACAATTAAGGAGCTTAAAGTCAATCACTAAACATTCAGTCTTCACAGATGAGCAAAACAAGAAGGACAATGACTGTGTATATGCATTGTTGTTGTATGCGTAACATAAAACAACAATGCGTTGCCTATCTCATCTTGAATCCTAATTGTTCCTTTGTTCTTTGAAGCCCAAAGCAAAGTGGTGAGCCAGTTTTGTGTGCGTTAGAATTGATGCCGAAATTATGTTGTTTATATCTGTGACTTAGTGTTGCAGTCCAACCACACCACTTTAAACTCATTCCACTGCCGTCTGACTATCAATAAAGTCCTGTTGTGGACAATAAACGTAACACCTAATCACCTTATTAGCATCGACATTGTCTAATAGCCACAGTAAACATTTGCTTTAAAAAGATATGCCTTGTCTGTTTCAATCAAAGACTTTACAGGGGGATTCTGCATTGAATAGCAAACTGTGTTGTATATATAGAGTATAGAGAAATAGCCCACTTCTTGACACGGAGAATGTATTGCTATATTTTACTGCACAAAATATTCTGGGAGTCCTAGGGAGCAAACGTACCCCCAAAGGTGGGTCACGGCGTGAGAAAAGTTTGGGAACCCCAGCTCTGTAGTGTACCGTTGGGACACCCCCACCTCCCCTAACCCTGCCTCCATCTGATGAATTACTCTGTGCCTCTCACAATTTGTCTTCCCACCACTCCTCCTTCCCCCGATCTGTCCCATCTCCTCTGGGCCGTCTACAGAGACCTCTGGGGCTGCAAGGTGGGGCGTTCTGGAGCGGAGTGGGGCTCGCCTCAGGTGAGCAGTGGTTGGTGGAGGGGGGATGGATGTGGTTCAGGGGGGTGTGGATGCGGTTCATGGGGGTGGGGAAGCAGTTCAGGGGGGTGGGAAAGCTGTCACTGAGGTGCTTCATCTCTGCCAACAAGGCCCTTGGTGATTTTTTTCTTTTTTTTCTCTTCTGCTGAGATACAGCACAGAGACCAGCTTTTTGAGGTCAGATACTAACACGACTAATCCATCAATCGATGGAAAAATAAAAAGACGGCATTTGTGGATCGTGCCTGCATGAAAGTGCCAACTGTGCACATTGAGTAACATCACAAGTTTATTCTTACTGTAAATGGCTCAAAGATAATAGCCATTTTAAAGAAGTGTTAATGGCTAATTCAGTTCATGACTGATTCATTTTTGGTTAACTTTTTTTCTTTTATCCTGCATTGTTCAAGTTTTCTGCAGACTTTTAATGAGTGAGCAATTTTCGATTGTAGTAGAGCCCATATATATGGTCTTAAACTGAAATGTTTTGCTTCAGAGCAATGGAAATTATGTAATCTTGTTTATTTCCTTCTGAGTGTAATCAATGTCTGGCTGATAGTTTCTTGAACGTTTTGCATTATAATTCCAGAACGAATCCCACTTGATGAACTCTGAAATTAAACAATCTAGAATCAACATATCAAATCAACCTAAAATGTATCATTGATTTATATTGAAATATTTATGCTTATTCTTTTTGTTTAATATATAAATACCATTCCAATATACTTTGTTTTCCCGTATAATAGAGGGAGGCGGATTATATTTTCAACAAGACACACAATACATTTAGTGAAAAACATGAATCTCCTGATGGTAGGGGGCTCTTTTGAAAGAAACAGTTGTAGCACTTGGAGGCAAAATATTTATTTGACGATTATCCGTTGTTCTTTTGCTCCTTTTTTTTGCTCTTTTTTGTGACAGTATCACTTCCGGTTGTACAGAGGATTTTTTTTAATATATATATTTTTTAATTGGATTTATTCTAGCTACCCCAATTTTGATCATGTACTTCGAAATGTCTATCTTGTAAATTATTTGATAAAAGCAAGTACTTATTGAATAATAGTCACTTTTTCACAACGATTCCTGAAAATAAATACATAGTTGTCAGGTAAAAACATTAGTTTAAGAACATTCATACATGACAAACACATTAATTGAAACAAGTATATGAAGTGAACGATCGCTTCACCCTGTCAACAGTTCTAAAATCAAAAAATGATACGTGGCTCTGCATTAACCTTGGCCGAGTCATAAGTAGCCGGTGCAACTCAATCCATTCATTCTAAATATTTTGACAGCACAACCTACATCTACCTTAGTAGTCCCGGCTCTGGGTTACCCTACATGGAAGGCGTTTGCTCTCAGGCCGAGACACAGAGCCAAGCCACTGTTTGTCAGGCGTGTTTATCCATCATAGCCATGTGTCACCTGGAGCATAGCGTGGGAGTTAGCCTAAAGACAGAGGGCTGGCTTGCTCTGTTCGACGCTGTGGTAAGTCAAAGTGGTCAGCTTAACCATTGCAAACCAAGGATTTAACCTTCAGGATTGCATTCCGGCTGTCAGGTTGTTTGTGTCCTTCAACAAACTGGGATCCTTGGATGTTGGATGAGTTCCAGTGGGGTTGAACAATAGATGGATGCTAAATGAGTCACTGCATAGTCCCTAAATGTATTAATCCATTCGTAATTAAGGAGATGGGCCTTCGATCAGCATACTCTGAAGTGTAGCACCAAGCATTGGAGGGCACATTTAATTAGGTCTAAACAGAGCTTTGAGGTAGATTTAAAACACAATCACTTATGATGGTATGCTCAGTCAATCGCTATGAAATATCAGTTGTATGTGGATAACTAAGTAGTATTAAAGTAGTAGTTTACTTAGTAGTAGTAGTTACTATATAATGTAAATTATATTCCTGGCCCTATTTTTTTAAATAATGCATAATGCATTGATCATTTTATGATGGAGATCTTTGGGATAAGCTGTTGGACTGCCAGGTCAAAGGTTCTACGTCAATCCCCCAAGTCTGCAGCCTCAAATTTAGGCATCCTGAAGAAGGGAATTGGGTCATGGGCCCAAAAAAAGGTTGAGAACCACCGTCACTGAATAGCAAATAGTAATGCATATAAAATGAAGCATGCTTAAATTATCATCCCGCCCTTGGAAATCTGTCAATAACACCCCCATCCCCCACCCCACCACCCCTTCGACCCTGGATGATCCCAGTCCAAGTATCATGTGACTAATGCTACTGTCAAACACCCACTTCCCCCCATACCAGCCCCCCCCCACATCACTTAAATGAACATGGCTGTGTCTCCAATGTTGGCCCAAAACAGTCCCATGACCCTCTTGTGTTGTCTTTGAGTTCTTCAGCACATGGAGCCCAAGGGCAGATGAATGTAGATGGGGGGGGGGGGGGAGAGAGTGAAAGCATTTCCATTGAATGCTTGTTTTTGTTTGCCACAGATCGTTGTCCTCCACGGATTGAGGAAGTAAACACCAAGCGTAAGAGGCGGTAGGCTCGTGGCGGAGGAAAAAGCCATGTGTGCAGGTTTGATGCAGACACAGCCAGTTGGCCGGTCTCAGTCTGCTTACCGTATCTGGTGGTGGGAGGGCATGTTGATCGCCTCTGTGAGATGGTGGTGAACCACAACCTAGTCTGACCCCTCTGGACCTAGCTAGGGAAAACAAACATTTCAGCTTCCTCAAAATAATGCTAATTATTTAGGGGAGGTTCAGGGTCTTCTCTTCATCATTGAGCTAGAAACTTTGCCAACGCACACAGAAAAAAAGTGCTTATTTGTAGAAGTAAAGGCCTACTTGTTATTTTTACAGCGCTCAGTTCTCTGAAAAACAGGGCAGTAGGGGATGTTAGTACGATCCGAAACAACACGCCAAAATGCATAGTGACAAATAGAAAATGAAATATCATGCGTTTATCGGACTAAAGTTTACCAGCTGCTTGGGCCACTCTATACAAAATGGGAGAGCTTTATATAAACAGAGTGAGAATAGCGCCGCGTCGCCAAGCCCAATACGTTATTTTACAGCCCTGGCTGCCCAGGGGGATTATGTAAACTTCTTAGAGGAACCAGGCCTTGGGTGCCTGCACCCAGGACCAGCTGTCGGTTACTGGCACATTTATAGCGTAGTTATAGGCCTCATACCATATAACCGATCTATTATAGAATATACCTCAATTATGCGGGCGGCAGTAGCTCAGGAGGTAGAGCTTTTTGTTTGGTAACCTGAAGGTTGCTGGTTCGATCCCTGGCTCTTCCTAGCTGTGATGGTCGATGGTCAGCCGTCGCTTGCATGGCTGACTCCGCCGTCGGTGTGTGAATGTGTGCGTGAATGGTGAGCGAGCGAGAGCTGACTTTCAGGATCATCTTGGCAACTTTACGCATTTAAGAGCCACTAGCCTACTACAAACAGTTTAGTCTAGGTTCCGTCCAACAGTTACAGATCGAATAAATCTCCCAGACGAAGATGACACCGTTATGTAGTAAAAATGTATGTTTTGACGAGACATGTTGAGAGGGAGATGAGTAGGTAGAAGAACTAAATCATGATCTATTTATTATTTATTTAGACCATAGAAAGCAAAAAAAATCTCCCCCACACACCCGCCGCTTTTACCGCGCGAAACACCTGAGCCTCTCCGGCAATGCATGCAAAACAGTATTCTATCTAGTATAGCCCACCACCGGCAGAACCCCCCCCCCCCCCCCCAAACCCCAACCCCCATCAGTACCACCTCTGTCTCGAGTCCCAGTCACGCCCCACCCACACGACTACCTTTTATGATGAGTTCAATTGAATCGTGCGGTGCTTGGCGGTGGCGTGGAGGAGTCGCTCGCTGCGTGTCCGCGTTTCTGCACACTGCTGCCCGATGTCGTCGAGTCGGTGGACGTTCGTAACCCGGGGTAGTCGTTCGATTCGTGACGCTGTAGTAGAGGGTTGTGTTTGTGATTGTTATCAACGGAGATAACCTAATACCTAAGAGGCGAGTGATCATGTTGACATCGGAGACGCACAGTTTCCTGAGATCGTTTTGGACCCGCTGAAGTGAGAGGAAAACGTGTGTTTCATGCAACCATGGGTGGGCAGATAACGAGAAACACCTTTTACGGTAGGCTGAATAAAAAAGCATGTTTCACTAAATGTTTAGGTCGTTTCTTAATTTCCAATTTAGTGATATTTGTATAAAGGCCTATAGTATAGTATTTTTAAGCAGTTATAGTATTTTTAAGCATTTTTTTTTCCTTCATTGGGAAGAAGTCTGTGCGTCCGGGTTCAACATGCCCGGCTACTTGCTTAAAGTTGCTGTTATGAAAAGAACCATGCATTAATCCAGGGTCTCCAGTGAGGAGCTGGTTGCTAAGTGAATGTGTAGGCTGCTGCTGACGCATGGCATGTGTCTGTATTATGTGAATTAGTTATACAAATCCTATGCGATTGGTGTGTTGGAAGTCTGCTACATTTTATGAATTGCAACTGTTATAACTTTTCAAAAGATATGTATGTAGTGTTTACTTGCAATTTTCTTTATTCAATTATATATCCTTTGAGACAAATGATTTGCAGAATGTCACGTGGTCTTAGGTAATGGTCCCCTAAAGCAAAACCAGCCTACTATGGACGGGTTTGTCATCTCTAAATGAGTAGGCTACTTCCTAATATTCAACCCTATGTTCTGGTTTCCTTCATTCTTTACATTTAAATATAGTAGGCCTAGCCCTACCAACTTTACAAGCACAGTCATCCAAAAAGAAAGTGTGTTTGTGTGTATAAATATAGGCTAGATGTGTTTATATATATATATATATATATATATAATAGATAGATGGATAGCTTGAACGATAGGCCAAAACGAGATAGAGAAATCTGAAATCGAGCTAACCATAAAGGTAACTTTTAGTTATTGGTGCGGGTTAACTTGCCACGCACGAACGAAGGCGCACATACGCATACAATTCCCGTGCGTCTACTGACAATGACGTCACAAAACGTCGGAAGACGCAGTTCGATGAAGCGTCAGGGGGGCTAAAAGTTGTCGAGTCTGATTCCAGGGCCTGACTTTTCTCTTGTTCTGCATTCAAATGAAGGCCAGAACGCCAAAACAATTATAGGTGATTCGATTTCCCTTCACCTGCACTTCTATTTGTGACTGACTGCAGTAATAACTCAAACATATAGCTTCAAAATGCGATTGGTATCGACCTAAAATGTATTTAAACCAGGTCTTGGCCTTATGAAAAACATTTGCTAACATTTGCTAATACATTTTTCCCTTCAGTAGCCGTCCATTTAGTTGTTTTATAACAATAATACACTGACTCAATGTTCTCTCGTAGACATTACATGTCGGGTCAGCGTCATTACGTCAGTCGTGACATATGCGTTGAGTGTGTTTGATCACTTCATTAAGGACCTTTGTTTTCCATAGAGCTTCATTCAGCATCCGTTTACATAATAACACACCACACAGCTGTACTAGTGTTTACCAAAACAAGGCAGTTCCTGTTATCAGACGCAGAAAACACAAAACAGACCGAAAGATTTTACGTAGAGAAAAGTAATATAATATCTATTGATATCACATAAAAGGAAGGTCTAGTTATAATATGATAGAATGACTAAGGAAAGTCGTAACACAAAAATAATCAATAAAATAATATTAAATTATATATATATAAAAAAAAGAGTGTATGGTTATTATGACAATTTTTGTGCTACAATAAGCTCCGTGCCTAGACTCTGTAAACTGCTGCCCTGCCATCAAATGGTTGGCCGGGTCACCTGATCAGAGGTGACCAATCCCGTCACCGAAGGAGAGCCTTAATTGATCCGTCTCCTGGGAGAGGCTGAGGAGCTCTTGACCTTCCAAGGTCAGACAGGAATTGGGCCTGAAATAGCGGTGGTTTAGAGAGAAAGAGAGGGAGCAAGGTGGAGAGACAGGGCATATATGGACATCTTCTGGCAGATGCTGCTGTTCATTGTTAGGCTGTCTTGTGCTCATACAACTTGGGTCTTTCTAAAGCATGGAGAGAACTGGGTTTAGCTGGATGATGTGACACTGCACCAGTGTGTAAAAGGGAGAATATCCTGGTGTTTGTGGTGTACAATGATCAGATAAACAAAATGTAGCCTAGGTGTTGAAGGAGAATCTGTTAATATTTCTGAAGGCTTAAGTGCACCTGAAACAAGTCGGTTTGTGGCAACAGTAAACGCTGGACACTGTTGAAGAACATGTTTATTTTACTGTAGTTTAGCGATTCAGTTCTATGTAATGACATATATGTCTCTCTATATATCACATTAACATGATGCTAATTCACCTTCATGCTAATGTCACATTAGCTTTAGTCAAAGATTTATACAAATATAATATAAATTATATATATTTTCCATGTTGGATTGAGTTCTTGGAAAGAATGAATTCCGCTGAACATTTTATGTTACTCTGACTGGGATTATCTGTTCCAAAAAAGGAAATACAGCCTATCCACATCTGAAAATATAGTTAAGAAGCAGTTAGCAGGAACATTTTCCGTGAGTCATATTAATCACAAGGTGTTGGAGAAAACAGAAAATGATGACGTGCATTTAGAATTTTCCACAGCCCAAGTATTAGTTTCCTGTAAGCTAATTTGGTAGCTTTGTATATGATATCATTTTAAGAAAAAAAAACATGAGTTTGCTGAATAAGCTTATGTCAGCTACAGTAACAGTACCTAATATCAACGGGAGCTGAATAATAACATAAGCCATACATGTTGTTTCTGTGCAGTCCGTTCTATGATTCATGGAAAGGTCCATGATTTAGGTAATCATACTACCACAGATGAAGTACTTATAATCATGTTTGGTCAAGATTATTAAATTCATCTTTCACAGTATTTCACTCTTTATTTTCTTAATTTGTTATCCCTTCCGTACCTTTAGCGTTCTAGCTCCACTATCCAGTATTTCCTATCGATATTTCCTGTAAACTATTCAAATACTTTGTTCCATCCTCTAATATATATCCAGAATCAGCAATGTGTGTGCTTGGTAAGGATACTGGATAATCTGTGAATAAGATAGACAAGTTGTTCCCACCTTTTGACTTTAGGTGTTCCATTAAATGTCTGTAAGAACTTTTGCCTCCTCATATGCAAATGGTAAAAAGCAAATAAACATGCAGTGGCTGAGCAAAGAGTGCTAGCGCCCCATTTTTACACAGTTATTAATGAAGAAGGCCATGGGCAGTGGGAAACAGTGGACAGACAAAGCAGTAGACCACAGGTTAAAATATTATGGTGTACTGCAAGTTAGAACCCAGAACAGTCTGAACAGTTCCCTGTCGGTTACTTTCTGTCTGCCTTTGCAGTTTTTACCTTCCAAACTTCCACCAACATTCTCCCAGTCCATACACAATTTCCCTAACCTTCTTTTCTAAAAGTCCAGATGATAACTGAGTAGGACTGTGGTGCTATTTTGATAAAATTCAAGTCACGCTGATGACTGTGAAATTCTATGATGTCACGGCGAATACTGAGAAAGGCCTATGACACTTTGATTTTGACTTTCTCCGAAATCTCCTTGTGTCTTTGTCTTAAGATTCTTTAGGCGGCACTTTTCCGGCCACTTCCCAACGCTGCCAGCACAAACCCAAGCGCTGCCTGCCCATCCAGCAGTGCAGCGTTGGCCTCTCCTCCTTCCCCCTCCTGTTCCACCCCAGTGCCAAGGGGTCCCAGATCGTCATGGACATGTCCCAGCGGACGGTCAAAAGGCAGGCCAGCTTCTGTAACGGCATCACCTTCAGCAACAGACCCATAGCTCTCTACGAGCAAGTGCGACTGAAGGTAAAGCTCATGGCATACATAAAAACACCAGCTGTTGGTCACATTAGCTACCCCTTTTCTCTTTTCTATTCTCTCAGTTGACTATTTACTATTAGTATTTAGACTTTTGGCAGAAACCTTCATCAAGGTGTGAATTATTTTGGATACATGTCATTATGGAGCAGTTAGCCATCTTTCAAAAGGATGCCTACAGGTTAGACTGTGGGTTCTAAATCTTCCTGTGATCTGATTCTCTAATGATTTCTCCTGGCTCATGTGTGGGCCGGAGCAGCGGCAGCAGCAGCAGCAGCTTAGAGTTTCCACTCGAGACAATCGGGAAATCTGTGTCTTGAAAGCCAGTAGGACAAGCACTTCCATGTGAGGAACACTGTTATCTCACACAGTAAACCAAATGTAACTAAGAGGATCTGAATTTGATGAGAATAGCTACTTCACAGGCCTTAAAAATGCCAGAAAGCCTTATCTGTAGTTGTTGCTTTTCCACAGATGTGTCAAGTGCACAGGGGGCCACGTTGTACTTCATTCAGTAATTTATTGGAATAAATGCATTTAGGTGACACAAACCTTCTTCATGTCTCCCCATGAAAAGTGTAATTAGCTGCAGATGTCAGTTTAGACAAGAGTGTTGGAGCATTCAATATAAATCACTCGTTCGGTTAATAGGAGAGGCGAGAATATGTGCGTGCTAGGGTAGAGATGGCAGAGTAGAAAGATCCATCATTGAGTAGCAGATTGCTTCTTAGCATTCCTATTAATCAAAAGTGGCAGTGAAACCAGATGTCTCCTAGGAGTTAGGGCATCTTCTTAAGGAGGTCTGCAGGTAGGCTGCGTACCTTTTTTAAGCATCCTTTAGCAAAATGCAACCCAGTACCGTTCGGCTGGGAGACGAAAAGTAAGCCGTGAGCCTAAATCACTAGACTGTCCTGCCTTCGGTGGATGGGGAGGGGAGAAGGAGCAGGGGACGTCAGTTTCAGGGCTAGGAGCTTAAAGATCCATTCAACCTTTTAAACTTTCCAAACAGATCACCAAGAAGCAGTCTTGTTGGAGCGGAGCTCTCCGGCTGGGCTTCACCTGCAAGGACCCGTCCAGGATCAATCCAGACAGCCTGCCCAAGTACGCCTGCCCCGACCTGGTGTCCCAGAGCGGCTTCTGGGCCAAGGCCCTGCCGGAGGACCTGTCCAACGAGGGAAACGTTGTCTCCTTCTGGGTGGACAAGAAGGGCCGGGTGTTTTACCGCATGAACAACTCCAGCCCCATGCTGTTCTTCAGCGGGGTCCGCGCCTCCGAGCCCCTCTGGGCTCTAATCGATGTCTACGGCCTCACCAGGGGAGTGCAGCTACTGGGTGAGTTGTCCTTGAAAGTGGGTCCTGTGGTAGTCCTGTCTCAGCTGAGTAGACTCCACTCAGTTTAGCTTGCAATACTGCCAGGGTAGAGGGGTTAAATTCCCTGAGGTTAGGGGTTTCATTCCCTTTCATGAGACTGGTCCTTTTAGATTCTCGGTCTAGCTCAAATTAGAGAGCATGGTGTAAACATTGCTAGGGTTAGAGGTTTGAATCCCATCAGTTATCTTAATTAACTTGCATTAACACGTTACTGAGAAACGCTAAATCAATGAAGAATAATTTGGTGGCAAAACAAATGTTTGACTCTTTTCCCCTCTTCTCTCTGTTTCTGTTCTGGCTCTCATCCTATGTCTATAGCACCCTTCTAGCTACCACATCCTCAAGGTTTACACGTGCATCAGTTGAATGAGTCAGACTGGAAAGCCTAACTCATCCCGGCTTAATTAAAGTCTCATTAGCTGAGCTGAGAGAGAGTTCCTCGAAAGAACACTGCCGGTTGGAAATGTTTTGAGTTGGACACGTTTCAAGTGTAAATGATTGCGATTTAATCACTGGTATGTACGAACTACCCCCACTTCTCGCCCCCACTAACCCAATCAAGCAATGGAAAAAAGATGGCAGAAGATTAGCCGGGTTGTTTAGTTACCAGTCATTTAGTTTCAAACGGTTTTTCTAACGTTCCCCGTCACGTTTGATAAGACATTAGATCGAATGCTTGAGGAAGTGACCTCCTCAAGCATCCAACTGTTTTCCTACCTTGTGGCCCAAAACTTATATTTCGTAGGGAAAATAAACGTAGCACAACACTCCGGGTGTTGTGTATAACTATTTGGTTGTGTATAAACACTCAAATGTGTTTTTATCAAACAGAGTCGTTTGCTTACAATGCAAATAAATAAGTTACGTGAAACTTTCCACCATGTAATCCCCCACCCCCACCCCACCCCAAGTACATGAACATTCATTTCCAGGAACTACATTTGCTCTTTCTCCCCGGAATGGAAGCTGTCATCGCTGTTAAATAAAAATAGAAGAGGCTCCGGCATTGTGGCAGAAGATAGCGCCGTTGCCGTTTAACCTAATTTCTTGCGGCGCTAGCTGACAACAAATGGCGGCGCTATCTGGTTAGGCTGCTGTTCAGTGTCCCGCGCCAGAGCCCGAGACTATCTAGGTTCAGTGGCTTCGCTTCGGCGAGCCATGATGGCAGCCAGCACACGGCTGTCACTTCCCTCCGTCATCTCCTGACGCGATGATGGATGAACTGCCGGGAGCCATTTCATCAGGCGTGCAAACCTGTCGCGCCGCCGTGACTGCCTGTGCTTTACACGCCCAACTCACACGCCGTTCACGCACCGTTTGTGTTGAATTCCGGTGAAGATATACGAATATCTATTTTGAAATGCAAGGCATGGCGATGACTTAGAACCGCTGTGCTTCTGTTATTTTGAAATGCAAGTCACAGACATGACTGAGAAATACTGGAGCGCTTTTATTTTTCAGATTCAAGTCACGACAATCTCTCGCGAAAAGACCGGCGCTTTCATTTTGAAATTCAAGTCACGATAACGACAGAGAGAAAAGCCTATGGCTTTTGTAGTTCTGTGTTTCTATCATCACAGGATTTTCGGTTGTATGGCAACCACAAAGCAGCAGTACTTCTCCTTCAGCCTCTCCACGGCTCTGCTCCTTATTTTTCCTCCTTTGCCGTAATTTCTGCTCTTGAGTATAAACTCAAAGATGATGAAAGCGAGGGCCTCGGTCTCCCTCGACCCGTCAGCCTGAGTGTCACTTCACAATCAGCTCCTCTTCTACACGCCAACGTCACCGCTCAGGAGCGTGGGGTATCTCAAGGACCCCCCCCCCCCACCCACCAACCCACCCACCACCGGCTCTCTTGGCTGCAGACCAACAAGTCTACCTCGCTCCTTCAAACATGGGTGCCAACATCAAAGCACGGTTTGCTGCACTGGCAACGCACATTGCCGTTGTTTTCCTTTCCAATAGTAGGGCTGCTTTTTCACGCTTTAATGATGCTTACAAACACACACACACACACACACGCACACCCACACAGCGCGCTGAACGTCAATGCTGCCCCAGCTGAGGCATTCCGGACCAATTTCACCTGTTGTTTCCAAACTTTATCACACGGCCTGGTCCAACCCAGGTGGGAATTGGAGATATGCGGCCGTTGCATTCTGCACGGTCTGGGTTAGATGGCCTTGATGTGGCCCCCTTGAAGTGCAAATGAGAAACAACCCTGCCCGCATTACATTTAGATGTACTGTTTCTGTGGTTGGCGGCTCAGTCAGACGTAACACATCAGCTCAAGATCAGCCTAAATAATTACAGAAAAGCACCCAAGCTGAATATTTTACCGCTAACCTTTCAGTCACTTTGGATAACAGAAATGTCAGCTTAATGGGACGTAAATATACTTTTTTCAATTTCCTTTCCTCTGAATACTGACTACTATAGACTAGTTGATTCTTGGGAGCCTTAAGTGTACCTCAAGGTCTAGTAAAGTCCACCAGCTTAATCCCCTAAATGCTTGTTATTCTCTTTCTCAGCCACTGACTCCTGCTTCTGATTGTTCCAAATGTCCCTGCCTACGTATGTAGCTGTTCTCCTGAACAATACAGCCATCACAGGACAGGGACAGCCCTAATGTTAAATGCACTACAGTTGTGCCTGTTCAGTTGACTTCCCCACACACAAGACGAACACCAGAGTTAAAATGGCTCTGATGTTGTCTTCCATTTCAAGAAATACTGGTTGAACAGTTGAGTTTACTGAGAATTCAACTTTTACCTTGTTTCCGATGGAAACAAACGATTTACATTTACCTGTAACCTGTTTTCAACCAACTGATAACTGATGCGTACTTAGTGCAACCAAGTGCATCGTAATAGTGTTAGAACTTTGGAATTGCCTGATTGTCAATCTGATCATTCAATAATTACGTTATTGACCTAGCATCTAGAAAATATATGTTCTGACATATCTAAAAGGAGAGATAAATAATAATCGGAAAAATATGCTCTTTTTTTTTACAGAAGGAAAAATGTTGCCACAATGGCTCCGCAAATAATTGGAAATGTAATAATAGATTAGAATTAAAATGTTAAGTTACAAATATAATCATGAAATTTATATAAAATATTTAAATCACAAAAATAAGTTAGGAATTAGCATTGAATAGAGAAAAATGTGAATATACACGAAAATATCCATAAAATATACTTATACATATATATCTACGTGTCACAAAATGATAATCTACTTCTGAGATTTGACACTCGACACAAAACTCAACATTTGTGTCATGTTTGTGTTAGTGCGTGTGAAAATAGAGGAGAAGCATTGCTTTACGTATAAGCTATGGATAAGATAGCCAGCTTCCTCGCTAAGCTACCCAGCCTCCTCATTAAGCAGTCGTAAAGAGGAAAACGGTTGGGAATTCTTTGAACTCTATTGACAACGTAACTCAGAATAAACGTAGAGTTTATTGAAAAAAGGGTATATAGTACAAAATACAAGTTGTATCAGCGCAGAAAGGCCACTCAGCATGACAAGTATTAGGTTGAAGCGATGTAGTGCGCCCCAGACAATGGGCCTACTGCAGTATTAAAGCAGGGAAACCCCCTGCAGCTAAGGATGCCACTACTCCCTTGGCCATCCCAGGATGTAGCTCATGGTATGGCTGTAAATCAACCAAGGCTGTCTTAGTTCCCCCCCCACATCCCACCCAGATGATGATAAGCGTGGCCTTGAGTGTCTTTAGAAAATCCTGTCTTATGACTATTTCCATTGCAAAAGGTTGCTAGTCGCCCCCGCAAGAGGTGTCAAAGGTGAACCCCAAGAACTGATAGGCCGGCTGCTTGGAAACCCAGATAGAGGTGAGTTGTGTAACTGAGGAAAAGCTGGCAGTGAGGGGCCTTCAAATGATAGATCTGTCAAAGACGAAAGCCTAGCAGGTTGCTAACTACTGCTCAACATCCATGGCAGTCGCTCTTTATGGAGGAGGTACTGCTATAATCCTTTGTGTTTATGTGGACATAAATAACTGTGTGTGTGTGTGTGTGTGTGTGTGTGTGTGTGTGTTGTGAAAACAATGGTTCACCGTGGAAATGAATTACACTATCTTACATCACCGCCATAGTCTTATCTCTTACCTCATTCTTGCTCTCTGTTCATGCATGCAGCTACTGTTGCAGATGTAGTATATAGACAATGCTGTTGTTCACCGCTTTGACAACCAGCCAAGGACAAACTGCAGTGGGGGTTGCTGGACGGTGGTAAAACATACATATATTTATGATTTTTCCATTAACGCGCCAATACCGATGGAATAAAGTCATAAAGTAAATAAATAAAGTCAAGTCATTATAAAACTTATTTGAGTGAGTGGGTGAAATGAGTGGGTGGGTGAGGAGGGTGCCAAGAAGGATTCTCCTCCAGCTTGGGTGGCACAGACAGCGGGTACAGCGGTACTGCAGGCCCAGCTAATAATAAGGAGATGAGAATGTATTGGCCCCTAGTTCACGCCTGTTTCCATTATTCAGGCTGTAAAGCAGTCATGTGCCCGCCTTCACAATGAGTGGTGCTTTCGGGAACCTGAATAGATTTCGAAACTTTAATATATGCCAAAGTGTTCTATGTGAGTGTATCATGGTTAGCTGTCATGTGTGATGGTATGCCCTGGGACCAACAGGGAGCAGAACGGCGTATCTTTGCAGCGGAGGGTCACTCCACCTTCCACCTTTGTGAAGTCGGCCTCCCGTGCGCAGGGGACATAAATACGCGTTGGGCTCGGCGCCGCGCCCGCGCGTGTGTAAAGCCGGGCGCCGGGTGAGGCGGGGTCACCTCAGTGTGTTTTAAGGGTGAGTCCAGGGGGACGGGGCCATGAACCCCTGCATAAAAATGTTTTGCTAGTCGCAGACTAAAAAGGCTGAGAACCAGAAAGACTGAACTACTCATATTTGTATTTATAAATTCCCGTTTTTTATGTGCATGTAGTCGTTCTCGAAATAATGAATGAATGATGAGTAAGGAGAAATAAATGAAGATATGAATATTGATAACGGGATTAAATATTGATACTCTGATGCATCATGTAGCAATTTACTATTTTGTCATTAAACAGATGCTTTCCTTCAAAGCAAGACGGGGAATTCTGATACATGTCATCCAGTTTGAGTTAGGGGTTAAGGCCTCTTGCTCAAGTATGCCGGCAGGAAGGCATCAATGGACATAGGGGATCAAACCCGGGACCTTTCGTCTGGGAGCAGAACACTCTAGTCATGATAATACTATCCCTTGAGAAAGACTGGTGTCTTCTTATCCTGAAGTTTAAAGGTGGCCATATTATACAGTTATTTTAATTTTTTTAACTGAGGAAAGCATTGTTATACTGAAGGGGATATTATAGGGAGAGCGCTGTTGTGTTGTCCATATGATTGTCTATGTTGTACAGCGTCAGCATAACACATCTCTGTTACGTTACCTAGGGATCGAATCTGCTTTAGTTTGAGATAACATGAAAAGCAAAACCTCTCGAGGGATTGACTGGCATCATGTTTACCCAACATCTTCATTTTCTCTGAAAGATTGAGTAGATTCACACAGATGCACACAGAGACACACACAGATCAATGAGAAAAAGGCAATGTTTTATTTTTAATTCAGTTGTCCTCAACCAGTTCCCAGTCGCACAAACACAAATAGAAACGGACCATTGCATATGCTCCCCTCTCCCCCGTCTCCCCGATCCTCCCGCCTCCCCCTTTCAAAATAAAAAGCATAAAATAATGACGGATCGGGTCGTCCACTTCACACACGCTGTAACGCTGACAGAATGTTTGTTTACGAAGAAGAATTCCTGGGGAATCGCGCCGCTCCCACCCTACTCCCCTCATACAGGTGTGATAGATTACCTCCACGGGCAGAATAAGCACGGTGAGGAGGAGGAGGGGGAGGGGGAGAAGGAGGAGGAGGGGGACGGGAAGGGGGACGAGTGGGAGTAGGAGGAGGAGGGGGTAGAGGCGGAGGCGTGTTTTGATGGATTAGAGGCACTCTGCTAAGTTTGTTTACTAGGGGTAGATGAGTCACTTAATCACTGACAGAACGCCGGCGATCCGCGACACCTCGCACACGCGCACGCACCAACACACACACATTCTGTGTGTCTATGTCGGTCGTTAGACACAGATCCAAAATGGGGTCTGGAGACCGATCCGACTATCTTGGTTACGAGGCTGCCGAAATCCATCATACGTGGTGCAAGGCATTGTGGGACAATCTCATCAGTAACACTTCACTTTACTGTGTTGATGTCGGAGGAAAAAATCAATGCCACATTTTGGTTGTGTATTTTAATAGCGTGACCTTGTAGGTCTTCTGGGAATTTTTCTCTCTTTTTAAACGCTGAACAAAAGCATTTTTCTCTCCATCTTTCGTTTGGACATTCCAGTAAACCAAGATTGAATAAGTCCAAGTTGCACAAAAACACAACCTGCCTATACTTGATTGCAAGGTTGTTTCCTGTCTTTGTGGCTATTTCTGTCTGGGTGCTCACGCATTCACATGTGTGCCCACACCCTGATACAGACACAATCCCACACACATGGGAACACACACACACACACAAACACATGCAGACGCAGACACAGACAGACAGAGATGAATAACCTGCCTAATTGTTGAGCCTGTTGTCACCAAAGCTATTTACCCAGAACGGATCTATGGATGAAGTGGTTACAGTCTATCGTGCAACCCAGCCACCAGCTACTTCCAAGCAAAGTTGTTCTGTCGTAATGAATAAAGACACTGGAGCTGCTTCAATACAGTTCTGCTATATAAAGTTAAAAAGTAAGCGAGAGTGGACTGGAGAGCAGGAAGGAGGCAAAGAGAGATGCTCAATGTGTGGTTATTGTAAATATTTAGCAATGTCCACCAAATTGTTTCTTGGCAGAATTAGGCTAAATACATCTCTCTGTCGCTTTTGCGCTCCCTTGCTCTCTTGCTCTCTCTCACTCACTCTCTCTCGCTGTTTCTTGCTCTCTTCTTGTCCCTGTGTCTCTCTTTCTCTCGCTCTCTCTGCTTTCACCCATTTCTCACTCTATCTCTCTTGCACTCTCTGTCTGTCCTTCTCCGTTCCATCTCTTCGTCTCTCTCTCTAACAGGCTAACATTCCTTGTGAGGGTCTGTCTCTCGCCCTAATAAATCATGGGAAAAGCCTGGCTGTCGGCAGTGATTGGATGTGTAGACCTGATTAAAGCCGCATTAAGGTTTTCACATGCGTCCAAGTTCCACAAGTCTGGAAATCACTGAAACCGTCAGTTTGTTCTGAGAAATGTCCATGTCAGGGAGTCAATTAGGAGATGTTTCAGTGTTTGGAAGGTACTCCTCATATGAAAACATGTATTTTGGAATGGATGACATTGCCTAGCATAAGAAGAATACATTATTATTATACCAGTAGGTAAAATAATCAAAATGTAGGAAATAAGACTACGTCAAAGGTCTTTTCTGTTATTTTCTACGATGTGGGGTTTGGAAAAAGTCCAAATGTTGAATTTCCATCATTAGATTTATATTGTTGCGTTTCAGACTTATTATCTGAAACTCATCAATATGAACAGACATGTGGGATGTAAGTAATGTGATGCTTTCTCGAGATTGAAATTATCTCATCCTTTGGAGTTAATTACATTTTTACCGAGAACTGAGTAACTGTGGCTGGACAGGCTGTTGTTGTCAGTGTTGATGAAGCGAGTTGGAAACTAAAACATTAGGGTAGAAAGGAAAATATAAGTTGCAACTGTACACCCTTTGAAGATGATTGCTCTGGGACGAACTGCGGGAGGAAGAGTAATCCCTTTCAGCTGGCCATAGTTTCGTGTTAGTAGTTCACTTCACACCCATTCATTTGTATTGAATGGGTGTGAAGTGTAATTTTGTAATTATAGAAAGGTACTATTAATTCGTTGGAACAACCAATGGCACTTTCTAGGAAAATACACACCTTCCCAAGGAAATAGTGAAGCACCTTTGCACATTGCTTATGCGGTGACATCCAACATTTCAACTACTATGTATCGGGGTCGGCAATGAAATCAGCTCGCCAAAAATGAAAGGTTAAGCCCTCGTAGTTGTGTGTAGATGGGCTTTTAAATGCCACAGTAAAATAAAGATAATGTCAATATTTCCCAACATTTTATCAAATTCCCTGGGAATGATACAAAATTCCCCCGAAACATATTACAAGGGGGAATGTGCTACACTGCTATGTATCCAATATAAAAAGTGAAGTATTTGACTTAAACCTAGTGGACAATCACAACCACTGTTGACGCGTTCTCGAAAGTTGAGGCCTGCCTCAAAACGACCGTGTGCCAGAGTTGAGACATTTAATGACATCTCAATGTTAAGCATTATCTATTAATTTGTCTCATCCGACCCCTCGTCTCTAACCCCGTATGTTTCCACAATGGAGCGCCAAAAAATCCTACACATCTGGCCCTGAGCCAGAAAATTCTGCTGCGGCCCCCCTGTGAAACATTGTGAGCGGATAGCTCCGGTCTCGGTCCACCATCAAAAGGCCACCCGAAGGTCCCTTTGGTATCGAACACACGCCACCAGATTGTCCATCTCTCCCCTTTTTAAGATGCCAGTTCACCTTGCATACCCCCCCCCTCCCCAACCAGACTGCTCTGCCCTCAGCCCACCTCCGACCTCCCCCCCACCTCCCCTCCGTCCCTCTGATGACAGATGACTTCACTCATTGTAGACAGACCCCCTGGAGCCCCCCCAGGCACGCAATTCCCCCTTCACTTGCATGCAAACAAACACACACACACTTCCAAAAAAAGACACAGTTACACACATGCACCAGCTTGCACAGTCTCACACACACACACACACACACAAAGACAGACGCATGCACACAAAGATGGACATACAAAGACCCATGCAGACACACCACTTCCAAAAATGGAAAAGTGCACAGGCACATACACACACACACACACACACACACACACACACACATACACACCTAATGACAACACATACTCGCACACACACACACACACACACACACACACACACACACACACACACACCTAATGACAACACATACTCGCACACACACACACACACACACACACACACACACTCCTCTTGCAAGATGCCCTTGTATAGAGGTTTCTGCCAGCCCACAGAAAACCCAAAAGCCTGATAATCCTTTTCCCCCCAAGAGCCAATAGGAAATGACCAGAGCCTTCCCTTTTACCGGCCAAGACTACAAGAGACCCTTGAAAATAATAACATTCTGTTGATTTCAAGTGACATATTTATTTATGTTTCTGTAATTTTCTCATATTTCCCATTTTACTATTTTAGCATGAAGTTCAAGACATGATTGTATTTGAGATTGGCCCGTGAAACAAGATAATTTTGAAACTCCCGGGTCTGTTCCACCTTCCAGCAACTGGTTTGACGAGATCTCTTCACCTCTCTCCAGGTCTCACCTAAGGAGAGGTCATGTTTCGTGATCCACTTGGTCTTTACCCTGGCCTAAGGTTCACATACCTTCAGCTCCTACCTGACTCCTCGGAGAACCCAATGCAACCAAACTCCTTTTTTGGTAGCCATGGCTACATGCCAGTTGAATCAGTCCCTTGTCTTTTTTATTCCCACAGTTTGTTGATATTCCGCCAGAAAACCGGAGGAAACTACAAAAGCCCTTCTTATTCTACAAAGGCCTCTAGTCGATTAAGCCTTCAGTCGATTAAGGTCGAAAAGAAAAAACGCCTCCCTATTTGATCTCTCTTTTCAAAAAGTAAACTTCGGCAACCTCATTTTCTGGAGCATTATTACATCTGCATCATTATGGTCTAATATACTTTTATAATGGGAACTTCTGGCCAGCACCCAATTGGAGCGGCTTAAAGAAAATGTGGGGGGGGAGTAGGGGTTGGGAATGGAGCGGGTTGGGTTAGGCCACATTTGAAGGTCTATAAATGCCAGAATTAATTTTCTGGCAGAGTGCTTTCAAATGGCCCAGTGAGGACAATAGGTGCAAGCCTGCACCTGTCTCTCTGTGTATGTGTGTGTATGCATGTATGTGTGTGTGTGTGTGTGTGTGTGTGTGTGCGTGTCAGTGAGTGTGATTGACGTTTTAATGAGTGCCAGGGAACCACACTGGCTTCAACACTTCAGAGAATCCTGTTCTCAACTTTTTCGGTTACCCGAATAATTGCCGTTGGCAATGTGTCGGATGTAGGGATTCATAAAAGAGCAAAGCTAACTAATTCAGAGCAGGAAACGACTTCCATCACGTTTCCATAATCAGTGTTTTATATGAATGAAGGGAAGATTTGAGTTGGGTTGCTTCAAAATAACCTTTCAATAGAAAATTCTGAAAGAGTCGGATTACAGTGGTTTTAACAACAGACAACAGACTGTGTTATTTTCACCTTGAAGAGCCGTTGGATCCATATTTGCATGCACCCACCATCCAAACACGGATCTAGGTTACATTTACATGTTGTTGTTGAGCAGACGTTCTAACTCCAGCGATTATCTTATCAAGTGATCCAAATATAAATACCCCAGTAGAAACCTCTTCAGGTAACCAGTGATGTCCTGTCAACCTGCGTAAAGTTCCTGTGTTCCAGTGTTTCTCATGCTGCTCTTCACACGACACCTAACGTACATCGGAGGCCAAAATCGACTTCATGTTTTCCTGTTGAATCAATGTAGCAAATTTGTCTGGCAGTAAAGATTCAAATCAACAACTTTCCTAACCAATTCAATGTTCAATTCAATTAGGGAATTGTGTTCGGTATCAATAGTTTACTTCATTATGTAATTCTAGTTGCACAGTGTTTTAACCTTTCCATATTGTGTACTCAGCTATGATTATGTGCTCTTGGAATGGGATGTATTCTCCATGTGAGGATGTGTGCATGAGTGACCAACCCAGCCTCTCTGCTTGGGGATAAATGAAGTGTATCTAATCTTAATACAGATGAAAGAACAACTCAACTTCCATATTGAGTTCCATGTTGAGTCAATATAGGAGCAGTGTGTGGGGCTATAATAGTCGCGGATGGAGGAGACAGTGCACAGTGTTGTGGGGGCTTTGGAGGTTTTTAACGATAAGCAGTCTATTAATAGGGGCCCTTACGCTGGGTTGGGGCTCCGCTCTCTTGACCCAGGAAGTCATTCAGGTCAAGCAGTTTATCAGATGCAAGCCAGAGAAGTTCTGTCCTCTGGGGGATAACAGACTGATCCCTGGTTCTCTTGTCTCTCTTTCTTTCTCGCCCCTCTCTGTCGGTCTGTCACTTTCTCAGTCTGTTTGTGTCTAGCCTTGTCTGTCTGTCTCTTTATGTCTCTCTCCTTGCTACTCCCTTTTCTAACTATACACATGGGGACTATACTATAGTCCCCATGTGTCCATCTATTATTTAAAGGGAAGGAAAGTTTAGTTTCTGTACACTATGAAATAAAAAAAAACAAAGCATATATTTCCATGCAAAATCCGATGTTAATAAAAATAGATATAATCCACAACCATATTGTCCGTGTCAGATTCAGAAACACGCGCTGTACTTTAGCGCTACAAGCGAACAAGGATGACAAGCCAGGCAGAACACAATGCTGCTGATGCAGCAGAGAAAGTGGAACAAGGTTATATAACAGCAGGCTGTAGAGACGGGATCCCATTTGCACTAGGGTCCTGTACAGTGTCTAGTGTGTGGTACAGCTGTAATGGCTTTCACATTGTGCTCGTTACATCTGAAGGGCCCTCAATCCAGCTGAGACTTAATATAGGGGCCGGGGCCCCGACTGCTCTTTTCTGTGTTACATAAAGCTATTAGTTCTTCTTCCCTTTCTAAGGGTTATCAAGGCTTTTACAGCCACTGGCAATGTCCACACTTACAAGAAACATCTTGATCTCTTTATTTGAATGTGTTATCACAGGGAGAAAATGATTTGTATTTATTACATTTTATTATTATTCTAGATATCTTTATTTATTGTCAGTCAATTTAGCTGGGTCACATACTATGGTGGGATGTTTGATTTCTACTCTGTCAATTTAATTTCCTTTACTTGGACAGGCACCGTTTGGTTTGTCTGAGGAAAAAGTTAATTTCAGTAACTTTATCAGAATTTCATCTGGATTAATCATAATCGTTCAGCAGGTGCTATCATTCGTCTCAGCGTGAACACGTTCTGTCTTTATTCTCCATCAAAATCATTAATTGTCTGAAAACATAATTATCATCTACAGGATCAATTCACTCTCCTCTCATCTTCTCCAAAACCCCACCGTCCCCTCCTCTCCTCCCCTTTCTTCTCTTCTCTCCTCTTCTCCTCTCATCTTCCCACGCTCACATCTCACTTCCTTTCTCTCTTCTCCTCTCCTCTTCCTTGCTTTTCTATCCTTTTACCTTTTCTTAAGTTCTCCTTTCCTTTCTTCTCCTCATCCCTTCTCTTAGCTCCTTTCATCTAATACCTCTTCCCTCTACATCTAGTAATGTCCAGTAAAACAGGCCTCCTCCGCTACAATCAAAGCCCTTTTGGATCAGCATTAACCTGTGTGTACCCTAAGCAGTGTTGGGATCCGTGTGTGACGACGGTCTCCCCTCTGCCTCTCCCTCCGCAGACAGCCGGATGGTTCCGCTGGACTGCCTACGGCCCCGCTCCTTCGACCGGCCCTCCGTCCACGACGCCCGCACCTCCTCCTCCTCCTCCTCCGTCAGCCTGTGCGACCTCAGCCTCCGGCAGCAGCGGGAAAACGAAGAGGAGGAGCAGGAGCAGCAGCAACAGCAGCAGGAAGAAGAGGAGCAACAACAGATGAGCCCGCACCCGCCGTCCAACTCCTTCTCACGCTCGATCTCCTGCCACGGTCCGCAAAACTCCCAGAATTCCCAGCGGTGCGCCCTGCAAGACGCCGGCGAGCTCCGCTTCCACGCCGTGCATGGGAGTGACATCACCGCGCCGGACGAGCAGACAGTGGCGGCCCATCGGGGAGCAGGAGGAGGAGGAGGAGGAGGAGGAGGAGGAGGAGGAGGAGGAGGAGGTGGGGGAGGGGAGGAGAAGAGGACTCTGGTGTTCACAAGCCGGCCGCTGCGCTGCTCGGAGACGGTCCTGGTGCGGGTGACGCGGTCGGGACACTCTCCCCCCGGCGGCGCCACGCCGCTCTCCTACGGCGTGACGTCATGTGACCCGGCCACGCTGCGGCCCTGCGACCTTCCCCCCGGCCCCGAGGTGCTGGTGGACCGGAAGGAGTTCTGGGCGGTGGGCCGCGTGGGCGCGCCCCTCCA
This sequence comes from Pollachius pollachius, assembly GCF_949987615.1. Taxonomy (NCBI): domain Eukaryota; kingdom Metazoa; phylum Chordata; class Actinopteri; order Gadiformes; family Gadidae; genus Pollachius; species Pollachius pollachius. Next base: position 12,521,073 of record NC_136935.1, read on the forward strand.
CAGCGGCGACGTGCTGGGCTTCTCGGTGAGCGGCGACGGGGAGCTGACCATGAGCCGCAACGGCGCCAGCGCCGGCGCGCGGCTCTGCGTGGACAACTCCCGCCCTCTGTGGATGTTCTACGGTCTCCACGGCAACGTCACGCAACTCAGGATCTTAGGTGAGGATCTCTTCGTTCTCGGCTTGTCGCTTTTCGTGTCTGTCATCATTGCTTTACTCATCGCTCTCTGTGTCTCTCTCGTCAACTCTCTTTCTCTTTCTCCTGATCTCTAAAATTCCCTCCCGGCCTATCTCTCCCAATCTCTCTCTCTTCAATCTTTGATCACACAAACAAATGCACGGACAGACAGACAGACAGACAGACAGACAGACAGACAGACAGACAGACAGACAGACAGACAGACAGATAGAAACACTATCTCTCTCTCCCCATCTCTCTTTGACTCTCTCTCTTGAGGAGAGGGGGAGGGAGAAAGAGAGAGAGTCAAAGAGAGATGGGGAGAGAGAGATGGGAAGAGATGGGGAGCTGGCTGAGCCAGCTCAGCCTGTTTTGGAACTGAACACATTGTTCTGGTTCATCAACCAGCAAGCCGGCATCGTCATATCTAAAATCAATTCATCTCAGAAGTTGACAAATGGTTTGAAAACAATAGAACTACAATGGAACTAGTTTTTATTTAACCAAAGTTTAGCCTCATGGTCTCACTGTGTTACGAGTGAGATCCGGTCAAGACAGCAAAAACAACCGCTGAAATCTTGGGGTAGCAACCACAACAAATACACACAGTAAACAAAAATAAATCACCACAGAAGAAAACATAACATTAAACACATGGTTATTGTATTTTTACTCCAATATAATTAATCGTATCGTAAAACAATAGTCACATTGGAACTTTAAACACTTTGGATGATGTTTGACAAAGAGACACACTGTTTTAGTTGGTTTATTGTGCAGTATATAACGCCTTATGCTTTGCCTCTAATACAGTGTTATACTTATACTAATACTAATAGTGTTCCTTTAGTCTGGGAATAGTCCCTCCCTGCTTAGCAAAGAACAGGCGTCTGCCCACTTCTGCTTTTATAGTTTGTCTTTTTTGGCTCAGGGAAAGATCAATATGTAACATTTTAAGTCCAACTAGCATCTTTGATAAAAGCTGATCTAAATAAATCATAATCGTTGATCTCATTCAGCAGGTGCTATCATTTGTCTCCATGTGAACACGTTCTGTTTTCATTCCTGATCAAAGTGTTTCTGATCATCGTCTGAAGATGTTAGGTGTAATTGAAAGGATAGATGAAGTCCTCTCTCACCTTCCCTTTCCTCTCATCTCCTTTCCTCTCTTATTTTCCCTTTATCCTCTCTCCTCCCATCTCCTTTTCGCTCCTCCTTTCCTCTCCATTCCTATCCTCATCTCCTCTTCTCTCATTTCCTCCCACTTCTATTCCTCACATCTCACTTAACCCTCCTCTATTCTCCTCTACTTCCTCCGCTTTCTTCCACTCCTCTCCTCTCCTCTACCCTTATATCCCCTCTCCTACTCCTATCTCCCCCTCTCCACTCTCTCCTTCCATCTCTCATGTCCTCTGCTCTCTATTCCTCTCCTCTTCTACCCTCCTCCCGGCCCTCTCTTCCCACCCTCTCCCATCTCTTGTCTTCCCCTCTCCTCTTCTCCCCTCTTCTCTTCTCGTCTCCCCTCCTCTCTCATGTCAAAACACGGTGAAAGAGTTTATTTGTGTCCTACGTGGGCAGACATGACAGAGCCTTTGACATACATCCATCATACAATCTAGTCGCATGGATGTTTTGAGCCTGTTAGTTTCGCTGCCCACATTGCATCCACCATAGCTCTCCTCCCCCCCCCACCCTTTCTCCCCGGCCCCCCATGTATCTCCCACCCTCTCACTCACTAGATTGCATGTTGAGTCATCGCCACCCACTCAGCAAAACAGGAAGTGTTCTTTTTTTTTTCACTTCATGCCACTTCGCCCACCCACGCCAGCGTTGCCACGGATACGCTTAGCCATACCTAACAGGGGGCAACCTTTTTTGTTTTTTTGTGAATGGGTGTTATCGGAGTGTGGGAAGTGGAAAAGTTTGGGTTCAATTTTCTTTTCTCTTTTCTCTCCATCTCCCGCTCTGTCTCTGCTCTGTTTCTGTCTGTCTGTCTCTGCTCTGTTTTTGTCTCTGTCTATGCTCTGTTTCTGTCACTGTCTCTGTCTCTCAACTCTCTCTCCGATCTCGCTCTCTCTCTCTCTCTTTCTGTCTCTCTCCGTTTCTCTCATTTCTCTCTCTCTTTTTCTCTCTCTCCCTCTCTCATATCCCATCAAGGCCGGCTGGGATCCTGGCGCTCAAGTGTTTGATTGCAGAATCAATAATGGCCTACTTACCTCCTGCCCTGATACACCAGGGTGGTTGTGTGTCTTTTGACACACAACCACCCTGGTGTTTCAGGGCAGGAGGTAAGTTGGCCATTATTGATTCTGACTTAATACATCATCTCCACAGAATACGTAGATTGACAAAGAATTACATGTAAATACATAGAAGAATAAGAATGACATAGAATGACATAGATTTGGCAGAATGAATCCTGTCATCTGTCGCACATTTGTGACATATAATTACTAATTATAAAATAATAATCATACAATTACTTAAGAATGATATAAGATGCATGGAATAGGGACTTCAGAACTGACTGATTGAGATTGACATAGATTGACATAGCTTGACACAGAATGGAATAGAATACACGGAATACATCAGAATCACACAGAATTACATAGACTGATATACAAGTGAGCTATAATGACACAGAACTTGACACATAGACATCTTTATTGTGTGGCCTTTATATATTAGGCGTGTGGTGGGGAGAGCATCTGATCTATGCGTCATGGGTTTATTTAGGTCCACATGTATTTGAGTTCTACTGCAGAGTGCACACCCCAACAGTACGAGTGAAGGCGTGTGGGAAGAGACAGGAAGGTTATGGGTTACGCCTCAATAGAGGTTGCCTTTTAAACAGCTGCTCAGTCACGTGTGGCAGGTGGTCACATGATGTAGTCCTCCTTGATTAGGTTAATGTCAGGGTTGTGGATCAAAGGATTTGAGAATATAATGAATCATTGTGAAATGAAAAAAACACTGTCCTTAATTTTCTGTGAAATAAATCTGGGAAATATAATAAATATATAATATAACATTTACTTGTTAATTGTTAATTTAGTCTACACATTAATATTACCGTGGCTTCTTATTCAAACAGTAATTCATTGCTTGGCATAAGTACGTAACATTGTGTCTGCTTACCCCCATGCAAATGCAATTTATAATGCCATGAAATCGAGAAATGACATTTGATTTGCCAACCCCAAGATGACCCCTTATTCTCACTGCATCAACTATTCTTAGCAGAGGCCCACATTGATGCATGGATGCAATGTCGGTTAAAAAAATTATAAATAGCACAGGTGCACATTATCACATTGTATACAATATAGACGATGACGGTTACACAAGGGCACACACCAGCACACGCATCATATTATATAACAGTGTTATCCTCTCTTCAACTCTCACGCATTACAACAAGAGAGTGAAGAGGACTGGTCATCCTTAAACCCTCCAGTGTTGTGGTCTTACTGTCAACTGTCTTCCATTTGACCAGTGTGTGTGTGTGTGTGTGTGTGTGTGCACAGCATCTAACAAGGTGTATTTATGTCAGCTCGGAGCTGAGGCATCTGGGTGGTCTCCACCCGGACCCTTCAGGGCATCTGGGGAAAATCGTCCACGTGTAGCTTAGTCCAAACTTTTGGCGTTTGGCACGCTGCACCTTGTCTAGCTTCTATTAGACTTACAGATGGTTGTTTGCTAATTCTGCTTGTCATTATTTATTTATTATCGTTGTCTTCATATTAGTAATTGTAGTTTGGTCCATTTTCCTCGTAGGTTCGACGCACATTGTAACCACTCCCCATCATAAAAAAAGTTGTCATTCTTTCCCGATTTTATCCATCAATATTCTGTGGAATAATTAGTTAAGCGTCCCAGCATGACATTGGAAGGGGGTGTTTGTATAAACTGATAACAGTAATTCGACTCATGGGGGAACGGTCCGTGCAGACGTCCACCAACCCCCCGATGAGCCGAGCCCCGGGGGGGGAATTAATGCAATAATTCTGTCATGAGCAGCTGAAGGACAATGTGTAAACAACAATGCATCGGAGCTGCCAGCCCAGTCATACTAGGTCAGACACTGTTGGTGTATTTATAAATGGCCGTGCCTCTCCCCTCGCTTAGACAGAAATTGAGCTGTGCTGCCAATACGAGAACGCATGACTCGCCACAGTATGCGCCATGTTGAATACTTAGGGAGTATTAGGGAGACGGACACTGGAGGATTGATTGTGTAGGACAGAGTCAGTGGATCGTGGGGGAGCAAGGGAGGGATGGAGGGAGGGAGGGGGGGGAGGGTGGAAGGGAGGGCAGGAAGAAAGGAGGGTTGGCATCCCTGGCAAGACAGCACTAACTCACAGCCCTCGTCTATTATCACACGGACACAGACGGAGGCGGGGGGAGTGTAACACTGGTTGCACTAACTCACAAACTGCCTGTTATTTATTACGCAGACACGCTCATGCACACACGACCACGCGCGCATAAAAAAACCTACGTAATCAAGACTTCTGCAAGGGTTTCAGAAGTGTGCGTGTGTGCATGCGTAGTTGTGTGTAGGTGTGATAGTGTGTGTTAGTGTATGCGTGTGCGTGTGTGTGTGTATGTGTTTGTGTGGTGTTTGTGTCTGTGCGTGTGTGTGTGTGCGTGTGTCTATCTTTGCGGGCCTGTGTCTGTGTGTGCGTGCGTGTGTCTGTGTGTGTGCGTTTGTCTGTGTGTGCGTGTGTCTGTGTGTGTGTGCGTGCGTGTGTCTGCTTGTGCGTGCCTGTGCGCAAACGAGGGAGAAATAGATTGGGTGGAGACGCACGGAGGCATTTGCTCCATTTCCTCCCGACAACAGAACTACAAGGCCGTGACGTTTAGAACAAATTTGTTTTACCACATGGATAAACATCTCTAAACACACCACCTCGATCCGCCCTCCAGGCAACAGAGGTGCCTCAATGTGAAACAGTTGTGTTTTCCTCCACTGTGAATCCAGGCTCCTCGCTTCATACGGGCCCTAGAGGGCCGTCAGCCCCCGGCTCCCCGTCCTCAGCCCCGGGTACCCCGACCCCGCACTGCCATGTAGGCTCCGATCCCCACCTGAACAACCCCCACAACAAGAGCCCCAACACCAGCTACCAGAACGCCTTCGCCTCCTCCACAGGTTGGTCTCACTGCTTACTTTCTCCTCTTGAATCAAGTCGACCTGGAGTCAATGTGAATAGGATGTCTATCTTTTCAGATTTCCATTACTCTCCTGTACTTACTACACTCTGCTGTGACACCCGGATTAATAAATGAAGAAAGTACTATCTTATTAATGTCAAGTCAGGTACATTCTTGTATTGCCTCAAAGGAGTTCACAGGCCCCACATTTTCTGACAGCCCCTGACCCTAAGCCCTCTAAAGAGCTTAAATAAAAAAACTCCCCCAAAAACCCAGAGGGAAGCAGCCTTGAGACGGAGCCCAGCAGAGATCCCTCCTTCCAGGGCATTTGGGAGTGAGAGTGCAAGAGGTGTTATCTGTCATTCTGCTTGCTACTTTTGTCAGCTTTAATGTGGGCCAGGATAGTTTAATCTTGTGTTGGGGTGCTGGCCTTCAAGCTGAAAGGTTCGACTCCCTAACGTCTGTAGATGATTTAAAGGCAACCTTGACTAAGGCACCCCCTACCTGGTTCCTAATTACGTGCAGCTAACATTCCCTGTAAGACGCTTTTGATGCATCTGCTTAATATGCTCTCTCTCTCACTCTCAATCTCACGCTCTCACTTTCTCACTCTCTCTCTCTTTTTCTCTCTTTTTCTCTCTATCGTAAGGATCAACACCGGGCTCTGCCAAAAGCTCCTCCTCCTTCGGCTGCCCGGAGTCCCCCACCTTCTTCTTCCCAGCATGCACTGGGGTGCCAGCACTACCGCCGGCGCCGCGGTGGTGCGACACAGAGTGCACCATCTGCTACGAGAACGCGGTGGACACGGTGCTGTACGCCTGTGGCCACATGTGCCTCTGCTACGCCTGCGGCCTCAAGCTGAAGAAGATGAACAACGCATGCTGTCCCATCTGCAGGCGCGCCATCAAAGACATCATCAAGACCTACCGGAGCACGTAGGTGGGAGTAGGGTGGGAGGGGCGTTGGTGCGACGGTGTGAAAGGCCTGTGCTTGAACTCGGATTCGACCCCTGAATCTTGAACTCGAATTTGACCTCAAATCGAGACCATCAAGCGTGAGGGCGTAAGGGCGTGAAATGGTGGCGTGTGTCAAAGGCCCTGTGCGTGAACTCAAATTTGAGGGGAAAATTGTGTGCAGACGTGGTGACAATGATTGTGACCCGAATTTAGCCTGGGAAGGATCATTGAAATCTTCGTCAAGGGACCTACTGAAGTGTGTAGGATTTGAAGAGGGGGGGAGGGGGTGTTGTGACTATCAATGGATCTGGCTTGAACTCGGAACTCATGTTCAATTTTGTGGAAAAGCCATACAAATGATTGTCCATAAACCAGACGCCGAGGGCCCACTGAGGACAACAACGTTGTAGTGTCGGGGAAATGGCGTTTGGAACCGTGCCAAAGGTCTGCGGTTTTTAATTTGAAGTTGTTAAAAAAACATACGAAAAGAAATGATCAGTCAGAGATCAGCCGTGGGGTGGTGTGCTTTGGTCCATCTGCAGAAGGCCCATCCTGACAAAGGAGTAGAAGCAGACATACTGGACGTGAGACTGCGTCACGGGTTGCAATTCTTGAACTTCAAACTCAAGCTGGAGTTTGTTAAAAGCCATAAAAGTTGATCGTTCAGAGATCAGACTCGGGTGTTGTTCAGACAGGGCGCGTGTTTGGCGGTGAGAACCGGGCTTATAGTAGCTTGTTTCACGTGAGAACATGCATGGTAAAGGTTGGCACAACGTGTGGGATATTGTTTTTGTTGGATGTGAAATCTGTGCTCAGGTACCCTACAGCAGGATATGATGAACAAAGACAATAAATGTAATTATTATTATTATTATTATTATTACTATTATTATTATTATTATTATTATTATTATTATTATTATTATTATTATTATATATCATCTCTTTAGGAAACTTGCCATGACGCGACCTGCTCGGGAAAAAAAACAAGTATTTTATTAGGTTTTATTGTGTAACTTATGACAACCAATCCAAACATGCTCTGGGGGCTGAAAACACTAGCGTGAGATAAAGGATTATTTGATGCACCAGTGCGAGAGGTATTTCTCCTCCGGTAAATCCTCATGATCTCGTCAAACTACGTGCTAATCTCACTCTCTCTCTCGCAATCCGAAGAGAAAAAGGAGAAGGAAGAAGTCTCAATAGCTGTGGGAGAAATGAGCATGAGCGATGATGATGATTCAATCACTGTAAGGCAATTTCAGAGAGGTGAAGCTGTCCAGAAGGGTAGGAAAGAACGAAGGAAATAAAGAGAGAAAGGGGAAAGGAGAGGCTGGACTGTAATTTCATCAGCAGCCGTCTCCCTTGATTTACCCGAAGCTGTGTGAGGTAGAGAGAAAGAGAGAGAGGGACTCGAGGTGAGGAATCAATGTCAGACCGAACTGAGCGGCAATTGGTACAATTACTGGGTAAAATGGCTGATAACTTCTCAAAATGAACAGTTTTCAAAATAGATTTAATCTGCAAAAGTGCTCCTCTTTTTATCAGGTAATGCACACAGAATCTTCTCCTCAAAGCCCAAAGGTGAAATTGTTAAAAAAAAAAAGCAGGGAAGACAGAGTTTTGAGCAAGGGAAGAGTAAAAACCGAGATATATGATGATGGCTCTGTTCTCCCCTGTTGTCCTTTAACCAATAGATTGCGTGAAGGGGGAAATGTGCAGACAGTCTCACTGCAGAAGGTCTCATAGGCGATGATGATGTAAATCAGTGGAGGGAAGTCAAGAGGAGGAGAAGGGAGAAAAGACAGGTGGAGGATAAAAGAGGACGTCCAATCCAAGGGAGAGAGAAGAGACACGCTGGTGGAGGAAGAGGAGGAAGGCACCTTGGAGCCAAGTCCGCAACTGCTTGAGTTTCACCACGGATATAAAAACATTTTTGTATCTATTATTATTAAATGTGACTCATGTCTTGCAAATCCAGTCCTGTTGCCATGGCATCACTGGCTGCTCTGGGATTGGAGAAAGAGTCATTTGTCAAAAAACAAAAAGAATAAAAAAAACGGAACCAGCAGTGAACAGCAGGCTAGTATTTTTTCCCAGGGTTATGTTGCAATACGGCAGCAAAGGATTCAGTTTGATTCTCTGCTTGGTATCGATGCTAGAAGTGGTTAGATGCTCACCTCCTCTGTCCTTTCACTTCAAGTGACAGTTTTCAAGAGTTTGAGTGAATTATTATTCATAAATTATGCCATTCACAATAATGTCAATCATGAGTGAAACATGTCTGTTTACAATTGACAAAAAAACAACTAAAGGCTGTAATTTATTCGCACATGTTAAGTCGGTGGTAAGGCGTTTTAGGCCAAGGCCATTTTAGTTTTGAATACCGTGTTGGATATTTGCATATCAGTTATGTAGATGCTGCTTTCCGTTTGTTAAGATAAGTTGATGCTCGCTTCAAAAACAAAACAACAAAGAAAAGTCAGGATTGTTTAATATTTCGCTTCTCCTTAATCATTTTTACTCATGAATTCGAAAGTCCTTTAACGCCGGTGGTGTTGTTTATTCATGGTATTCAGCCTATCATTATGATGAATACAACACTATTGATTTAGCAGGACTCTTGTGTGCCTTTAAAAAAAACAAAACAGGGGAGTCTGAGCAGACATTGCACAGTTTCAACACTGTGGAAACCGATAGTGTATTAGGAGGAATATTCAGGTTCACTGTAATTCAGTGTCACTCTGCCATAACGTCTATGGCCTAAAGCCACAACAACATAACTATGAGTACTAAATGCAATCTTGTGACTTTTCTGAGGCAGAACGTTCAGACTTAATATCTGTGTGCTTAATATCAGTGTTTAAGCGACTGGGTGCTGTGAATATATTTTTATAAATATCTGAATATATCCGTTTATATATGTAATACATACATAATACTGGAATTGTGTTGTTTGCCAAGCTTCTACTTTCCCGCTTTTTTTCAGTTGACCAAATTCGAACATTCAACTAAATAGATTGTTCTGAAATATTTTACTGAAAGAAATACTAATTATAAAAAAGAACATTATTCTGTAAATTTTTCGATTTATTTATTTTGTCTTTGGTGTTACAGATTATCACTGTTTATTTGAAATGTATTTTATTGTAGAACAAATGTTAGCAACACTATTTTCTGTAGCTTACCTCTAGAATATAAAAGATGGTATTTCTTCTGTTTTCTGTTGTCATTATCTCTTCCCTTCGTTGGGCAATTGATGGTGTTGCCGTTTCTTCTTTTGCACAGGGTGGTTTTCAAACAGACACGGTGCCAATACAGTTTTAATCATGACAACCTATTTGATTATTTATTTAATGCGACCAAATATGTAACGATCAGGCTAAACTACCACACGAGAGGGCAACAAATAGATGTTTTGTCTCATCATCTGCAACCGATTCTCAATTCTAATCATGAGAAACCAAAAAAAGTGTATAATTCAAACACAACCAACACATTTCAAAATAAAGTCTGATAAGCTTTTGTGTTTTTCTGCTTGATGAAAAGGCTTACGTACACTTAGGCTGTATATTGGATTACAGCCTTTGCATCTAGTTCAAACTAATCTTATCTATAGCTGGATTTCAAATAGTTATAGATTATTTTCATTATCCATCCAACATTTTTCACTGGATCTCTTTGAGTGACATAACTGATATCCTCTTCAATCCTCATGACCCAGTTGTAATTGGGCTCCACTGACTGCAGCCATCCACTTCCATGTCTCAGATTCTCCCGCTCATTCCTATGCTGCCGCCATTAATCCCAGTAGTGGGCCCAGTCTTGTGTAACATCCTTTGTCTATGAATAACAAGAGACAAGGGCTTTTAGTAAACAGCCATAACTCACGGAGGAGCTGTTTAGAGACGAGCTATGCAGACCTGGCTGCGGATAGCGTCTGTTATTTACTACCCATGGATCGCCGACACGCTGACTCTCTTTAACGTTTTTTAGACACCGCTCCACACAGATTGGACCCGCAGGGTGCGTGTGACACGCAGACATGAAACAGGCGTCGGGTAAGGGGGAGGGTTGTGGATGTTAAGCGGGGCGCGAATGTAGTTGGTGTACGTGTGTGCGTGTACACACAGACTTTCCATTGAGACCTTGCAGTGAACCTGTCCTTCTTTGAATCTTAGAGGGAAAAAAGAAATGGTGGTCGGGTGAAGTGTAGTAGCCAGGATGTTCCAGGGCCTCCCAGGCAAAATGTACTGGGTTGAATGTCTACAAGTTACAAACATACCTCAGTAGGCATCCAACAACAAATCATTTCCTGATTCGTCCTGTTCCTCAATGACCTGTATCGAATCCATTTCTGACAATATGTCAGAATACAGATACATGGTTTGGACACTTCAATAGCCTACATCTCAAAAACCAAATATCTGGTTTCTAGATATTCACTGGACATCTTCTTCACTGTAAATCTCATAAAAGTGTCTGATAAATGACAAAATAGTAAAATAAAAGATATAATTAACGTTATTCCAAAGCTGTGATTAGGCTGTTAAAGTGCTAAGTAATGGTGCCCTCCAGAGGCTATAAGAAGTAGGCCTACTTGTTAGTCGGACAGTTTCAATATTGCTGGCCTGGTGGCAATATTATAGGTAGGCTACGCATTATTTAGTACTTACTTAGACAAATGTTATATGAGGGTTTCAAGTTATAATAATAACTACCTAATTTCTGAATGAGAACGTTTCAAAGAAAATTGTTCTGAAGCACAATAAGTCTCACCGATGACACAAGAGGAAAACTATAGAAAGAACAAAGATACAACTTACAATAAATAAGACTGAGCCAATGATTATGTGCATTGAAGTGCATTTATTTACTTAATTTGGCACGGTTATCATCGTTGTTCACACAGTTATTATAAAACAATAATGAGCGTCTGTAACTTAAAGCTGAAGTCAATTTTACTGCCCAGCAGAAACTGAAAAGGCAATCGAGATTATGCTTGATTCATTATTTTTTTAATTTACAATTTGGCCTCAAAAGACTTCATAAAATAATGAGACTCCTATCCCGGAACAAGGTAGTTGTTCATACCAGTAAAATCCTTTTTCTTTATTGTTTATTTTACAAAGTGTTCATAAATATTGTCAGCTGTTCAAAAAAGGGAGGTAATAAAAATGTCATTAATTGCTGAAATCGCACCATAGAAAAAAAAAAAATTATTAACGAGGGGTTATTTGGATTGCATCAGAGATTTGGTGGTACATGTTTAAATAAGAAAGGCAATACTTTTTTCTTATTAGACAAAGTAATACTTAAAGAGCATGAAATGGGTAAAATATCAAAATAAGAAACAAGCCATGCAACAAAACAATACGACGATGACAGAGGGTTCGCAAACATCGTTTTTGGTTGTTTTCTTCATCAATCGAAAAGTAGAAAAGCTTACCAGCCTTTGGCATTGTCAATATACTGAAAGCATTTTAAACATGCATAACTTTATATGCTTGAAAATGTAAAAATATAAAACAATATTAACCAAAATGTTAATATATTGAACACATGAATTTACATTCAGTCTTTCATGTTGCAAGTAACAATTGCAGAAGAGCAAAGTGAAGCAAATGCTTGTTTTTTTTGAAGAAGTCTTGATCATGATTTCTTGTCATGATTTGGTCTTAAAGCCTGATGAGAGGATGTACCTGTTAAGTTTCCAAATCTCGGCAGATGTTCAGTTCTTTATAACTGACAAAATAAAGTCTCTGTGTAAACGTTTTTTTACAAGCATGTACAGATGTGTCGCCATCTCTCCACACTGTGGGATGGGGGGGGGGAACTAGTGTTTTTTCTCGAGGTAATTGGAAGGCACCCACCCTTTCCGGGGTCGCCCACTGTCCAGCACCTTGCAGTACCACCACCCGTTGGGGTTCCGCTCCAACACCTCCAGACTGGTGCCCTCTGGGAAGCCCATGGTCTCCTCGTCACCGTGGTAATCGGCGATGGAGAGGTACAACTCCCGCTGCAGGTTGTTGTGGATGATGTGGGGCTTGGGTCTCACCGTGGACACGGGGATGGTTGAGGGGGACGACGTCGCGTTCTTCTGGCCCAGGGACTCAGCGCTGCCCGTGCCCGATCGGTTCCTGCCGGGCATGGTCGTCTTTGCGACGGAACTGGCGCTGTGTGTCGGCACGGGTCCGAAGGAGGCGTGGCGCCTCACCGTTGGACTGGAGCGCGGCGGGTCGGCCGCGCTGAGGGACTCGTTGCGGCGCAGTCGCGGGCTGCCCGAGAGGTGGGCGCCGCCCGGCACGTCCGTTAAAAGGGCCATGGGCGCCGAGATGTAGACGGACTGAGGCCGTACCACCTGCTGCTGCTTGGTGCCGCCTCCGCCGCTCTGGTGCTTGAAAGCAGAGAAGCCGTTGAAGAAGCCGCCGGGCTTGGAGAAGCCGCCGGGGGGCTTGCTGGGGATGGGCGGGGTGGCGCGCTTGAGGCTCTGGTTGATGTTGTTGAGTGCCTGCACGCGCTGCTCGTTCTTCTCCAGGCTGTTGGACTTGCTGATGCTCCCCGGGGACTTGGTGGATGGGGCGCCATCCGACTCGGAGCCGGCCGCGTCGTCCTGTGCCCCGACGGGCTCCAGGTAGTAGGTGGGCGCCCAGCCCTCGGCGTCGCCCAAGCGGATGTACCACCAGCCGCTCTCCTGCTTCTCCACCACCTCCACCTCCGCCCCGGCCGGGAAGCTGATCTCCGTGTCCTGGACCTTCTCGTACGGGTCGGTGGTGCGGTACCGGCTGCCGCTGGCGGAGCAGCCCTCCGGCTCGAAGTCCCCCCCGCGGCTGCTCTTGGAGTGGGTGGACGAGAGGTCCGAGGTGCTCTGGGAGGAGAAGGAGTCCTCGGAGGAGATGACCGACGCCGTCTCAGAGTCCTCGCCCTTGGAGGCTTTGCAGCCATTCTTGAGCTGCCCCGTGGGGCGCAGCTGTCTCCTCAGGGTGCTGATGTCCATCTTGTCGGCGCTGGAGGCCTTGGCGAGGTGAGGTTTAGGCCTCACCACCGGCTTTGGTTTGCAGGCCCACTTGCCGGATGAACCAGACTTACTCTGGTCCTCCTGGTCTCTCGGGGGTCTGGACTGCTGGGAGAGGTCTGGGGTGGATCCGGAGGAAGGGGATTTAGGGGTGGTGGGTGATTCCTCGACTTTGGCTGAAAATGAGAGGCTGTTGTTCAGGTCGATCTTGAGCTTGTTCACGGTGGGGGGGGCCTTGCACGGGGGTTTGCTGGAGCTCGCCGATCTGGCAGTGTCCACGGCGACGACGGGCGGAGGGCTCTTGGCGGGCTCCCTGCTGCACTGTCTCTCCGGGGTCTCTCGGAGGAACGGCCTGAAGCCCTCGTTCTCGTAGATGCACTCTCCGTCGGCGTCGCCGTCGTTACAGTCCTCAAAAGACTCGCCCAGCTTGGAGGAGGAGCTGTGCGGCGAGGACGCCGGGCTGGGTTTGGAAGACAACTGGTTCAGGTCCTCGCTCTTACAGTCCACCAGCGACCCACCGGCCCGCAGGAACTCAAACTCAGACTCCATGTCCAGGTCGCCGATGGCGGGGACGTCGTATTCTGGCTCTTCGTAGACGGGCCGTCCTGTCGAGACCGGGGACTCTGGGGCCTCCGACCCAGGACTGCCGGGGGTCTCCACAGAGTCCTGCTTCTTGACGGGCGGGGCCGGGGGCGGGACTTTGGGCCGGGTCAGTGTGCTGGTGCGGCGGTTCAGGTTAGGCTTCTTGCGCTTGTCGATGTAGGAGCAAGGAGCCCAGCCTTCACGCTCTCCTATCTGCACATACCACCACCCACCCGAGTTCTTCTCAATAACCTGGAGTAGGCAAAAGTAGGGAATAGATTATTATCATGTTTCTGCATTATTTTCTCACTAGCCATTAAGGGTAAATGATCTTGACTATATGGAGCAAATTTAAAAATTACACGCCAATTCGTTTTTATTGTAGTGCATTTTACAAAATAGTTACATTACATTTTGTCTTTAAGAAGGTCGTCTCATATCTAGCTGTGGTGAGTCTTGAAGCTAAGAATTATAGTGTTTGGCATTGCAATTGGTTGTACTAACTTTAACCCTAGTATCTGCAGTGTTGTTTTTTGCTGTGTTGTTAAGGTCGTTGAGTCTAGTTTCGGTCACAAGGTGTGAACAATAGGCTTGATTGACTGGGCGGAGCTAAGGCTGCCTATTTTGAGCTACCATGTGCATTTAAAGGCTAAGTGTTAGAAGCGTCAGCTTTAGCGTCAGGACCCGGGAAACAAAGACTAAGGGAGTCTCTCTGCGGGAGTCCCGGGAAACAAAGACTAAGGGAGTCTCTCTGCGGGAGTCCCGGGAAACAAAGACTACGGGAGTCTCTCTGCGGGAGTCCCGGGAAACAAAGACTAAGGGAGTCTCTCTGCGGGAGTCCCTCGAGGAAGACCTTAGAGGCCACGGTATTGTAGTTATGTGTCGTACTTCAATTATCGTTAGAATCTCTACTCATAGACAACGCCATAATAGATCCTCTGCTCGGCGTCGTAACCCATCCAATCTATGCCATTTACCCACCCTCGCCACCACTGACCTTGAAGTGATGGGAGGACTCTGGAATTGCCAGTCAGCGGTCAAAAAGGCAGACTCTATTTCGGCCTACGCGTCCCTCAATACCCTCCATTTCCTGGCCCTGACAGAGACCTGGATCACTCCAGAGAACTCTGCCACTCCTGCTGCCCTTTCCACTGTTTACTCATTCTCACACACCCCTAGACCTTCGGGGCGAGGAGGAGGGACCGGACTCTCTCCGATGTGGTCCTATCAGGTCCTTCCACTAGAACACTTGGCCAGATCTGCATTTGAACTCCACGCTGTCTCTGTCACCCTTCCTATCAAGCTCTTCATTGTAGTAATCTACCGTCCCCCTTGTCCCCTTCGTGACTTCTATGACGAAATGGATGCCCTTCTCAGCTGCTTTCCTGAAAATGGCACACCACTCGTTATACTTGGCGACTTTAACATCCTGCCAGAGAAGTTGAACTCACCTGAATTAACCAACTTTTTTGCCACCTTTGGCTTAACACTATCCCCTTCTCCTCCCACACACAGGGCAGGGAACCAGCTTGACCTGATATTCACAAGGTCCTGTGGCACCTCTGCTCTCTCTGTTACCCCACTCCCCGTGTCTGACCATCACTTTGTTGCTTTTTCTCTCCCCTTAAAGTCCTCTCCCCCCCTCTCTAGTCCCCACATTGTCACCACCCGCCGCAACCTCAAAACTCTCTCTCCCTCTACGTTTGCCTCAACTGTTCTGTCTTCACTACCTTCTTTTGAACAATTCTCTCAACTATCCACAGAGGAATCCTCTGACACCCTGCTATCCTCCCTCTCCTCCTCTTTGGACTCCCTCTGTCCCTTCCACTCCAGACCGGAGCGATCTTCACCCCCCCCCTCCTTGGCTGTCTGAATCTCTGCGGACCCATAGAGCAGAGTTGCGGGCAGCTGAGAGGAAATGGAAGAGATCAGACTGTCCTAATGATCTATCTCACTATCTCTTTCTTCTCTCTGATTTCACCTCCACTGTGTCAACAGCCAAATCTGCATTCTACCGGACCAAAATTAACTCCTCCGCCTCAAACCCCAGGAAACCGTTTTCCTTGTTCTCTTCCCTCCTCAACCCTCCCTCCCCTCCTCCTCCTTCCTGCCTCACTGCTGATGACTTTGTTACCTACTTTACCCAGAAAGTAAAGGACATTAGCTCCTCTTTTATCACTGCCACCATCCTCCCTCCCCCCGCCCCCACCTCTGCCTTTACCCAATTCATCCCTCTCACCTAAGACGAGGTCAACAGAATCATAACATCTAACCATGCCACCACCTGCCCCCTGGACACTATCCCTTCCTCCCTCCTCCAGTCTGTGTCAAACGACATCCTGCCATTTCTCACCGCACTTATTAACTCCTCCCTCACTTCTGGCATTGTTCCAACGTCTTTCAAGACTGCCAGAATAAAGCCTCTCCTCAAAAAACCAACCCATGATACCACTGACATCCAGAATTACAGACCGGTATCTCTTCTTTCATTCCTCTCTAAAACATTGGAACGTGCCGTCGCTAACCAACTGTCCTCCTATCTCTCATCTAACAACCTGCTTGACCCTCACCAGTCAGGCTTCAAAAAAGCACACTCCACTGAGACGGCTCTCCTCGCGGTGACTGAGTCCCTCCGTGCAGCCAGAGCCTCGTCCCTCTCATCGGTTCTCATTCTCCTTGACCTGTCTGCAGCATTTGACACTGTGAACCACCAGATCCTCCTCGCCACTCTCGCCGAACTTGGCATAGCTGAATCTGCCCTTTCCTGGTTCACATCCTACCTGATGAATCGCACTTATCAGGTAACATGGAATGGCTCCTTGTCCAAACCTTGCACGCTTGATACAGGTGTCCCTCAAGGGTCTGTACTGGGGCCTCTTCTGTTCTCCCTCTACACCAGATCTCTGGGCTCTGTAATTACATCCCACGGCTTTTCCTATCACTGCTATGCTGACGACACTCAGCTATTTCTCTCCTTTCTCTCATCTGACAAAGCCCTGATTGCAACACGCATATCTGAATGTCTGGCAGCACCTGGACAACTGCCCATCACCTGAGGCTTAACCTCAACAAGACTGAGCTCCTCCTAATACCAGGGAAAGATTGCCCACACATGGACTTACTGGTCACTGTTGAGAACATCACTGTATCTCCTTCTGCAACTGCCAAAAACCTTGGTGTAGTGTTGGACAATCAGTTATGCTGCACCGCAAACATCACTGCGGTGGCCCGATCCTGCAGATTTGCACTTTACAACATCCGCAGGATCCGGCCCTTCCTCACAAGGGAAGCAGCTCAGCTTCTAGTCCAATCACTGGTCATCTCCCGCCTCGACTACTGCAACTCGCTCCTGGCAGGACTCCCTGCCTCTGCGCTTAAACCCTTGCAGCGCATCCAGAATGCGGCAGCGCGCCTCGTGTTCAACCTACCAAAGTTCTCACATGTAACCCCCCTCTTCCGAGACCTCCACTGGCTCCCTGTAATAGCTCGCATCAGATTCAAGATGATGGTACTGGCATACAAGGCAGTCGATGGAACTGCCCCTGCCTACCTCCAAGCATTAGTAAAGCCACGCACCCCAGCTCGATCCCTCCGCTCAACTACCTCAGCTGGACATCTGGTACCGCCATCGCTAAGAGCAAGCAAAGGTCGGTCAGCGAAGTCACAACTTTTCTCTGTTTTGGGACCTCAGTGGTAGAACGAGCTCCCTACCGATGTCAGGCTCGCAGAGTCGCTCACAAGCTTCCGCAAAAGACTCAAAACTCACCTGTTCAGAGTTCACCTCGACTCTGCATAGAAACCAATGCACAGCCACTATTGAATGTTGTACGTCCTGGGACATTGCACTTATTCAAGGTACTTAATTGTGTAGCATCTACAGTAGCTGCTATCTTTGCTTTACACGGGGAATGGGTTAGCCTAGCGATTGTAATACTTGCACTTGGTTCTATGAACATCTTTACTGTACCGACAGTAATATATTGTTTCACTTCTTATGACAAATGTACTTATTGTAACAAATGCACTTATTGTAAGTCGCTTTGGATAAAAGCGTCTGCTAAATGCCCTAAATGTAAATGTAAAATACAAACGTTCAATTTATATCTGCTATGATTGTTGTCAGCAGCCTAACTTGTACATTTCTTTGGATAAATCGACTACCAAATGAATAACTGTATTTCATCCAAATTCTTCATTATTTTCCTTGTTCTCGGATCTATTGCTTTTGTCTACTTCTTCTAGCGCTGAGGTTCGAAGCGAATTTTTCTCAGTATGAGATACTGAACTAATGGAGGTATTTTCACGACCTGCGTAATCTGTTAAATATAGATAGTTTACGTCTTTAAATGCGGAAAAACACACTTTTATATGTATTCTAATTTATTTTGACAACTATAGCCTGAATGTATCAATTTGTTTTGATAATTAGCGAGAATAGCTAAAGACGAACATAATTAATGTTAACAATATGACGTTACATTAGCATAACTGGTTACGGCTTATCTATGTAAGATGATGTTCACAATGTTTTTGCCTTTCTGATAGGAGAGATTCGTTGGGAAACCTGTTGACTTCAAAATCTGCTGTGTATTTTCATACACAATAACGTTACAGGTATATACAATACACTTAAATACATTTATTTATGTGTCTTCATTTCCAAAACAAAGCCAAGATTCATGTTCAACCGGTCACAGGTGCACCAGAACTACAAATATATTAATGCATTACATTTTTCAAATGTATTATTAAACACTACAATATCTTACCTCTGCTTTCTGTCCCCCATTGAAGCTTATACCATCTGATATACATGACTGGAATTCCGCAATGGTATAGTACTCGGCTTCAACTGTAGGGGGCTCTGGAGGGCATGGCAATTGAAATCCCTGTGTACACAAAAATGTGGGACTTTAGACATACTTTTGTGCGGAAATGTGGTAGGATAAGTGAGTTAGTATAAGTGGAAATATAAACATTTACCAGAGTTGTGTCTCTTCGGGGAGGAGGTTTTTGCCTCAGAACTGGAGATCCTTATAAACAAAAACACAAAAAGGATCAGACACATTTTGTGGAATTTGAATGAATTTACATTAAATTAACGTGTTGGCATTTAGCAGACACTATTATGCAAAGTGGCTTTGATGTAAGACTGAGGAATAATCAAAGCGGAACAAACGACATTGGCATGAGTACAGATTTCAAGTCCTGAAACAACCCTGCAGCCCATCCTACGATACAATATCTAATCATCCTACAAAGTCCTTTTTAGCAGAGCCCTTATCCAATAAAATAACCTACAGTGACTTCAGATACATGTCATTAGGTCGCAAGTGGAGGTTCGGCCTTATGCCTACAGGTGAGCAGCAGACACTGCGGTTTGAACCCAGAAACTTTTTATTGAGGTAAATAAAATCCATAATGAAAAAACACAAAAAATTGTATCAAAAGTGTTAAGGACGTACCGATCTCCACCCGATGAGGGGCGATGCGCGCGACGGCCGGTGAGGCGGGTTGAGGGGGCGAGGATGGCTCCGCCCTGCTTTTAGCCTCCAGCAACGGCGGGGGTGGCATGGTGGGGCATGCGGTGGTGGCAGTGACACCGGTCACATTTGTAATGGGCTCCGTGCAGGGCAGTGGCAGGCTGATCTGCCTCCGCGCCAACATGGGGCTCTCCTCAGGGAGGGAAGGCGGCGGCACGGTGTCCTTCTCGCTCAGCGGCTTTTTGTTGTTCAGCAGGTTGCTGATCTCCATGATGTTGCCGATGATCTCGACGGGGCTCGCCGTCGACTTCTTGCGCTGAGAGGTGAAGTCTTCCTTCACCTTTTTCAGGTAGGAGGCCGGGGCCCAGCCTTCCTTATCCTGGTACCTTGAGGAGGGAGAGAGACCGACTGAGTCATTGGGTGCTTATCCCTCTGGCTTATGTTATATCCCCAAAGCCCCAGGACAGAGATGTGGACTCTTGTTGGATGAGACTTTAAACCGACGTCCTAATTCATCCCTGCGGTCACAAAAGATCCCATGGCACTAATCAGCACCACAAGACCCAATCCCTGGTCTCTAATTGGATCGTTTTATTCTTAATTTCTCAACTGTGATGGCCAGTATTTGTGGTATGCATTATGGTGCAAATTAGCTGGTGTGCATCCCCAAGGTGGGCGCTACACACCGGTAATGAATGAAGTGTGTGGATGGTGGATAAGGGAGAAGTTTTCCAGGCCTCAGATGTCTTGAGTGCCTGAAGGTTACCTGATAAACCACCATCCCTCCAGGTTCTTCTGGATGACCTCCACGATCACTCCCTTCTCGAAGGCGATCTCGTCCTTGCCCTCGCTGGTGTAGGGCTGCACTGTGACATAGCTCTCCTCTGATGGCAGTCCAGAGGGGAAGAGGCAAGGAATGTTAGGACACAGCTCGCAGGCAGGAAGGAAGATTATTAATAAAAAAAGAAAACATACATATATAGTATAGATAATCAGGGTTTTCCCTGGCTCAGATTGGGCCTTTGGCGGGGTGACTACACACAATTTGTCTGCGGAAAGTAAAGGCAATGTCTGTTTTACCTTTATTTGACAGATATCTTTGAATTTTCCGGTTACTTATTAGCATTTGATAAACACAAATATGTATTATGCTTAAGTAAATAAACCCCATTAACAAAACTAGCAAAGAAAATAAATATTGTGTTACAACATTGGAAGGACCAGGCAATTGCAGTGGTACTTGACTGATCAATTCTGATCAGGTTCCTGGTCAGAATTGATCAATTCTAATCAGGTTCCTGATCCCAAACTAACTAAATTATAAGTGCCAATATAAATCTGTAATAGCTACTCATGGTCAGGTGTTTAAAAATCTGAAGTCATTGAAGTTTTTTTTTCTTCTTTAAAGCACAAACACAAAAGTGACTCTTAACACAAAGCAATGCTATCTGAACCCGGCCTCACTTCCTCCCCTTCTCCATCATTCACCTCTTGTCTCTCTATGTAATTTATGCTTTGAAAAATAGCAAATGTAAATGTCTAATGCCCACAGATTATATTCTGTTTGCTCACCTATTCTGTTTGCTCACGAGATCTATCTAGGCACATTACCGAGGATCCTTGTGTGGTTTGTTGGTAGGTTTTATATGTTGTGATTCTATTTTGTTTGTACAGCTTTCTTTTTTTTCCGGAATTCTTGTAGACATCCTTTAAAAATAAAGTGGGCTGGGATGTAGTTTAGGCTTTGGGATTTACGCTTGGCCGCAAAAGGAAACCAGATCCACTTGTTTTCTCACCGCCAGTCGTCTCGGCAGTACGGGACAGACTGGTCAATTGAATGTATAACAACCAGCAGGTCCAATGTGGAGATTACATAACATGATTTGTCAGTACGTTCTTCGTCTGTGCTAGCCAGCCAAAGACCATTCTTATCAATGGTTCTGATTGGTTGGCTTCTAGTAAGTATACAACGTACCGCCATCCGCTGGCCAAGGGACCATATTGCATCCGAAATCAATTCATTCAAAGATTACTTTATTTTACTCTTTCTTAATTAACTGTCTCTTTGGTGTCGAGATTATGATTATGCGCCCAATAATGGAAAAACCTGATAATATTCTCCTAAATTTATCGCCATGTCAATAATGTTACGTTTAAATTGTAATTTCCTATGATAAAATATGTATTTCTTTCTTAATTTCTGTGCTGTGTGCACAGCAAGCAAGACCCCTTGGGATATGGTAAAACTGACCCTAAACCCCATGTTTATTTGTGACTTCCCAAGAGGCCATGGGGCACATTTGGAGACAGTTTCCTGCCATTTTAGAGCAGGGGTCTCAACATAAACAGACATTCTGCAGTCTGTTTGAATAAATTGGAGAAGAAACTGAACTGTACACAACTAGCCACTGGGCTGAGCAGCAGAAATCAATACTGTAATTAAAAAATACCTTTTCTTTCCTTTGGCATTGTATATCAATGCAGTATACTGAACTGATACTTGGATTGTTATAGGAGAGAGAACTACATTTATTTTGCACCAGTTACAATATGTACATAAGGTCCTGTAAACAAATTAGTGCATGAGGACATTTCCTGTTTGTTTAGGTTTCTGTCTCTGAATGCTCTGAGGCTTCTGGACGCTTGTTTGGAGCATTTCCTTTTACTGAGCAAGCTGTCCTGAACCTATTTTCAACAACCACAATGACAGTGGTAGACATGGCATTTCTAAATCAAGATATTTTCCCCAAAACCCATTGTGTACTTTTTACTGTGAGCTGATTTATTTTGATGAGCCAGCACAATGTTGGTCATTTTTATTTTTTGTGAAGCAGGATTATGTTCCTCATGTGGAAAAAAGGCCTCCCAGAGCTGCTTGGTGGAAATTGTCTCAAAGCACAAACTAAACTTAAACAGCCCTAGCGCTCATTCCTCTGACTGCTGGCCAACTGAAATATTGTAATAAAAAAGAAAAAGTATGATTTAGAGGAATAATGGGTAAAAAGTTGTTTCTTTGTTGTTTACTAACCGACTCATATGGCAACGTCATAGAAAGGTACCCACATTTACAGTTGCTCCATAGAAGCAAATCAAAGTTGCTAAATATACCATTCACTATTCCAAGCCCTATTACTGCACAACTTATGATGGGCGGTTGAGATTCATTCCTTAAATAATTTGGAAAATATCGGTCCAGGCAAATTATATTCAATTATAATAAGATGCAGTACTTGCATAGAGAAATTTTCTGATTTAATGTGAGGTTGATTTACATAATTGTAGCATTGAGTTTCACTTTCACTTTCAAATTACTTTAGTGTCAGTTAGTGGTTATTATTGTGAGTTGTGGGTTGCGGGTCATGATAACAGCGTGACTTAAAGACAGCATGGAGAACAGGACCAAACAACATAATGTAGCCACATCAGGCATATGATGCGGGAGACCACACTGCATGAAGGAGAGGGGAGGATTTTATGTTGGGGAGAGGGTGATGAGGAAGAGAAGGGAAGATGGAGGGAGAGGAGGAGGTAAAGGGTCATGGAGGAAGGAAGGTGAGGAAGAGGGGTAGACGGATAAGATCGGAGATGGAGGAAGAAGAGGTGGAATGGGAGATGGAGGCAGGGAGGGGATTAGAGGAGGAGAATAGGGAGGTAGTACAAAGGAAGAAGGGGAACGGGAGGGAAGGATGGAGGTAAGATAAGGAAGGCAGCTAGGCCGGGGGAGGGAAGGGTAGATAAGGGGGAATGGGTGGAGAGAGGGAGGAGGAGGTGCAGAATCAAGTCTGGTGTCACCTCGACTTTGCTGCCTGCTGATGACACCACCCAAAGTCCAGCGCCGGTCCAGCCTCTTAAGGTGGGACTTGCGTCGCTTAGTAACTGACGGAGGGATGAGTGAGGTGTTATTTAGACACACAAACACACATAGAGCACACCATGGGGTACGGACATGGGTTGGGGGTTGTTAAGCAAAACACAAACATTTGCAAACACAAAACATGGATGGAACTGTTATAGGGTGTTATTAGTGACATGTGGGAACATCTAACAAGACAACATAGTGACGGTGATTTAGGACAGATGAGATGATTGGTTGGATGATACCAGGAAGGAAGTGTTGGAACAACCTGAGCCACCTTCTTTCTCCATGGCATATAATTAGCATTGTTGTTTACCAACATCTGGGGCGCACATTGCAGCTCGAGACGGCTTAAGAGTTCAGTCCTGTGTGTGTGTGTGTGTGTGTGTGAGTGTGTGTGAGTGTGTGTGTGTGTGTGTGTGTGTGTGTGAGAGTGTGTTATTCGCTGGATCATGACATGTTCTCAAAATGGGAAATGATATGCATAAAGTGGCAACAATCTAGAAACATGTGAGATTTGTACTAACTCTAGGAAATATGCTTCCAAATGTGTTGTATGTAAAAATAAAACCTGGTTATTATAAAAAAACATTGACTGGGGGATACTAGCTGTCAAAAAAGCAGACATGGAAGAAACAAGTTCAACTCTAAATCAAAATGCCAAATCATTTTTAATAATTCAGACCCAACCAACCAAACCAGGGGAGACAAAACACTATCTTTTAATCCACTCTCCTAAAAATATGAATGCATATTTAACTTTACACATTTAACTCAAGAGCACTTTTCATTCAAGAACCAGTCAAACCATCCTTTAGAAAGCACCAAATATATAATATATAGTGACATAACAGTTACAATAATATCCCAATATCTAATTTCTCTGCAACAGAGTTGGTGAGTTGGCTGCTAGAGGCTGTGGAATTGACAGCAATGCACTGATTGGTGGTGAGACATTCTCTAGCCTGACCGGGCCAATGAACACTAAGTACACTGACGGGTTGTCTCCACGACAACCATCTGCCAGCTATCCGTGTCTGCGAAAAATGCACCACTTTGTGTGCGTGCGCACACACACAAGGTTTTGTACACGTGAGCATATTTGTGTGGCCTCTGTGGTATGCAATTGCATATTTGGTATGCATACATTAAGAAATATTCAAGTAGTAAATAAGGGTTTTGGAAGTCCAAACAGGGTGGGTGAAAGGTATTCATTGCATTGTAAAACTGTCAAGCCATTACAGTAATGTATTCCGCTGCACTTTCCCGCCCTGAAGTAACAAGATATACAATGCTAAAAGAGATGTGGGCTCCCCTTTAACCCAGTGCAGAAAGCGCAACAGCGTAAAGTTGTCTCTCTGACTGAAGTGATTGTAAATTACATTCATTAGCGATGTGCAACATCATCGCTTTTGCCCCAGTTAACAAGTGTGGCGCCTACATTTTGTGTCTGAATGTGTATGCTGTCGCACTTAAAGCACTAACCTGTCAAAACTGAAATAGGACTAACTCGCAGCAGTAAACATCGAACAACTATTCCGGCTGTTTGTGTGAATTTATGATGCGATGTAGTTTGCCTGTGTGTGTTAAGAATACGTCAACGTTAATTGTGAAATAATACGGAGGGAATGTGCAATGGGTTTAAGCACGATGACACCCGGCCACCTGGGGGGAATCTTGATGCTTGTGTGACCTATATGAGCATTTATTGGAATATTCATCATTTATGTATAAGGCGTTTCCTGTATGGGATTTGGGGACTTGCAGTCTTGCTCTGATTCCAAGAAAACATAAACAACATAACAAAGGATATTTATTCATCGGAAATGTATTGTTACTAAGGGGCTGGATAATCGCGTGGCAAGATGTCTAACCCCTAGCTGCTCAATAATGTATGATTTTGCTTTATAGATGTTCAGTCAATTTTGGACTCTTCTGAACGGTGAATGAATGGCGTAACTCTGCTATAGCCTTTAATCTGCTATTTCAAAGTTGTTGCTGATTGATCCAAAGTGATGCCACAGTGATTAAACACCATTGTGTTAATAACTCTCTGCTGTTGACATGGGACAGTCAGCCCACAATAGGTGTGAGTGTGTGCTTCAATGATAGGTGTGTGTGTGCGTATGTGTGTGTTTGGTTTTATGTTTCATCCATTGCGGAGGGTCCAATCTCGGCGGCGTACAGTGCCTTCACTGTAGAGCCACGTTCTGCTAAACACACCTCTGTGGACGTCTGTGGCCCCCATGGCTCCTGGCCCTCTTCCTGTCTGTATTGACTTAAGCTCGTCTGAATCAGTAGGCTGTTCACCGGAGAGTGGGGCAGGGGAGTGGGCCTAGCCACAGCTAACAGACAGATAGTGTGGTAGCCCTTGGGTGGTTCTGTTGTATTATGTCCGAGATGGAAATATGTGTGTGTGTGTGTGTGTGTGTGTGTGTGTGTGCGCGTGTGCAAGTATTTTTACCATGATAAGCTGTGCGTGTGTGTGTGTGTGTGTGTGTGTGTGTGTGAGTGTGTGTGTGTGTGTGTGTGTGTGTGTTTCTTTCTCGTAACACTTAAGTGTCTTACCTTCCCCAGCCTTGGAGGCCCCTAGGTCGAGGTCGTCTCGGGTTCCGCTGTGGGAGTTCAGATACGTGGCAGGGACCCAGCCCTGCTCCTCCGCGGTGCTCACAAACCACCAGCCTAATGGAGACACACAGACACAGAGTTAGCAGGTAACTCAGCAAGCTAACCTAGCAAGTTAATCTAGCAAGCTAACCTAGCAGGCTATTGTGTCGTCACATATATCTGTGGACAGATAATACCTAGGACATGCTACATGTTAGCTTTCTATGATAGAGCTAATGTAGCATGTCATGTGCATCACACACACAAATTCCCCGCTAAGCTTTGCTATCAGGGCTAACTTAGCCAGTGCCTATCTAGTGACTCATGCTATACAGACAAACCGTATGATAAAAACTAAATACGGTTACGCAAGTTAAGCTGTAACTTCAAGGCATGAGTTCATCTTGCACATGAATTAATCAATGATGTCTTCTAGATAAATTCGTACACTATTTATTAAAATGTATTTATCTTCAGTTTGATATCTGTAAAACCACAGCTACACTTGGAAGATGAGCACAGTGCTGATCCAATTATGTATCTCTCTCACCCCTCTGAGTCATCATTTGAGCCTGTGCCCAGTGTGTTGGTCTCTGGGCAGATCATTGGAAACATCTTTCTGGAGCAGCGAAATTAATTAGCAATGGACATGTAGAGAACTTGAATTGAGTCTGACTGATATTCTTCGGCTGCAGAGCCAAAAACATCAGAGGGGAAGACAATTGTGGTATCTTATAAAGCAACAGCATTCTAGGAACCTGCTTTCCATCAGTATCAATCATGAATCAATGGGTGTGACCAACTGGGCTGATAAAACTGGCCCCAAATCGGTATTTTGCAATTGTCTTATTGTTTGATTTGGATTGGTATCATATGTGGAACGTTGGCGCCAGGGATACACTGATAAATGACTTAAAACATACACAAAACAGCACTGTTTCATTGAAGACATAATTTCATAATTTCAAAAATGTATTATGAAACAAAAAAAGCTAAGACCGAAGCAGATCAAGTCCATTAAAGTCTCCCTTCGTCCTCACACACTTGTATGTTACTCCTGACTGTGACAAACAGACACCGCATACAAATTGTTTGTAGTGGTAACACAAAACAATAAGGCATGCAGCTCTCTCAACAACTCTCAAGAGTAGATGTGAGATGATGCATTGCACATGCTAATTCTGCCTTTTAAAGAATAAATGTTTTACAATGGGTTAAGGGCCATCAAATATGTCCATCCATGGTCCAAGTGTGATGTCTGACGCAATGGCATATTCTTTAGACCCTAATAAACCAACAAACAAAGAACTGGGTTTAATTGGCGTCTACTTTTTATGGAAAGTAATGAAACAAAAAAGGGAGATTTCAATGGGCTCTTATTTCACTAAACTCCCAACAATTTATTGGAGTTTGAGAACAAATGTCTTGCTGTTGTCGAACACCACCGAACTTGACACTGACAAAAAGGGCTTGGCTACAAGGGGGGATAGCTCCACCGTCAGTTGTGAAGTTGCACTCTATTACTGCACTCTACTCATGCACTCAGGTTTAGGGTGGTTTAGTGTGGGTAGGGGAGCGAGAATACCTGTGCTGTGTCCGAAACTGAGCCCCGTGTTGGCCAGGAATCAAGAACATAACAGGCCGTGTAATGTGCTGCTCAACTTTAATACTCCATCACTGGTCTCAGAAATCCGGGAACCCCCAGAATTTTGACCAGTTTCTAAGTACTGACTGTACCCTTTTACTAAATATTTTCTTCTACTTTGAGGGAAAAATATTAGCTTAAAGATTCAACAATCTAAAATCCATCACCAAAAAAGTTATATTCATGTAATCTGACTGCTGTCGAATATACTTGACACAAACAAAGAGCATCCTTTTAAAGGCAGGAAATCAAGAAAAACACGTTTGTAAATTACAGATAATTACACTCAGGGAAGAAAAAAGTGGAAAGTCTCTTCCAAAGCCAATGCGTCTTGTCCAAAGCCAATAAGCATTTCTAGCTATGCTGCAAAATCCAATTCTCACACTACCATGGCATCATGGGAAAAACAGTTCCCCTTCAACCTACGTTTTACAAACTGGCACTGACCCTGGTACAAATGTGAGCAAACACCCTCTCCACTAAATTGAAAGAATTCGGCTAAAACATCTGAATGGGAATACAGCGCAAATTCACGGGGTCACCTGGACAGTGCTGAGTAAACATGTGATGTTATTGATGGCTTGGACCGCCACGGTTGTATTTTTTCCTGCCCCCCTCTCGGCAGGTGCTTGGGCTGAGTTCACTCAACCTTTAAAAGAGACCATAAAAGAACGTAGAGCAAAAAGCTGGCACGCCCCATTACAACCATGATGACTTCCTGGCTTAGGCTTATATTGGGCAGGTGGGAATCAGGGCAATTAAAAGAAAAAACGATTCAACACAGGGTCTGCTATATGTCTTTCATTATAAGCTTTAATTCAAAAGCAATTAGATTCGACCCAATAGCATTGGGACTTATTTATGCTACATTTTGAGAGCCAAAAAGTATTGAGGCAGATCATGCGCAGATCTACGGGAATGGGAAAGATGACCTCAGCAGAAGTATGCACTGTCTCTAGCATACGTTTTTCTGGGTAGTAGGGATGTTCAGCTATGGGAGGAATAAGATTGAAGAGGAATAGTTTCTGTGTGCGTGTGTGTGTGTGTGTGTGTGTGTGTGTGTGTGTGTGTGTGTGTGTGTGTGTGTGTGTGTGTGTGTGTCCACTCAATGTTAACTACCCCAGAAGGGAGATCTGTCTTTGTCTTGGCGGGAGGTTTTCTGCTTTCTGTCTGTTCTGTATCAAGATATGCAAAAAAAAAGCAATGCAGCCAGACCGATATTTACATTACATAACATTGCACATTGTGACTTTTTTGAACCCTTGGTATTATGAGGAATACCATTGGGCAGCTTCTTTGGAATGCATTTACTTCCCTGCTTGTGGTTCAGAGATCCGCAATACTACTTTTGCCTTTTAACTCTCCTCCTGACGTGATCGTGGCTTCAATACAACAATGCGATTCTTCCCCCCCCAGTGATTTCATATACATCATAAACATCGGAATGTTGAGATCCTAACCACACACATGCAACTAAAATATTCACAACTTCAGACAGAGAAGAAAACGCCATCGGGTCTGACATGAGTGTGCAGAGAGAGAGAGCGACCACAGCGTACTACAGATTGAAGTGGGGGAGACACAGCAGGTTAAAGGTCATAACGGCTGATTATACGACAAGACATGCAGGACTTTGTCTTGGTTTAGGTACAGCCTTAAACAGAAATCAAAAAGACCATCAACAGAAGTGTATCAACCGAGAGATAATGTGTAAACAACAACATTGAATACAAAGACAGTTCTTCCTGTCACTTGAGAGCAATAGAGCAAGAAAGTCTTGCTCGGTATAATAACCAAATATATAATAATCCACTTTAGCCCTGAATTCCTGTTGGAATGTGTGATTGTGAGCTTACTGTTAATAAGTATGGAGTAACGTGTGTTACAGTTATACAGCTGTGAAGGGTGGAATAACTGGCTGGATATACTGGACGAGGGGAAACTGGGGTGACGTCAGCCTATGCCGAGCCCGAGACGTTCAAGCGATAAAACTGTCTGCTTGCTGTTATTTAGCCTACATTCTGCACATCTAGTTAGAGGACAGAGATAGCAGAGAGAGAGAGAGAGAGAGAGAGAGAGAGAGAGAGAGAGAGAGAGAGAGAGAGAGAGAGAGAGAGAGAGAGAGAGAGAGAGAGAGAGAGAGAGAGAGAGAGAGAGAGAGAGACAGAGAGAGAGAGAGAGACAGAGAGACAGAGAGACAGAGAGAGACATAGAGGAGCCTTTTAGTCTCATTCGTCTACCATACGGTACCTGCCATCTGGAAACTCTATCAAGTTAAAGACCCCGGCCGCCATTTTTTACTGTAATCAACAACAGATTTACAGCTGAGCCAAAAAGAGTGAGCAGAACTCCAGATTCTCCATTTCCTCCTGGTCAATGGATCAACCAATAGGATTAATAAATAGCAATATCTATCTGATACATATTGTCAGGCTTCATCCATAATTATGAATGACTAGAATTACAGATTGCCTGCATTACACTCCATAGCGGAAACAACAAACCAAAGTTGTATTTTAATTGTTTATGGTGTGGATTGATTTTAGTGTGCATTTGTAGGATAAATCACAGCTTTACTTTAAGCGACATCAGTCAGTGTTGTGTTCTCTGTTCTATTTTGTAGGTCAGGTTCTTCAGTGATAAGGAATGCAGTGGTTTAGTTTGTCAGCAGATATTTAACACCGCTGTCCAGAGTAGAGCGCATTGCAGGAAGGGAAAAAACAAACCCATTGATCCCCAGCTTCTTCTATTTATTAACAGAGTACCTGTTATCAGAGTGAAGGGGGGAATATATATCTAGCTACAAACATACACACTGTTCCAGTGTGTTTCCTGACACACCAGAGTACTCCATTACCTGGGTCGCTCCTCTACACTGGGAGAAGTGAACGACGGCACAAAAAGTACTGTTCAAGAATATTCAAGGGCTGATGTTGACCTACGGAACAACCTCACCTCCTTCTCGCCTCCTTCTCAGCTTCTGAATGAACCCCCTCATGGCAATCTGTCTTTCTCTCTCCCTCGCTCTTTTTTTTTATGTGCTTCTGTGAATCACAGAAAGAGAGACACAGAAATCCTTGGCTTCCCCTGCACACCCTCGAACCTTAGAGAGTGGGTTTAACTTCATGGTTGAATCCTATGTGTGGGTGTGATGGATTGAACTCATCATCAGACCAAAAAGACGAGACTGTATTGCATGAAGAAATGTGCCATTCAGGAGCAACTACAGGGGTGAGGGCATCCTGCCCAAGGATAGTACGTTGTGCAAATGTGGGATTGATCCCAGTACCTTTGAGTAAGGAGTGGAACACCTTAGCCTTTCCACTAAACTACCCTACCCCACTAAAAGGATTTCCGGATGGATTTCAAAGATCCCCAATTACCGCAGATACACCGGGTGGTACTGGAGGGCTGGCTGAGGGCGGCTCGGGGGATGCCTGAGGGTCTGAGCGATCAGGGCTGTCTTCTCCAACACAGACATTCCATAAGATCATTTGGCATATTCGGATTCAGATGACTTTATGACTTCATTCAAAAGGGGTTCTCTCTGAATATGGACCAAAGGCGAAAGGGATAGCTTGCAAATTAACATGAACTCTAAATTGAATTGAAAGTTGCGATTAACCGCAATTATTTTTCAACTGACCTGATAGCCAGGTGCTAAGTACTACAGTTTTTCAACGGTGAGCATTTAGTCCCATATAACGTAAGCCGTGGAGGCATCCTGGAGGATACATTAAACCATTGTAATGAATAAACCTCCATGAAGCGCTACGTTTGGCAGGAAATGGTTTTTTCCATATTCCCTTCGAGTTTGACCCAGCACTCTCTCTGCTCTCGAGTAAGCGCCTCGCTCTCTCCTGGCAAACTTGGGAAAATGGACAAGAAAGAACCAACTAGGAGGAACGGGAGGAAGCTTTAGGCAACATGCTTTATGGAGTCATGAGGAATGTTGGGCTGATTTGGTTTCAATAGGTATTATATCAATTTATATTCCATAAAATACCAACTATAGAGTAGAGTCTCAAACAAAAAAGTATGCAAACATACATAATTTGAAAAATTGCATACTAGGTCCCAGAACTTGGCAGCAATAGCACTGCATCTACAATCAACAGTGGACTGTATTGAAAAACTTTGTATCCACAAATGAACATATTGAATCATTGCAAAATAAAAACACTAAAGCAAATAATGCAGAATAGGCCAAGAACCCAAACAAAAAAACGTCCTCATCAGACTAGCGCAATGGAAAGTCCTGCCTTGGCCGGGGTCTGCAAGCTGGAAAAGAGAAAGCTGAGCTTGCTTAAAGCCCTGACCTAGATTCAGTGCCCTGTCAAAGGCATATATTATCTAATCTAAGGTAAGGGAAAATCTATGACCACACTAAACAATCACAGGCAGAGCATGGTGTACATTCTGTATATAGCAGCTTTACTGAAAGGTGAGGCAACCTTTGGCTCAGGTTAACTCACTGAAGTAAAAATGTGCATTGGTGTTTCAATGTTTTATTTCTATCTTGGACGTATTGCAAACAAAGTGATTGTGTTGGGGTGAATACAGTACACTCTAGTGCACTGTCATGAATGGATGAATCTATTGATAACTAAATGCGTGTTTTAGCACAGCTCTGTGATTCCTCGGAAACTAATTCACCCTCTTGTAATTAAGAAAGCAATGGAAGGTAATTCAAAGGTCTTTTCTTTTTTATGATTCCCCTACTTTAACTGATTACATCTGTAAGAGTGTCGGAAAGGATTTTCAATGCACAGCGGTTGGTCTTGCCAAGAAGAACGGATGCTAAACCTGATGGCTTTGCACCTGGAATTGTTAGTGTTTGCTGCTTTGGCTTGAGTTTGATCTGTGTCACCAATCCAGCTTTAGGTCTGCCTTCATCTCCAGAGTGACGTTCAGCCCTGAGTTAATTGCTCTTGGAAGCAACCCCTGCAGCAAGATGTAAGAGGGAGGGGGTTGTATTTACTGTAACTTCAAACACTGAAATTGTCCATTGGTGCCTCGTAAATATGTCAAAGGTGTTTAAGATGAATTTTAAGATGGATTTACATTGGATCTTTTGGTTTTACCTGCAGTTTTAACAGTTCAGTTGTCTTACAACCCAATAGTTTAGGAAACCTGGCAAGTTACTCCAATAAATAGGCAATTATTACTTAATAGCAAGATAGCTTAAGGAAGTGGAAAGAGATATGGTATGAAAACACAATTTTCCTCCATGGAAACAAAAAAAAAACTGACCGGGAACGGTTTGGGTAATAAATCGGTTGTAGAGCCACTGAAACTTTCCTACTGTGCACGGATCATAACCCGAGCAAGATCCTCAAAAAGTGAGTGCTTGAGTTGCAGGGCGATCAAAAGCTAAAATACACAGTTTGCCGCACACTCTGCTCGAACGCACAAGGGGTCACAGTTTCCACATTCAAACACATCCTGTAGGGGAGGTCTTGTATAGAAAAGACCGACTTCAAGGTGTTTGAATATCAACCTGAAGCGTGGTCCCCCCCCCTGCCCAACACCACCGCCCGCGGAGGGGATCGGGTCCTTCTTGGGTCCAGGAAGGGAAAACAAACTTGCAAACT
This sequence comes from Pollachius pollachius, assembly GCF_949987615.1. Taxonomy (NCBI): domain Eukaryota; kingdom Metazoa; phylum Chordata; class Actinopteri; order Gadiformes; family Gadidae; genus Pollachius; species Pollachius pollachius. Next base: position 12,554,144 of record NC_136935.1, read on the forward strand.
GGGGGCCGACCGGCCATGTAAAACTTCAAAGCAGAAACCACTCCATTACCTCTCCCTTAAGGCCTCCCGAGGAGGGCATGGGGTTTCAGTCACGCTGAGATTAACCCATCCTAGCCGCCTCCGATCGCCATTTCCACTCTTCCCCTGCAATTTATATCTCTCCCAGAAGCCCTCTGACTTCGATTCATATTTTTTCTTTACGTTCGGAGCATGCCGTTGAAGAGATTGTTTTTCAGTCCTCCTTGGCGGATCCCACCACTATAAGGTCACTCTACCGTTTCAGATGATAAATGTTCCGAAAAGGGAAACGTCGGAAAAGGTTTTTCCTTTTCTGGCTATAGTATTGAAACATTGGGAATGATCAACGATTGAGCTGTGTTCTCTCCAGGAAGTCAATACAATTAAAAAACCTCCTTAGCATGCCTCATACCATATGGTGTTAGATAATAAACCGATTTGGCCCAACATCAATAGCCCCGTGTTGTAATTGTATTTCTTTTAATTCATCACCGTCAAACCAAACAATAGTAGTAACAAAAAAGCATTATCAAAATAAAACAACCATTAGTGCTTATGCTATGTGCTTTGTGCAAGGATGATTGTGTTCCTAAACTTGACGACATCAACGTCCTCCCAATGTGTTTCTACTCATGTCTTACGAAACCAGCTGAGTCAGGCCTCTCTGCAGCTGGCATCTGTAAAGCCCCCTCTATGTCTTCCCCTCTTTCCATTAAAGTAAAGCAAAATAATTAGAATAAGCCTAGAGGACATTCCTCCCGCTAAAGGCAACAGCTTGGACCCCAGCCTAAACCAACAACAGTGGCGGGGGGGGCCTGACTGCTGACCGAAGCATGGCGCAAACTCGGGGATAAGACACGAGCAAGAGAGGGTCTGCAGACAAAGAAGGGGTGAGAGAGAGAAAAAGGGGGGAGCAAGAGAGGCAAGAGGACTAGAGAGATAGAGAGAGGGAGCAAGAGAGTGGGCGAGGAAGGGTGAGATAAGGGGAACAGGGGAGGGGCTGTATCAGGGAATGGAATCAAACACTGTTTAAACAAAAGTGCTTGAACGTGTTCCGTCGAGGGCCTGGATAACAGCTGGCAAACAGGCCAACCTGCAGGGTTTTTTTTGTGCATTTGTTGTATTAGTTGTATGAATGTGTATGCGCGTGTGCACGTGAAGATTTGTCATTTGCACACCACATGTCTTTTGTGCCCCTAAATGTATGCAGTAAATGTCTGTGTGTGTGTGTGTGTGTGTGTGTGTGTGTGTGTGGGTGTGTTGTCATCATCGTCGTCACTTACCACTCTCGCTCTTCTCGATGACGTCCACCACCTCCCCGGCCTGCAGGCTGATCTCGGCCGGCTCCTGCTTCTCGTAACCGGCCACCACCACGTACTGCTCCAGCAGCATGGGGTCAGACGCGTCCAGACCTGGCGTGGACGGAAAGAAGCACGCCGTCAGCCAGCTGCCGGACATGGACCCCCGAGGACGGCCCGCGACGGGCGCCGGCCGCTGTGCCATCGGCCCTGTCGATCACTGAGGGCTCCTTGGCCAGTGACCGAGAGGCACTCAGCACATCTCCGCCTGCCGAGTTCCGTCTGGTCCCAGAGAGGTGTCCCTCCACCCTATCTCCAGCCCAACATCAAGGGGCGACCAGGGAGACCCAGGGACCTGAGGAGGAGGAGGAGGAGGAGGAGGAGGAGGAGGAGGAGGAGGAGGAGAAAAGGCCTCTCTCCACAACGCAAGTCATCAGGCGCTTTGCTCGGAAGAAGATCCCATCTGGTAATGTGGAGGGGCCCCTACGTCCGTATATAGTCCAACAACAGTTGCAACGAGGAGAAGGCGAGGTCAATAAAAGAGAAAGAAGTGGACAAGAGGATAGTGAACATAAGAACAGAAAGAGGAGGGAGAGGAAAGAAAGAAGGAAAGAGAGCGGTTGATATGGAAGAGGAGGAGTGGAACTAGTGACCCAGTTGTGGACTGGACAGTGCAGAGGCAAAGAGAAACAGTTTCCTCTGGAAAATAAACAGTCTGCTAAAAAGCCTCCTTCTCTCTGGTCGGGGGGCCGGAGTTAGAGAAAGAGGAGTGGGGGGGCGGGGAGTAACGTACGCCAATCATACAAGTCGATACTGGAGGCCTTAAATAGAACCAGATGAAGGAGGCGGGAGCGGAGCTCAGGAGGCCCGCCCTCTACTTCCATGAAACACTAGAGCTCTGACTAAAGCATGCACACCAGCCAATGACAATCCTTCTCTGCTCTTTTTTTTTTTCTCTCACCAGCCAACAGGAATCCTCCTAGCGTTCTTTTTTTCTCTCCGATTTTTTGAGTTAACTTTATGAGAACCAGCAGTGAACTAATTGTAATATTATGGCATCTCTTTCAAGAGCTGATCGTTTATTATCTCATCCAGTTAAGTTTGATGTAAACTTAGTAACTGAATCCTTTGACTTATTGACCAGGGACAAATCGGTAACCCCCAAAACAATTCCGTGCCAAAATGGTATAGAAGGCGTGTATAGCACACAAATAGTTACGGTACACATCCAATCTCAAGTAATACACACTTGAGGTTTAAATCTAGAGATACCATGAACAAAGCATGCCTGAAAAAGTAAATGCACAAAGAAAATCAAATGTTGGAGCAAAACTAACTAAGTGGCAGCTGCTGTTAAAAAAGCCACAGCTGAGATGTTATTCACACATCGGCATAAGCTTATGAACAAGTTCAAACTAATCTTGTCAAACAAACTGTATGTATGTGTGGGCATTCATTTAAATCAATTGTGTTCATCATTATGCTTCCTGTATTGAACCTCTTGCATCTCAAGTAGAATGCTTCCTTATCTCATCATTGCCACAGAACGTGCCAGAAGAAATACAATATCTCAATTTGTGTCTGACGTTTTCAAGAAAGTGTCTAGGAACTAGAACACCTTCAAAGATAAATTATATCAAACTGCTTATCCAATCGATGGAATGTGAGGCTTCGAGATAAGTGTTTGAGATTAATATCATTATGTGGTCAGTTAAAGACAGTGACTACTACCTTATGACAGACCAGGAACTCATTTTTTCTTTTATCCAAATAAGAATTATCTCCTCACTTGGTGTCCTCCAAGAAGATAAGGATTAGGTTGTAATTCCTCAAGCATTTCAAATATTTTCCTCAAAACCATATGTCATAACACGTTTGGTTAAATTGATTTAGCAAGTAAATTGTACTTCACAATTTAAGGTATTTCCACCTTGAAGATTTCCATGGAAATAAATGCCTGTTGAGTTACTATATATCGCCAAATGTGGCAACACATTGTTGATGTGCCTATGGCCCACTAATGAAAGTACTTGCAGTTTGTAGTATGAGGAATATTACAAAGAGTGTGGTGACACTTACTATCTCTGGTAAAAAAAAATACCTCCAAAGAGTACGAAACAGAATAAGGACTCATAACAATTTTTAAACATACTTTTCTGGTTAACTATTGTTATTATTTAACATGCACTGTTTTCAGCGACCTGGTTTGCTGAAAACAGCATGTGTGAAAAGTGAGCGGCTGAACAGCAGAGCTAACATTACAACCTCAGCATATGAAATGTCCACCTCAACAAGAATGGCAAGAATAAGAAGGGCAGCAGTTTGAAGAAAAAAACCAAGCTCAAAATGTTGTGGAAAATAATCCTGCAGATCAAGTTTTTTAAAGATGCCTGAATACATCCTTCCACTCGTATTAATCACTACCTTGGTTGACTTGCTTATCTCAAAAGTGCATTGTGTGCGTGTCTATGTGTGTTGATAACTTGCACTTCATTCGTGTGTCTGCATTCATGTGTGAGGTTGTGTGTGTGTTGGAGGGGAAGGGGTGCCTTATAGAGTGTGATATGGACCTCAGGCCCGTCTATACAGCATAATCCAGGCAGTATTTATGAGCTCTGAAAAGAAAGCATTCTCCTCTTGGGTTGGGGTATAGTGGGGAGGGGTGTCGCCATCAGATAGCCCTATTACCCACTCATTCTGTTTACGTTTCTCCTGACTCCGATTTCTACACCCACTTCCTTCGCCCCCTCCCACCCATCCTCCCGACCTCGCACTCTGAGACACCTTCACTCCCCATAAACCCCTGTCCCACCCCTTATCATCATCAAGATCTATCCAGAAAAAAAACCTCCACGACAGTTTGGAAGTCTGCGATGAAGGAAGCTTCGGGAGTCTTTTCTGCTGCCAATGTTTTAGCCTTTTGTAGCGATGGCAGCCAGATATGGGAATCTTGTCGATTTATATAACAGACAGCCTTTGACAGTGGAATACGGTTAACAGCAGCATGGTTGGAGGGGGGGCGCAGAGTTGTGTGTCAAAGCCGTTGCAGATGGACTAGACTAGAGCTATTTGTTAGCCCCGGCAGCTGCAGAAGGGGAAGTTGGAGATGAGGAGGAGAGGACCGGGCTCTGCTGCTCTCAATGTAACACAGATGCAATCATGTCACTGAGTGAGTATGTGGCCCCCCGAGAGGAAGACTAGAGCAGGCACAGGAAGTGTGTCCAAACAAGCACAACAGTAATGCAACGGTGACACAACAGCAATACAAGCTTGCATTTAACATTCAGGCAAGATAATGCAATCTTTAAAGTGTGTTGCTATTCTTTGTGTTTTTTTCAAACTTTTGTTATTTAGCAGATGCGTTCTTAGCAACTTGATGATTTCAAATACACTTCCATAATACCTTAGAGCAGTTAGGGGGCTCAGCCATCTTGCTCAATGATGCCTATGACTTAGGCTGCAGATACTGGGGATTAAACCCAGTACTATTCAGCCTGCCCTTGCTCTATTCTACCACTATCCTCTTGTTTCTGCCCATAACGCAGGCCCCCAGGATTGAAGAGGAGGCACTCTCATAGGGTGCTGGGTTCATAATGGCTTTCCCCTGGTTTTTAACGTCATGGATCTTTTAAACCTCTCCCAAAAAGCCTGCACGGAAATCCAATGAAAGATTGCACATAACAGTGGAGTGGACTCCATTCAGTCAATAAGGCGTTAAATGTCTGTTGACTTAGATTAAAGTGTAGCTTTGAGCTATCCTTTAAAGGAGCTCTTTATTCAGCCATTTAATATCAACAGGGAGCAGCTCGCTGCCCAAACAGTTCATCTTTATTAACCGGCAATTAGAGAACGACCATTTATCATAATTACTTCCTGCCGTGGATAAATCTCCTTTGCATGCCTGGCACACACAAACTTTGTATGTTTGGCTCTTGATGGGTTAACTTTTCTTTGGGTGAGGCCGACCCTATGAATGCATTCTTTGGCCTTTCTAGTATGGCTATCTTGCACATAAACACACAAGCAGCACACATAGAAATGTACACACACACACACACGCACACACACACACACACACATAAAACTTGTAGTGTTAGGATTGTAGGATTTTCAACACTTTGAGATGAAGCTACGACCATTTTAGTCTTAGATGGGGTGACCCCTTTCAAAATAATTCTATACAGTATATGGAATGTACAATTCAGTATTTATTTCTATGTTTCACATTTCTAGCTTATGTTTTTAAAAACACGCATTTGAGGACCGGTACGTTTTAAACCAAACAACGAATCGAGTGTAAAAGTCGTATCAACATTCATAGATTACAGCAGTGTTTCCCAAAGTTGAATGCATGCCTCCCATGGGAGGTGCATGGGTAGTGCAGGGAGGTGTAATGGAGGGGATAATTAATGCATTTCAGTGAGCGGGAAATCCCAATCGCACACTGTATAAAAACGAACAATGAGAAACGTGTTGCACAAAAGAGTTGTATATGAACGGCTGCCCACGCGTGCGCACCCAGGTGGCAAATGTCATAGTCGCTGTGCACGAAGGGCCCGCTACACGGCCCGACCAGATGTAGACATCGCGAGGCACGGCCCCGCACCCTCTCTCTCGTTGCTGCTTTGCAATGTTGATGATTGAAGTGCTTAAAGCCAGGAAATGTAATTCAAAAGGAGTTCATATGGTTCTAGAACTCACTGAATGTCGATTGGCAAATCATGACACCGAATGCTAACGGCTCACTCGGTGCAAATTTGCATAAAGTTAACTGAAGTTCAACTTTTTTCCCGCCCCTGCAAGACCCCGCCCACTTTGGAGCATTCACACAATTATCTGGGAAATGCGATATTGCATCCAATACAAAAGGTGTGGTCACACTTGCAATCGTTGAGGGCGAAGTTCTTGGCTTCACAGCACCTGACTAATTTTTCATTCCTCAGGTCTCATTCTCGTTCTTATTAAAGCCGTGTACCCACAATTGATCAGACTGCTCACACCAACATTTTCTGCAACCTGTATGCATCCTTTATGTTAATTATGTCTCTGTAGTAAATTTAGTTTTTTTGGTTTAGTTTGTTGAAGCATAGACAAGGTTGTGTAATGAAGGAAAAATGGACATGCAAGTGTTTTTCTTTTTGTAACTCTAAATGGAGTTTCAAATGGACAATGGATAATCATGACAAATGAATAGCGCTGTTGATGAACTTCGATTTTCGAGGGACCCAGGGATGACATTTATTCATAATTTTGAAACGGACTAGGCTGACGAATTTGGGCAACCAAGAAGTGCGACCATGACCAATAGGGCTTTAGCGATAAATCCCCTTTCAAACATGCAGTCTTTCCCTGCAGTGTTTCTGAACAATTCCTGCATGGGGTCATATGTGAATGTGAACATGAATTGCTATTCCAGGAAATCTACGGTGTAGATTTGCCTGCTCAGGACCAAGTTACTTTTCCGTATAACTGCAAGTAAGGCTATATTGTAAATGAAAGCAGTAACCTTGCCGGGAGAGGCACGAAAAGAGTGATGTCTGTCTTACGTAAGACGCTCTAAAAACCCAATAGACTGATGATGTAGTAGAGTCCGCAACTATTTTCTTGTCGCACCAATGCTTTTCGGGAGATTCAATATCAATGTAAATTCTGCTTCTTTCGTTTGCATAGATGCCCTCTTTTTAAAGAATGACTGGAAATTGGACCGTTTTATGGCGACTGGCATCCACTTCCATCAGTTTTATGACGATGTTGCACTACCGCCACCTGCTGGAGCATCCCCTGGCCCATTTATTCCGGTATGCTTGCGTGAAAGGGCGCAAGACAGAATTATTCCAGAATGTAGCTGAATGTGTGAATAGGAAAACATCTCTAGAGTTTCAAGGTTTTTGAAGCATGAATGCAATCAGTAAAGTATAGACTACAACAAATAACAACACTGATTTCAACTCGTGGTCAGTTCTATATTTCAAGCTCAGCGCTGATTAGTGGATTGTTAAAAAACATAAAACACACGCACGCACGCACGCACACACACACACACACACACAAACACACACACACACAAACACACACACACACAAAAACACACGAACGGTACGAACACAGCACAGTCAGATGAATTGTTTGCAATCAAAACCCCCAAAAAAAACAACAAGCACAAGCCTTCCACAACAGACCTACTCAAACACACGCACACAAACCCAGTCCCTTCCCTACATGGCCCCCTGAGCTTGCAGCTGAAGTAAAGACATTGAGGAGGAGGCAGCAGCACATAAACACACTCCCTGACTCAGTTCACTCACATGCTTTCCACTGGCCACGAAAACCTCCACTACACACACTACAAACTCCATCTGCTTTTCACATGAACACTAACACTGAAAGCTCTCTCTCTCTCTCTCTCTCTCTCTTTCTCTCTCTCATATTTATATAGTACCTGGTTCAGTGCAATGCATCCTTTTCGATCTACCTTGCTGAATGCGTTTTTAGATGACTAAATAAGGAAAAAAGACAGAATGACAGAGAGAAAGGGGTATTTTAACGGTGGCAGTCTTGACCTGGTATCTGTTTAACCTAAGCTGCTGAGAGATAGCCTGGGAGTTCATGGGTCCTTTAGCCAGGCCAGGTAAACAGTTCTCCCCGCCACCAACCACTCCAACCGCATGCAGTCTCTCCCCCCGGTAGGGTCAGGGCTTACTGTGCACTTGGGCCAGGCCAGCACCATGTTATTATGGTGACCATAAGATGCAGCAACAGCACAAATTCACCACAGACCAGGCACGCTTTCTCTGGTGTCCTCTGGTGCGGAGAATATAACTAAAACAACGCTAGTCACGCTGCGGTTGTAGTGTTAACCCCCAAGTCCAGACAGGCGGTCCTGGCAGTGACTAACACAAGGAATGAAGGCTAACTACGGCCGACAACGATGAAAAGAACCACACGTTAGGTATGGTCATATGGAGAATAGGCCTGTTTTTTCATTTTTCAAACCAACAATACGTGTTTTATTTAAAAATAGATTCAAACCATTCAAATAAAATACATTATCAGAACATATTACATTCTCAGCATAAGCAATTTTCCAGGGCAGTCAATATGGAAACTAATTTAATAATGGTGAAGACTCATCGCCGGACGCACACACAGACACACAGACACAGACACACACACACACATATGGCCGAAATGAGGAAATCTTTCCATTTCACTATGACACAGGAATTCCGAGTTACATAAAGTACCGATAGCATCGACCGTATAAAGAAATTAGCTTAAATTTGTCTTGCATTTTATTGGCTGTCAGCTTACAATACAGTAGGTCAACAGAGGGGAAAAGTAATTGATGGTTATGTATGGAGGTTCTTCTGCTCATTTCATAATTTAGTGTGAAAAGACAACAGAAAGGGGGAATAAACATCTGCTTGCAAGATTAATAACCAATTTAGTATTGCATGAAAATATTCAGAGAACTCATGCATATCAAGAGACAGCTCAAAAATACAAAACATTTTGATTATGCACAGCTGTGCAAAATAACAAATGTACAGCTGTTAATCAAGCCACATGCATGCAAGTCCTGTACTGTATCATATAAATCTCTCCCAGACACACTCCCTCAATTATACCCACTGCTCGAATGCCCGGCCCCAGACTACATCATTGTGTCAGAACATTTCCACTGTCATGTCATTCATTTATTATACCAAACCCCAAAAAAATATTTATTAGTTATTTGACATTGAAAATGTCATAAATAACATATTTCTTGGACAACTGAAAAGATTTAGCGATGACGTTACTGTGTTGGCACTGGCCTTGACAATAGCCCCCCTCCCCCCCTTGTATGACGCCAACAATGGGCTAGCACACAGCTGGCTAACAAACAGCTGGCTAACAAACAGCTGGATAACACACAGTTGGCTAGCACACAGCTGGCTAGCACACAGCTGGCTAGCTGTCGGTGGTTCTGGTGTTTTGTATTTTTCTCACAATCCAACAAAAACCCTCTATTTAGCCACATGCTAATCTTGTTTTACCTAAACGTATGTATTTATATAACGGAAGTAAGACACGCTACATTTTAATTTATGGTTGCCTTTAAACCCTGCAATCTAAATAAAGCTATGATTGGTTAGGCTGAGCTTGTCAACTGTTAAAATGTATGATATAAGTTCTCCATATTATCTCTCGTTCATACTTTGCTGCCCTTGAGTATCAACACAATGGTGTGAATTCACAACAAACTCCCACCCGTATGCCAATAAGCACAATAATCAAAACATTAGAATCCCCAAAAAACGAAACACATACTGCAGTAAGCATCCAACGAGGGGGAGCTGGGGCGGTGGGGAAACAGGTGGAGTTCCAACAATACGTTTAAAGCAGGTCAATACGCTTCAGCTTACCTTTACGCTTACAGGAGCCTCCCAGATCTCTGAAAAACAAACAACACCAGAAAGCCATGGTCAAAGTGTGCGTGCATATATATTTGTGTGTATATAAGTGTGTGTGTGTGTGTGTGGGTAGAGATTAGAGAGACCAGTACGTTTGCTGGTCTCCCACACCCACACCAGCAGCAACTGGTTACAGTGTGAGACGTTGCCAATTCACTTCTATTAAAATATCCCCGCTCTGAATAGTGGCCATCCAATAGCTCGATGACGTCCAAACTATTCGCCAAACCCTTGTTAAGAATGCACGCCAAGTGTGTGTGTGTGTGTGTGTGTGTGTGTTAGTGTGTGTGGGGTGGGGAGGGTCCACGCTGATTCACAGAGGAAAGGAGGAGTGGGTGCTTTTTGGGTTAATTATACTGCTGCAGTCTGTATCCAAGCTGAAACACATACTTAGAAGGCACTTCTCCAAATTAATTTACAGTGTCTGTTACTTTTATTTTAAATACATCACTCATTAATGAGCAAGTAGTGGTAAGGGCAACTTGCCCAAGGATACCTACAGAAAGAGATCAAACACAGCCTGTTCAAAGAATTTGTTTGAACTGTTGCTTGTGGGAATGACTTTATTTCCCAGGTCCCGATCTGAATGACTGAATTGAAAAGAGACTATTGGTCGGTATGAGGACAGCAGGTAGTAAGGGTTAGGTCAAGGCTGGCTATGGATGAGACCACATGGACAAACTGGATAGCCCCTGTCAAACATTCACCAAGGACTGTTTGCCGACCTGTGGTTTGAAATGGTTCATGGCTAGCCGAGAGAGAATAAACAGTACTTCTGAAAACATATGCTTCTCAACTTGGACCAAGTGTAATTGATGAACACTAATAACACTGAACATGAAAACAACAGAAGGTGCTTTTACCTGCTGTGGAACAGTGTGTACTTACGACCATTTAAAAGTCCCAATAAAGCTTTGTGCATTTTCTTCCCACCGGGTAAACTATCTCGACATCAGATGGTCCACAGTCTACCTGTAGCCATGGGCTTTGATGCCTACAGCAAGATGCAGTAACCCCTACCCGCTCCTTAATGACATGTAACCGAATATACTGTAAGTCACTTCGGAAGATGGTACCTCGATTAATAAAAGAAGAGGCATCCTCACATGCTTTCTAAAACCTGGGGTTTTTCGAAGCTGCACACAGAAAGAGCCAATTTGGCTTTTAAACCCAGTAACCCTTTTATTTTTGGTTAGCTTAACTGTTAATCCATCAAAAGAGCCACCGTAGAAATAACACATCCTCACACTCTAGTACTCTTATAGGCGTCACAACAGCAGTCTCTTAACCTGTCTCTTAACCTGAGTGCTAACAAAGTTCGCCCCCCCATCCCATTAGTGTTATAAGTCCATAATAATAAAATCTGTATTGCGGTAAACAAAAATATCCAGTTCATTTAAACAGAATGTGCTCATCTAGTGCACATGCCTTAATAAACAATGTATGTATTAAGAAGGATATACCATGGCTGCAAAGGGCTTTCTGACCAGGCCCTGCTACGAGAGAACAATGTACAACAACCAGCACTTCTACAATATTCTTCCCAGAAAAAGAAATGAGCACACAATTCTGGCACTGACCGCTCTCCTCTGAACACCAGTAAAAACGAATAAATGTTGGGCAGGTTCAGGGGCGAGAAAACATGTCCAAGCGCTATTAAAATGTTTAAGACTCTGTGCATATGTTGTTTTTCCGTGGTGAAATTTGGCCGTTTTTTTTTTTTTCTAACTGTAGGGATAAACCATTTATGGCACAGTTTAGCTTCAGCTGCATTCTGATTCACAACGTGTGCAACAAGCACAGAGGAAAGATTAGTTCAGATCGTTAACTGCTTAGATTGAGCTAAAATGTGCCATCTGCTAGCACATTCTAACTTGGTCTTTGTAGTCTGGCCGAATGGAAACAGAGTGTCTGCTTTGCGTACAATCACACTCATCTGAGCGTCACCGACCTCCGCCTCAAAGGTCGCGGGGGTCAACGATAATAAATACAAAATAATTACGATCAATTACGGAAGTGCCTTTGTGCAGAGATTTGCAGTGTGAGCATGCAGATCCTTAAGTAAAAAGGTTTTCCTTCACACATGCATACAACCAGCACCAGCATTCTCTTTGATGCCCTCATGCATACTCAAACACACACACACACACACACCCTTAAAATCCCCAGTAAGGCGAGATCATCAGTGAAGGATGATGTCATTGGAGAGGAGTGTAAGTGTAAGGGAGTTTGAGCCTCTAATAGCTCTGCTTGTGGCCAACACCGTTGTTCACAATTAGGTCACAAGGCCGTCAAATCACTCAAGATCACGAACGGGCCGTAATTTGTGTGTGCGTGTGTGTGTAGAGGGGGGGATGGGGGTGGGGAGGAAGATAGGGGAGGGAGAGCGAGGCAGAGGGGCTGAGAGAAGAGAGCAAGAGAAGGAGGAAGGGAGAGGGAGAATGCTGTGTGACCTAGGAAAGGGATCCTCAGATATTGAAACAATAGACAAGTGAACCAACCAAGTTTAATGAAAGGAATTATTAAACAGAAAAACATGTCTTTCTGGCAATATAACAGTTTTCTTTTTAAATGCAGGCGTGTCGTATATTTGCTTGATTGATACAATCAGCTCATCAACTCAGATTCCAGCCTTGCAAACAAAGCAGAACTGCATCAAATAGAACATGTTTTTCTGAGAATTATACCTGAATTTCTTAAAAGAAAGTTAAACCTGGTCATTTATTTGTGTGCTATTTTAGATTATCATGGTGAACATTGTTAATTCATGTCTCTGCCATTCCCTCTACCCTCTTTCAGTTGGAGCGTTTTCACCGATCTAATCTCACCAACCATCACTCAAAATGAAATTCAGTGGCTGAAGATTCTCTCCCACATGGGAACAAATCAATTAAACTGCCATCAGGAGTAGCTGCCTGCTGCAACAGCAATATTTGGTTGAGGGACTTAACATAAAACCAATTCAAAGTACTGAACTTTCAATGTATGGCGCCACCTTGTGGCAACAAAAGCAGAGGCTCATTGGATAAGATAACCCTGTGTATACAATAGGCGGTAGCACAACTGGCTGCATTCTAATTTATAATTTCTTCCACAAAGCCATTCATAATCTAAAAGCCCTGCTGTGCCCTGAACCCTTGCTCCTCTTTTGTCCACCTCCTGGGATATGGAGCTGCTGGTATCAGCTGTCACATCTAGACATCATCATTATGAGGGCTGGTGACCTCTCACCGTTCACCATCCATCATCCCTGATGGATGGATTAACATGGATCCGACCTCCGGTACAGCTGCCTAATTTAATAGGCATGACCCACACACCCCACACATGACTGCACGCAGTACACACATACACACACACACACACACATATTATACATACAATCATGTGCACATGCATGTAGGCAAACACACATACAATAATGGACATACAGGCACCCACCGTGGGAAATTATGTGTGCACACACACAATCGTATGCATGCATTGCAAACACAGACATACATGTGTGCACACCCACATGTTTTGTGAACATAGGGCTGGGCAATTTGGCCTGAAAATAAAGTAAAAACCAGTTAATGAACAAGTTTAGATTCAAAGCTAGACTTTGATCCGTTTCTCTCTACAAACTTAAACTTAACAAACTTAAAATAACAAAATATAGGGTCCATCATTTGCAACATCTACATCTTTTCAACTACTGTATATATGGGTACTATATCTTTTGCGATTTCATATGACAGGGCATCTTTGATGGCCTGCCACCAGGGCCCTGTCTTGTCACGAGGAATGACATGATGTTGAAAATATTGCTGCCAAGGTTCCCTGCTTTCTCGCAGGCACTTTGTGGCTTGAGCTGGAATAAATTGGTTTTGTTCCCCAAAAACATGGTAATATGTCTTATATGATCGTCAATACAGTTATTGATTCCATTCTATGTGAGCGTTCCGCTCTGCCTCGAACACAGGTAACGGTCTTGTCGTTAGTATACTCTGTGACGTCACTACCAAGGGAGGGACACCGGAGGCGAGGTGTGTGTGGACGTGTAGCGCTTTGTCCGGTTCAATGCGGCATCCGAGAGTGCTTCTCGGATAGACGTTATAGTATAATGCAACGTGTGTGTGATGTGTGGAGCTGGAGGGACAGCCGTTGATGTTGATGATCATGTCTGAGAGGGAGTCCACACTACGATGTGTGTGGATTTTTGGAGCGCTGTCTGAACAACGCTTTATTTTGATGTCCAAGTCCGAGTGAGGGTTAAGCTTTGCAGTATCACAAAGTTGGCAATGGTCGTAGCGTGCTGCCTCCTTCTCAGAACTCTCCACTCATCTTTAAATAGTGTTCAAATCCCAGCTGAAACAGCGGCTTAACTTGCCCTTTAAGCTAAACAAATCTGTGTAGTCCTGAACTTTATAAGTCTTGTTTTTTTGTTTAAGCCATTTCACAAATCGCAGGAAAGCACAAATGCTAATTATTCAAACAAATCCAAAAAATCGCCCAGCTCTATCTGAACACACATAATTATGTGCATGCAGCACAAACAAGCATACAAAATCATGTGCACACACTCAAACAATCACATGCATACACACACACATGGGAACACCCCAAAAACACGTTTATGTGCCTCAAACACGTCAACACACTCACACTATCAGGCATGCACACACATCAACACACTCGAACAATCGCATGCATGCACACACGTCAACACACATAATCATACGTGCACACACACTGAACACAACCCCATAATCATGTGCATGCACACACACACACACACACACACACACACACACACACACACACACACACACAGACACACACTCTTACAGCCACCAGAGGGCAGTGTTTAACGACTTCTGAGACAGCAATGGTCACTACGAACAAACTAAAACTCATTGACGTCCATTGTGTCTTGTGTGGTCCGGAGTGAACACTAGCAGTCAGGGACACTCACTCTTTGGGAGGGTTGATGTCCTCTGCGTTGGTTTCGAAGAACCCAAGCACCTCCTCGCTCTGGGAGATGTGGGAGGGGAGCTTCAACAGGGCCTTTGGGGAGGAGAAGAGGAGGAGTTCAATGGCCATGTTTCATAATCACCGATTTCTAAATAAATGCCACTAATAAGTCACGACAATGTTAGTGTCCAGCCCTGAGTCACAGTTTAACTAAAGCACAAGGAAGAACTATGCAAACACAGAGGGAGGAAACCTTGAGAAGGACCACAGAAGAGGGATCCCATAAGGACAGTGAGGCGTGCAACCGACGTCCAATGGGCAGTCGTATAATAGTGGCTCAAAGCGGAGCAGAGAGGTGATGAGGAGCCGAGGGCTGGGGTAGGTGTGGGAGCGGTACAAACATGGCGTGCAGCAGCAGTCATTGTATGAGCAGTGAAACGAGACAATGCTGTGGGGCAGCTGGAGGATGTGGAGGGGAAGGAAGAGGGGCCTTGAAACCTCAGCCAACGATACGCTAGACACACCTTTCTGGGAGGAATAACTGGAAGAATAAAAATAATAACCGAGGTAGTGGTTGAAATAAAGAAGCAACACATGGATATAATTAGTATTTTGTTTCACACATAGTATGAAACCCAGAAGAGTAGTTTTTATGTAGTCTACAAAATGACCTCAGTTATTCTCGTTTAAGCCCCTTCATTAATAATTGTTTTTAAAATGTGTATTTAAGTCATCAGTTTGGCTTGTTTATGTTTGTTCAGTTTCCTTTTTCTGTGGTAGTTTTGGGCCACATCTTGGATTGCCTCTTCTGTTTTGCTCTGCAAACCTTTTCTAGATCTAAAAACATCCTTTGATCAAACCTCAACCTGCCTCCACTCATTAGGTCCTAACTGGGGACTATAGCACCTTTTCTTCGTGCCATAAACGACTCACATTCTCACCTGTTTGTCATTGAGACGTTGATACCTGACAGCTGCTCACTGGTCATACAGTTCAAAAAGTATCCCCTTGTTGGGGTTCAAAGAAAGTCCACCACCTAGCTCCAACTCTGACTACGGGGTCCTCCCTATATGAAGTGGGAGAGTTTGGGGGAAAGAAGGGTGTAGTCTGAACATAGGGCGGACCCTATGTTAGAGAGATCATGCAACTAGCACCTAATTTGAACTCTTGTATATTTTCTGACCAGCTTGTCTTACATTGTTGCCCAGACGCTACAGGAAGCAGCCAAAAAACACTGAAGCACTTGGAAGTGAAATAAGGGTGACTACATTCTACAATCATGCTAGCCATTCTGAATAGGCCCTTTGGATCTAAAACTGCAATTATCCTTTAAGGTGTTCACTCTAGGTCCTGTGTCTCTCTGATTGGATAGGGTGTCGTAAGAGCTGCTCACGTTGCCACGGCTGCGATCACCTGACTCACAGCCCCCTGAAGTTGTGATTGGCCAGAACAAGGTCAGGTACAGCCAGCTGTGTTTACTCCCACGTCTCGGATCTGCTGACTCACCCTCGTCTCTGTGACGAACGTCACTTACACACCCTCACCCCACCCCAACCCCGCTCACCCACCGCTCCGTCTCCCTCTCTCCCTCGCTCCGCCACCCGCTGTTTTCTTCGTACGCTGCCTATTTACACTGGTGAAAGGAAATGACCGGGCAAGATAGAGCTACTTGTTTTCCTGCTGTAGAGGCTTGTAAGGAAGATAGATGTGGGGGGGGCTCTGTTGTTGTGCAAGCGCTGCATGCTAAGACAAATCGTCTTGGAGATGATAACATCCCCGTTTCTTACTGTCTGCTGAAGCAGTTAATGGTAGAGCGTTGCAGTTAAGGAAATTACCTTGGTTATTGTTATATAGTGCGATTTAATGTTAGGACACTGCGGTGATGCGGCTGAAGGACTATTTCTTACTTTGCAGTAGTTGTCCAGGTGCTTCAGGCGTCGAACGGCCACGTCCCTGATGTGACTTCGCCGAAACAACACCTTACCTGGAAAAGAGAAATGCGTCAAAACAATCCATATTGTATCGTTTTTTTCTCTCCAACCGTCAAAGTAATGGTATTGTATTATACAATGCATGGCTACCTAACAATCATCATTCTATTCTATTCTTAACACAAACAATTATTATATATTGCTTGTAAGCATACTTATTTTTTGTTTACATGTAATGCTATACAAAGAATCAATAAAAAATATTAGGAGAAAAAGGTCTTACATCATTATAGAAGTAACCACTTGAATGTGACAATGGAGAAAAGAGAATATTACGGTTGAGGTACTGTGGAGGGATCTTTGCTTATCTATTTCCCCTAGTCTGTGTGCAATATTTGAACGATACATTTAGTGTATTTAGCTGCATCACAAATGACTCTTAAGTGACCTCCGAGAGCATTAGGGGGCCTACTTTAAGTGCTTAGACCCTGAGGTTACAAAACGGTTCTCCACTGTTTCTCTCTTCTTTCAAACCCATTAGACCCCATTATAGCGGTCACCCTTTCGAAATAAGAGCACTGTCATACAAAATAGATCGGCTACAACCTAAACGTCTAATAGCAAACATTTCAAACAACTGTTGAGCATAGCTATTAACGGTAGTTGCTCTTAAAGAACCCTCACGTATCTCGGTTCATAAGATAAGGTGTAAAGTGACCACTAACCTCTCTGTGTTTGTAAATGGGCAGACACCACTTATTCGGATATTTATCTCCGTGGCGGTGGGCTCCTTGCAGCAGCATCGAAATAGCAGCACAAGTCGAGAGTCTATAGCTGGGCGGCCTTGGCTAACAAAGAGTCTCTTCACTTCTCTACCCTGCCTCAGGCCGGGGTTTATCAGATTAGATGAATCTCTCTCTCGCTCTCTGTCTGTCCGGCCTCCTACTGCCATACCAGACCACTAACTGCTCGGGGAGAGTGCTGAAGGACAGAATGCCCACAATGCAGTGTTGGTAGGCCTTGCTATGGGGCGTGTAGGCGCAGAGACAAATCTCTCTTGTGGAGGGAAATGTCACTCTGCCATTGAGTGACTTTGCTGACATAGTTACACTTTTCAGTTTAAATGAGGACACAGTACCAAATTTGCGGGACATGGATAAGTGACAGTATGGATGTGTTTGGGGAGGATGGGTGGGAAAATTATTACTATTTTCTTACCAGGCAGAAATGGAATGATCCTCTTTTTGGGGTCTTTCTGGCCGCCATCAATCGGGAATTTATCAAGTATCCGCATCTGAAACAAAAACAAATTTTGAAAAATGAATAAGCAAAAGATTATTCTGGAAAAGAGTGTCACATCTAGTTCTGTTAAAGGCAAAGCATTCCTTACGATTGAGTAACTCAAACTTAATGACGGGTCGTTATCACATTAGATAAGATTGGTACTTTATTGATTCCCATTTGGAAATTTCTTTGTGACAGCAGCACAAAACCAATATAACAAGACAGATCCTAATAATGATAAGAATACTGAAGAATATATAAAATTAATTGGAATTAAATTATCCGTATTCATATTTACACAATATATACATAATAACTAATATCGGCAATGGTCAGTTACTTATTGACCTAAACCACCATGTTGTCTTATCAATCAATGAACCAGAGAGGGAATTTAAAAATAGGGGGATCTTTTGTGACCGGGGGTCACACGCTCGGTGGCAGCGGATGAACTTCCTGTTAGTCGGCAGGAAACACAGGGTGTTAACATATCGGCGCTGACAGACTATTTTGTGATGTCACTGGAAAGAGACTCCCTATGATCTCTGACCGGGATGGTCAGGGACACATCCAGGCATTCAATGTAGTTTTTGTATAACAGACCGCTGCTATGTATAACAGACTGTTACTATGTACGCAGTTCCAACCGTATCTAACAGACAATCTTTTTAGCGGAAGCATCTTTTTTTGAGTAAATGAGTGGGAAGGTGTGGTGTGTACAGTACATGGTCCACACTTGCCACAGGTTTTGGTGTGTAGTTTATATTATCTTCACTAAATGCTCATTGTTAGCTCATGGAAAAAATATGTGTGTCTTTATTTGTGTGTGTGTGTGTGTGTGTGTGTGTGTGTGTGTGTGTGTGTGTGTGTGTGTGTGTGTGGAAGCCTCATTAAAAACCACCACTACAGTAACGTCTGCCACAATTCTGCCGAAGCTCCCGCCTTGCTTCATTCCAGATGTTCTCCTCTGGCCGCCAGAGGTCTGTGAACCTCTGGAACTGAAACACAAACATCTGAGTCCAGCCGGGACAGGGCTTGGTGCGGCGCGGGGCCAAAGAGATCCAGGTGGAACAACACAGGACAGGGTCCAGTGGAGGTGCAGGGTTGAGTCCACACTGTCTGCTCCCATGCTGCCTTCTGGGTCACTTGCTTTTTAACAGAGCTGCAGTTGGCTTTTCTCTCCTTGTGGTTACTTTTTGGACTACTTTTGTTCTTTTTAATTTCCCCTTGCGGTGGGTTTTAGTGGTATTCTGGCAACCCCCCTCCTCAAATAAATATAGACAGAAAATAAGGAGTGGTTTCCTTTGAGGAGAGCAGCCGGCGTTTTTGTGTTTTGAGTTCTGATGATGAATACAAGGAATCTCTTCGAGTTTAACAAAACCTCTTAATAGGCAAAAATGCATTGCCATGTGTTTTGCGGTTTCCATGATAAGGCTTTTTCTTCTTTAAACGAAAATAACAACCAGAATAAAACTTGGTTTTAACCTCTTGTATGGCAATTAGTGGCAAAAGAACCCTAACACTTTTAACAAGGCTTTTGTTGAATGTTATTGTGCAGAATGCACAGCAACATAAACCTTAATACATCCTTCGGGATATGAAAAGAATAGCTATCCGACACACCGAAATACACGCCCAACGGCCTGTCTGAATAACAAGTGCACACTCCCTCCATACTAGCTTATGGGAATTATATTGTCAGTCACATCATAACACAGAATCCCTGGGTGACAGACAGCTGTCATTCAGAACTCACCAAGATGATGATGAATGGGCCCAAAGAAAGGGATTGGACCCTATTTTGGGGCACACCCAAAAAGGAATGAGCATACACACACAAAAATGTATAGGCCGCCACTGTCAATAAGAATTGACAGTGTCGTCAATTCTTATATATGTATATATATATATATATATATATACATATATATATGTGTGTATATATATAAAAAAAAAACATAAACACAAGCCTGTGCACATGCCATATCATATCATACAAGCCACACCCACACATAATCATGTGCACACACACACACACACACACACACACACACACATACGCACCACGCACGCACACAGTGCAAGAGAGGAATATGGGCTGAGTATCTCGTCAGCACATATAATTATCACCTATAAGTTACGGTTTCAGCCAAGTTCGTGCCCACTTGGGAAAATCAATTATGTAGCATGTAGCAACAGGTGTTATAATATAGACACAGGGTTTTATTTCACTGTGGCTTTTCAGTTGCGTCATCAAGCAAGCAAAGCGAATAAACATGTGAAGAGAAGAGTGGGGAGGGAGTCAGGGAGTGCAGATTGTTAAATGGGTGTGCAATCATTCACCTCTGTTTCTGCCATGGTTGAACATCTGAAATCAGACAGCAGCTCCTGTGTAATGGTAATAGGTAATAAGAGTGACCTTTTTACAAAAGGGTGATGGAGAGAGGAGAGAGAGATGTTGAGAAGTAGAGAGGTAAAGGGACAGAAACCAAGACAAAAAGAGAGCAAGAGTGACGGATATCGAAAAAAAGAGAGCTGGATAAAAAGAGAGACACAGAGGGAGTTTGAGAGAGAGGGATAGAGGGAGAAAGAGTAGGAGAAAGTTCCACATATCAAATAGAGAGAGAGAGTAAGTGCCACATATCAGCCAGAAAGAGAGAGTGAGTGCCACAGAGAGAGTGTGTGCCACATTTCACCCAGAGAAAGAGTGAGTGCTACATACATAGAGTGCCACAGAATGTGAGAGCAACATATCACCCAGAGAGTGAGTGCCACATATCACACAGAGAGAGTGAGTGCCACATGTCACCTAGAGAGAGAGAGAGTGCCTGATTCACCCAGAGAGAGTGAGTGCCACATATCACCCAAAGAGAGTGAGCACCACATATCACCCAGAAAGAGAGTGACACAGTTCACCAATAGAGAGTGCCACATGTCACTCAGAGAGAGAGAGAGTGCCACATATCACCCAGAGAGAGTGAGTGCCAAATATCACCCAGTGAAGGAGAGTGACACAAATCTCACAGAGAGAGTGCAACAGACAGAGTGAGAGAGTGTGTAAAGCACATCATCCAGAGAAAGAGATTGCAGCATATCAGAGAAAGAGAGAGAGCGTACCACAAATCATCCAGGGAGTGAGTGCTACAAATCAGAGAGAGAGAGAGAGAGAGAGAGAGAGAGAGAGAGAGAGAGAGAGAGAGAGAGAGAGAGAGAGAGAGAGAGAGAGAGTCACAGCTCTAAGAGAAAGAGAAAGCTCTTCATATCACCAAGAGAAAGAGAGAGTACAGGAATGCTACAGTGGGAAGATTCTATCCCTCGGCCCGGGTTTGAAATACTGCATGCTGTTAACTGCTCTGAGATTATGTTTAACAACCTTTTCTCTCAGTATTTGCTTCTCATTTTTGGCTGGAAATCTGTTTGTGCATCTCAAAACACTATGCACAACCATCCAATTTGCTAAATTATACCAAGGATTTTTCCCTTTACCATTATTGGACGTACTTAAAAACTCAAAAGACTCTTACTCTTACAAAGAAAGTCATTGCAATTTCATCTGTGGCTCCTTTGCTTACACACATTTCCCCCAGCTTATTAATTCAGTTGGCCGATTCATTCATATCGCTGTTATGTATTGTTAGTTCCTCTATTCTCCTGAGCCTGCAAAGTGCTTCAGGTTTTAACTTTGAGTGCAGGAGGAATGGCTGTGTCACAGAGCAGGCTTATGACAGGAATGTAGGCCAGACAAATTACAGAGCAGACAGGGAGGGAAAGAGACGGGCTGGAGTTCGGCTTTCTTCTCCAGAGAATAATGACTTGGTGAACACTGCAGGAGTTTCTCAATTGGGGCAACTTGCACACAGCTCATGTACATAGCGTGGTAAAGGGGTGGTGGGTGTTCCACTGCCAACTGAAAAGTATTGGATTCGGGCTCCAGGTGTCTAAAGCCTAACCTGTAGGCTTTAGACACCAAAAAGATGATTAATCATACCTGTTCCTTAATAACCTGTATCTGTATTCAGTTTGCTTTGGATAGACGCATCTGTTCAAAAATAGATAATAATAATAATGGAGTGGAATAGAGCGTAGTTATTAATTGAGCTAGAAGGTTGGGTTTAGGATCTCAGGCCATTGTAAAGGGATGTATCATCACAGCAGATATACATCACTGTTGGTGCACCCCACTATTAGTGGATTGAGATCATCTGCTTGACAACATCAAGAGGAGGTTTAAGAGCGGAGCCAAGACAGTATTTGACAGCTGGGTGCCTGCGTTGGCTCAGGTTCAGGTACATTATCCTCAAGCAACATGGGAGCTGGGATTTTGTTGTGATGTGATGTTTAGTTGTTAAGTTGCCATGATAAGGTCATGGCATCTTTTGTCACACGGCCGGCCTTGAGCTGCATCTCTGCTGCTCGTCGCTACGTGCGTGGGGTATGGGTGTGCAGACAAAGGCTGCAGAGTCTGGATGGGACTGGAGGTGTCGGCTGGCAGATGAACAATAAAGGGCTTTGTGTCGATTCATGTTCATCATGTTTATCATGTTTTTTTTTGGCAACACTCGCAGCAGCTCAACTTGGTTGTGCAAAAAAATTGTGCGATGCTACAGTTCCGATTGTACGACTTTGATGTTTTCGGCCTCACTAGTAAGTAATCTTGGATAAAAGTAATTTAGCATTAATGAATGACGTCAGTCAGTCGATCAGTTCATAGGACACGACAGGCCACTGTGAACTGGAGCCCATTGTTTTGGGTTTCACTGCTTAAGAGACAAACTCCCTTGTGTTTCAAAGAATCAACTGAGTGAAATACTTGATGGAATTAACATCAAAGGGCCATGGTTCATTTAGGAGTGCACTTGCAGGTTCCTGGAGCAGCACTTATCTTGTGTGTGTGTGTGTGTGTGTGTGTGTGTGTGTGTGTGTGTGTACGTACCACCTCTTCCAGGTCATAACTTCCTCCAACCAATCTAGCTAATTAACGATAGCTGGTTGGACTACCGGAAGATTAGAACACACACTTACCACCAAAGCACTCAGGTTAGCATGCTCATGCTTGGAAACGTTTGCCTCAACAAAACATTAACTTGATAGTATAATAAAAATACATATAAATGGCTACAAAATAATATGTTTATTGGACTCAATGATTCTATCAGACTATTAAATACAATAAATAAGTTGATAGACATAAGTCTATCAATGCTATTCTAGTTGCCAAAAATACAATTAACTGCTACGTCTAAATCACCCACTAGTTCCACCTAATAGCTGGCCAGTTTAAGCACAGAAAGTCCTCATCTGCTAAGGAAATACACTCTGGGGATAAGTACAAGTACTACATGTACTTATCTGACGCCCCCACCAGAATTAAAAGGAGCGAATGCATTGAGGATAGGAGAGGGCCAGAGTGAGAGGGCTGGTGTTTACAGAGACAGGAGAGCTGCCTTGGAGCAGCACTGGGCAGCAGGATTTTCCTGGCTATTAGCAAGAGGCCCTGGAACAAAGAGTTTCCTCCTCCGCTGGCTCCGACAGCGGCCAGCCCAACCTAGCTCCTCGGTTCAGCGCTGCGGTGGGCTGTGTGCCGTTATCTGAGAGGAGCCAATCCTCTTCGCTTGTATTAGAAATGCACATACACATGTACATACTATACACACGCCCACACACCCTTATGCACATGCACTCACTCACATTCTCATGGACATACACTTAGACACTCACACACACAAGCATATAAACACACGCACTCTCGCAAATAGCCTCACCCTAAGATACACATAAACACATGCACATAGGAACACACACACACACACACACACACACACACACACACACAGACACACATATAAAACACACACAGACATAGACATAGATAGACACTCGCACACATACACAGACACACAAGCAGATACACATTGTTACACACAGACAATACATAAAAAACACCAAAACACTAACAGGCGATCTCATACATGCTCCCTCATACATACATATTACATATACACGAATGTGTACACACCCACACTCTCAGCCACACACACACACACCCACGCACACGCTATCTTCCCAACTACCATGTATTACTCAGGCAGGGAATGAGTGTGTTTACATGGTCACTATCCATCAAGATAAGGTTAAAGAGATATTGAGCCATATTGACGGGTGATTAACCCTGGGCTTGGCTGAATGTTGAGGATATATTTCACAGATGACGTTGGACAATCCAACTGCCCTGTGTTTAGACTTGGTGATATGGATATAGCATAATATGGGTATGATATAATGATATAATACAAAATAACATTGCAAACCGTCCAACCCATTGGCTATTGAAATAAGTGGACATTTTAAAGGTATAGGAATCAAAAACAAAATGTTTTTATTCCTGGCAGATTTTTTAAACTTTAGATCCTTATACATTTTAAACTGTCTTCTGCTGAGTGGATGTTTGTATTTCATGGCTATCCATCCACCACTTAAAAGTAGATTTTGGCTAATATTAATCATGAATGTGTTGTTAGTAATATATGTGTATATGTTCTTGCACCCCGGTAGACATTTTTCTCAAAGGCAAAGAAATAATATGAAAGCTCAAACTCTGCTGAACTTTGAACTTTCAATGCCAGCCCTCCAACCACGGGGGTGGGTGGGCATGGGGGGGGGGGGGGGGGGGGTGACATCATTGCCTACGGGCACACACTGGGCACATTGAGACGAGTGGAGCGCAGGCGCCCCGACCACACGCTTGAGACCAAAAGGTCAAACTGACCTCATACAGCCAAGAATTGTCTGATGAAAAAGCAGAGGGGGGATTTTGGCCACTTTGTTCCCACAAACTGATTACAAAGTCCATTGCATGGTGGTTTGGTTGTCTGTATATTTCGTGCGTCATCGTATATAACTGACATCTGAGGCCAAATGTGCAAATCTAAAATAAAACATTGAAAGACAATGAAAGTGTAAAATAACTTTACCTGGAGGTCGAAAAACTTGCTGTAGCGTCTGTAGATGACATGGGAAGTAGAGTCCGAGTAAGTGACATTGATAAGGTACACCTAGAGAGAGAGAGAGAAAACAAACAATCAAACCAGATTCATTAGGGTGTGGTAAAGAGCCCTCTGAACAATCAGCAGCAAACCCTGAGTCCCCCGAACTCCATCCACATCCTAATGACCCAGACTGGAGTCACTCCTAACTCAACTCGACGGGGTCACCAGGGGAAAAGGTCACAAAATACTCTGTACGGTTATTTACTATCCTACCACAGCATGGTTGAATACTTGATTCTGATTGGTCAACAACGTTCCAAGAATGCATTATCTTTTAATAACGGGACACCTTTTAAAGGTTATTTGAAACCTTTAAAAGGTTTCAAATACATTTGCTACAAATAAAACATTAAAACAACAATCAAATACACCTATTGACAACATCTTGCCTTGCCGACGCAAAAAAAACAATATGCTCAAAGCTTGTAACAAATCGCAATTGGCATGATTTGATCGTTGTTGAACTGTAACTTGTATCCAATTATTGTTGGGACCACTCAGGGACTATTCCTAACCTCCTTCATGGTAAATGAAGGGACGGGAAACATCCACACATTCATACTTGCTGGTAACAACTCTGATTCACAGACAGTCACCTTTCCCTGATGAGTTGTCATCAACAAAGGAAAGGAAAGGACACAGAAGTCCTGCAGCACCACATCTTGTGCTCGGATCGGCAACTAGCCACTCGAACCCAAACATATTTTCTTTATTTATTTACAATTAAAGGTAAATTAATTTCAGTTTTCTTACAGTTATTTTTGTCTAAGGAAGCAAATCTAACACGTCCTTAAATCTAAAAAAAAAAGAAACTGAGTGGAAGATATTTTCTACGCAAACAGAGTCAGCTGAGTTAATAAAAAACTAACCCGGAAATCAGAGAGTAAAACCTGCAATCAAGTAAACAAACCCACGGGCAATAGAACCCAGCCTGTGCTTTTAACCTGATGGCATTTGAGTGCACAAAGGAAAACATTAACACATGGGGACAATCTGGAGAGCTTTTATTTACCTTTTCAAAACAAAACCTAAATTTCATAGCTGCTCAATAATGCACCTATCTAGTCAGAATCACGCGTCCTACAGGTTGCTTGTTGGATACAGTCGATCAGCAAAGGCATTAAAAGAAAAAAATATATATATATCTATATATATAGATATATATAGATATATATTTGCTGAATAGTAGAACCAATGTTTTGTTTTATGTGTGTAGTGCACATATCCTATCACGGGTTGATATAGTCAGTAGCAGAGTAATTACATGTTTATTTTGTGAAATAGGCCACTTTGCTTGGAGTTGGCCCGAGGCTTCCTTTACTGAAGGCACACCTACACAGCCTCTTTAAATGCCATGCAAAGAGTGACAGTACATTTTGGGGTGGCAGTTTGTCTTTATTTCTGTCTTGAACACAAACGATGAGGTAAGTCTTTAGGCCCTATATCATCAAGCATTTAGGAAAAGGAAACGCGAAATGATACACTATTTGGATGAGCTCATGGCATGATTGCCGGTGGTAGTAAGTCTTTTTGTAAACAGATGAGTCGCCAGCAGGTAGCCTAGTCTGGGACGCCCCCTGAAGTGGCTGTCCCCTGAAAGGAAGCGCGACTTGAGACAAAGGACAATGACTTCATTCCTCTGGGTAGTCTGCTGAGGCATTTCCAGTGGCTTAGCTCGTAGATAACGTGATCTTCCTTCTTGCAGAGAACACGATACAACACGATCTTGCCATTAAGGGTACGCTCCCAAGGGGAGAGGCTACGGGGCCCTGGGGGAATACCGTTCACCAAGCGAGAGAGAAATTGAATTGATCCTAACTCTTAAGCTAATGAATCCCATCGCCACTGATGGGCAAAGCGATTTCCTCAGGGACCTTAGGGACCCCAACTTGTAGGAAATGTCATGAAACGCCATGGCATCTCTGGAAAAATGACACAAGTAGCCTATCATGTGATGTTATTTTTTTTCCTTAAACAACTATGTTTGTGTTTGGATCCGTAGCCTACATTTGAAAGAGCATAGTTGGCAACGAAGTGTTGACCCGTCCTAAGAACCGTCCGAGATACAAATAAATAAATCAACTTACATAGTGCTTGGACGGGTTTCTTCTCTTCTGCACATCCACAACTTTAACTTCAGCGACTGTTCGTAGATGCATCCTGACAGCTCAGTCAGACTCTTTAGCGCGCTGGAAAAGTCATGGACATTTAACCCCCTGGAAATAGTCAGTCCGGGAAAAACACGCAAGAAGACGAGAAAATAAAACAAGTAGCAACAAGACGCGAAACGAAGCGTTCTCCACAGTCGCTTATGCCCTTCCTATATTGTAATATGCGAAAGTTGTCAAGGCTGCAACACGCGATAGGACAATCAGGAAAGCCGTCCCTTGCTGTTAGAGAATCGTCTTGTCCCAGAGAGGGGCTGGACCATTATGAAGACAGCATGGCCAAGAGGGTTGCTGACGCTTGGTTGACCATTGACATGGGCGGTCCTAAAAAGTGACTATAGAGACAGTAGTGGTAACTGTTGTAATGTTATATTTTAGATCTGTATGACCTCCGTTCAAGGGAATGTATGTCCCGTCCCCCGCCCATGCATGTATGTACGCTTTTTGAGGAATGGGTTTGGGGGGGGGGGGGCATAGATTAATGAAAGACAAAAAAAGTTTAATGATAGAGCCTATACACATGCGGTCGTTTTTATTTTGTTTTCATTTTAAAGCTGTGGTTTGCCTAGAGGGCGTTTTGGCATTGGTTTTGGTCGAACAATGAAAATACAGTACGACCGAATCTGATGGTATTGTCTCCACCTGCTGGAGGCTATAGGAATATAACACATTTGGAAATTGCCACAGTTATGAGTAACCAGTCAATAAATAGCGCATCGTAGTTTTCCGTTCTCTGTGGTAACGCCTGTAAAGCTTAGTGGCGAAGTTCCCCAGCAGGCTTTGGCTCGGCATTGTATATCCCAGGAGGTAAACTGGTAACTCAGCTGTGCATTGGTGAAATAATTTACATTTAGTAATTTACCATACGCGTTTATCCACGGTGACTGCAGTTATAATCTTCAAGTTGCAGAATGTCACATAAGCCAGTTATGGAGCGGGGGACTCCGTGATCCGAGGTCTCTCTTCTAATAGAAACAAAATAAGAATATAATGGACACACGCACACACACACACACACACACACACACACACACACACACACACACACACACACACACACACACACACACACACACACACACACAACACTAACACACACACACACACACACACACACAAATACTAATTATAATATATTTATATATTACGCATAACAATGATATTATTGTAATAATAATATTGACTTGCTACAGGGGATATGGCCGACGTTATCGTTCAGCAAAGGTACTAAAATGGTGTACACTGCACAAGGGCGTAACTTTGGGTCTACCATTGGGGGCCTCGAGTTAAACTCGAAACATATTAATTTATTTTTTATTTGTTTATTTATTTATTGAATCATTTTCTTGCGCAAAAGGTAACATGCCAATTATCCGTTCTTGTATTAGAAATACATTGTGATACTTTTACTGATTTTGGGTACTTTTTGACTATTTATGCCATAATGACACAGTAGTTAAATTCAGTGTTTAAGCACTAGCCAGCAGTGGCAGCTTACACTTAATTGATTTTGTGTGTCTGTTCACTATCTTATGCATTTTTTTTGCAAAAACTCAAAGATTAATGAATTGCTTCACTGTATTGGCACCTACATGCAGCAAATGTATTATGCACAATTCAACTCTTGATGCATCACACAATACAGGGTGGCACACTGGAGTGCAGCTTGCACCTCTATTCTGAACATGGCCAACTGATTTCACATATTGGTGGGCATCAGCAGTTCAAACTAACAAAATCCAAACAAAAGCATTTAAATACAAAAGAAGGCCTATCTGTAAATCCCATTTGAAGGTATGTTACAACGTATTTGGCAGCAACTTAACACACATACCATACCAAGTATTTGACTAAAAGAAACAGGATGCTATACTGACGTCTATTCTGCCAGCAACTATAGTACTACTAGCAGACTATAGTACACACCTCACATTGACCCAGGAAAACACCTAAACCCTCACCCAGGCAGGTGCCCACGTCACATTGACCCAGGTACAAACCTCAGCTATCAGCTATGTACACTATCTACATGTTCCAATTTATCTAGTATATTCAGTTATCTACTAGGGATGGGTCAGAATATCAGATTATTCGATTATTCCTTCCCGAG
This sequence comes from Pollachius pollachius, assembly GCF_949987615.1. NCBI lineage: Eukaryota > Metazoa > Chordata > Actinopteri > Gadiformes > Gadidae > Pollachius > Pollachius pollachius. The sequence goes on from NC_136935.1 coordinate 12,583,411, forward strand.
GGTCAAAGTCGATTTTTAACATTTTTTCCCATTCAAATAAACAAGGTGTTAATGCACACCCTGCAGCCAATCAGAATTGAGTATTCCCCCAGACCATGGTATACCAATAGGGGTATTTACCTCCTTTTCGTCAGGATTTTTACTCTTTTTGGCTGGTGGCGACCAACAATGAAAAATTGTTGTCTGGCTGCCATTCAGTGTCCTTTTCATCTCCACATTCAGTTAGCATGGACCTGTCTTTCTCCAACTATTCATCCCAGCGACTGTGCGAAATAGTTTGGTTTGGTAGAGAAAAAGGGTTGGGTAATTCCAAGTGGGGGGGGGGGGGGTACATTACAGATGATTAAAACATGATACTATCTTGTTGGCAAATGAAATTAATAAAGAAAACAAACAAGTTATTCATTCAGAATATTTCATATTTTTGTTAATCTGAATTATGTGTGATGATATTAGGGGGGTTATATTAGCTGGATCTGATTCTTGGGGGGGTCATGACCAGTGTTTCCACAGTTACCTTGAAAAAGTAATCTGATTACTGATTATTAGTTACTTCTTAAAATAGTAACTTAGTTACTTTACTGATTACTTGATTTTAAAAGTAACTAAATTAGATTACAAGTTACTTTATTAGTTACATTTAGCTGCGACAACAGCTTAATTTAACTGTCAATAATTGCTTGCCCCCCGTCAACAATTGTTCTCCCCCCAGGTCAACAACTGGTCTTCCACCCCGGTCAACAATTCTGCGCAGGGGGCTGGTTGGGGGAATTCGGGGGGGCCCATCAATACCTCTTGTATACAGGGCCCATAATTTGGTGCTACAGCCCTGGGTGCACACACTGACACACGGCTTTCAACCTCCAAAATATCCCGCCCGCTTTATGGGGCGATCACCGGACACATCTCCACACACACACACACACACACACACACACACACACACACACACACACACACACACCCATCCATCGCTCTCAACTCGGTGATCCGGTAAAAAAAAAAAAAAAAAGTGACTTTGATGAGTAACTTTAATCTGATTACTGGTTTGGAAATAGTAACGCTACTGAAAAAAGTGGTCAGAGGCCAGTAACGCGTTACTGGCATCACTGGTCATGACCCCCCTAACCCCCCGCAAATTACGCGCCTGACACTGCATGAAACTCATCAAATAAATCCATGCTGACGGTCATGCTGTACATTTACCACATGGGGGCGTTTAACCCCAAATTATAGCGTCTTCTTTAACAATGTCAATGTGGGTTTAATTTAACATTTCTTTAAAAGGGAATTCGTTTCACAAAATTATGTTCATTCATATCTTTGAATCCAAACATATTGGGGCAGTTGAAAGTCTATATTCTAAAAGCCACGTGTCGCCTAAAAGCCTACTATGCCCAGGTTATAATAGGCATAGTAGGCTTTTAAATATAGGTATGCAAGATGCAAGAATGCATACCTATGTTTTTAACGAATAACATTTGAAAATAGCTATTCGTTATTATTCATTAAGTCTAAAAGGTGCGTGTGGAAAACTTCACCCATTTTTTGCTGATCGTGACGACGGGAAACGAACCAACGCATGCGCAGAAGCGCCAATGGGCTGAGCAACGAGCAGCACGTCTTGGAAGAAGAGTTGCAGGATACAGAATACCGCTAACTTCTAAGATCATCCCACCAAGACACCAAGAGCAGGGGAGTTTCGTTTTACCCAATCGGTCGGGAACCTCTTCCCTTTTCCCATCAACACCGTAAAGGAGTTGGTGGTGGTTGATATTGTTTTAACTCCTGTAATCGTTCAAACTGGACCGCTAACGTTAGTAAATGATCGGTTAGTTTGTGTTATTTGGCCGACGAGTGCCGCGCTACGATGTTACGAGTTCAACGGTATAACGGAAGAAACGATATGAAAACTCGGATGTATTGATATATATCTGAATGGAACCTATTACTGTTATTTGAAGTACATCGCTTTGGATACCAATACGTGTGGAGTACATTTTCACGGCGGAAATAACCGCATCTAGTTATCCGGCCAAAAAAAATGTCGTTTTTCAATTTTCGGAAGATCTTTAAATTGGGCCCGGACAAAAAGAAGAAGCAGTATGAACATGTGCACAGAGACGAGAACCCGGAGGAGATCTGGGAGATCATCGGGGAGCTAGGAGATGGGGCGTTTGGGAAAGTGTTCAAGGTAAGTGTGAGTCAATGATGGCCTCCATCTCTTCTCTCCTCTCCGTTTCCTTCTTGTGTGTCTGGTCACTATCTGTTGATAAGACCAGTTCACGTTTATTGATGAAATCAACACCACGATCCGTAGTCAGTGAGACACACGTGGACATGATTTTTCAACGCACCTCCATTATATTACAAGTGTAATGAACAGATCCGCTCTCTGTCATATAAGACTTACTATCTCCGCAGGAAACATGATCAATATCAGTATTGATTAGTGGCATTAGGTAATTCATTTGTCTTAGAGGTCTTCGTTGTCATGTTAGCTGGTAATATGACTTTGCTGTGACATTGAGGTAAAAGTTGGCCCTGGTTCGATATTCAACAGTTGAAAGGTGTGGCTCCACTTCCACCGCCAGCAGTGGCCGAGCTGTAAGGTAAATACCCCTCGAGTTCATGGTTTCAAGCCAACTCAGACTGGACACGTTAGTAGGATCTCAAGTGTTATGAAGGGGCAGTTACATGTCACCAGCTGAAGAGCTCGTTATCAATGTGTCGTTGCAACAGTTGGTTGGATTGGGACATTTTGCACACCAGTGTTTTGTTTGCACAACCACGGTTGGTCAAGATGTTGGACTGTTTTATACCAGACTACAACCAGAAGATCGAGAGGTAGTGGGTCGGGGATCGATTGTAAGCCTTCCAACCTGTTAGTCAATTTGTCTAAAAGCGTCTGCCAAAGGGCTCTATGTAAATAGAGCCAAGTCAAATAATCGTAGAGTAAACTGCACAAACGTTATGTTTACCATTGCTTTATGTTGCTGTTTGTATCTGAACAGCTGAATCGGTAGCTGTAGGTGATACAATGGCGATTAACCCTAACGACCAAATTGATTAATAAAGGCTCCTTTTTGCTAGCATTAATAATTAGCTAGGTTATATTTGTTGAGCCTGATTGCCATGAGGAAACATAGAGCACGTTCATTGTCAATGTGTGTGTGCGTGCACGAGTTAGCCTTTATCCAGTTTTGCTATTATTAGATTTGAAGTAGGATAATGACACGTGTTTTTAAAGTGGTATTGTTAACCGTGCATGAATCAGCCTTTCGAGTTGGGAATGGGCAACTCCCTGGCCTACTTCATTACGTCCTCACAAAGCAACGGCTCACATGTCTTGGCATGGGCGTTGGGATGTTGCCGTTGAAGTGGGTGTGAGGCATGGCCACGCCAAACCATAGGAGACAGTTCATGCCATTGCCAACACAATCAAGTAACAATTTAGCCCTGTTCGCATAACCAGCTAGTTCACATAGCTGGATGGGGCTGCTGAATACACAGATTAAGAGACAGAAATGCCTCAGCCTATGCTTTTTCATGTGAATATTTGGGCTGTAACTGCCAGATGAATTGAGCCTGCATATTGTCAATACTATGTGTTTGACTAACCTTACCCGATTATGTTGACACTGTAGGTGGTGTTTTTTGTGTTTGTGTTTTATTAATCTTCAAAAAAGTAATTCGCAAGGTCAGACGGAACGAGAGAGCAAGAGATGAAATAAAATGTAAAGAGTTGTGGTATTATAGTCGCTTGCTCTAATGCCAACACTTGCTTTTTCCATGTAATACAGTTTGTAGGTCAGCACACTTCACGTTTTTATTCTGCTCACTTAATGACTCGACCTGAGAGTGTTTGGTTTTAATTCTCAGAAGGAAATGTCAAACGTAAGACAAACCCCATCTTAGTACATAATCTTATGATATAATAAACCTTCGCAGAGAACTGACATTTTTTAAATGCTTATTTTGAGCTGCACATCCAATGGAGCACTCCTGTGCTTTTTGCTGTTAGCTCTGAAATGCTGCATGACTTTTGGACACAAATCGCTTATTGTGAGGCTACCGTTTTCAAAGCCTGTAGTGGCAGTGGCTCATTAACTGGCTGTTATGAAGGTCTGTTATCATTCAAAAGAAGGCATGTATCCTGCAGTTTTGCTCTACCTAAACAGGGTTTCCCGCAAAAAAATTGTTAGTTGAGGTTGTGGGGTTTGCCGTCAGACGGGGGGGGGTGTTAAACAACATTGCCAAAATAACAAGACACAGTCACAGTCAAAGTCACAGGCAAAGAATTGATCCAAAATGTACTTCTATCTTTGTTGATGTACTTCTCCAGGCCCAGAACAAGCTGAACGGGACCCTGGCAGCAGCCAAGGTGATCGACACCAAATCAGAAGAGGAGTTGGAAGATTACATGGTGGAGATCGACATCCTGGCCTCCTGCGACCACCACTACATCGTTAAACTGCTGGACGCCTTCTTCTTTGAAGGGAAGCTATGGGTAAGAACCCTCTGCCCTGCCAACGCATACTTACACATGTTTTGAGTATTTATAGGTGCATGACTTCATGATGGAAGAGTGAAATATAATAGTGTTGTTGTATGCACAATGCTTCCATAAAACAGTTGAACAAAGAACAGTTGAACATTGAACAGAGCAAGATGATTAAATTATATGTGATGAGCAGGTTGTTTAGTTTTGTGTTTTGAACTTGCGGCTTCAAATGTCCAATCTAAATGCCCTTTATTTATTGTATTCTTGACTGTTTTGACCTGTTGTTAATTCTTTCTTGAAAGGTTCTACATCAATACAATTAGACCTACTTACTTACTCAGTTACATTTTGAATGGAAAATTATGGTATAGTGTGAGCAAACCAGGAAATAAAAAGGCTGTAATTATTGGCAATTATTCAAGGAATATACAAAAATGTAAAATAGTTGGAGTTTGGCCGGGTAGTGCATTTAAGAGCTTGGAGTTGCTTAAAAAGGTGCTGCAATATTTCTGTTTCAAAAGTTGTTATGTCACTGTCCTCTTCCTGCGCCTGTAGTTATCACCGTACAGTACTCTCTTTATAAATGATGTACATGGTCACTATAGCCCCGTTGCACATATTTGAGTTGGTCTACCTAGCTTATTTTCCCACTCAAATCTTCAAAACCCTTCAATTGTTACAGGACAATGGGAAATAGCATATATATTTATAATAGATAACCTCCATAATATAATACATTTTCCAAATAGAACTGGTTGTTAGTGCGGGACAGAATCCTTCAGGATTGAATGTGGCGTTTTTTTAACCTTTTTATTATTTTGTAATTCAGATGCTTCTATCCAAATCCTCTTAATTCAGATACACGTCTTTAAGGAGCAGTTAGGGGTAGTTATGCCATCTTTGCTGATGGATTCCTACTGGTAGGCAGCAAACATGTGGTTCAAACGTTGTACTCTTTGGCTAGCCTCTGCTCCACTATCTGGCCCGGTGTGTTGGCTTGTTCCATGCAGTATAATTGGGGTGTGGTAACATGTTAGGTTATTCATATAAATGTCAAGCCTGATGTATGGACTAGTTGTCACCAGACACCGAAACCAATTTGAGCTGACCAGAAATGAGGTTAATTAGATGTGTGTTAATTATAATGATGTGTTTAAATGTGTTGACATGAATGGCATTTTTTGTATTTGATGCCCAGTCCATCGCTCTACAGGGGATAAGATAATCATCTACTTATCCTACCAGAAATTCACAAGACTCCTCCCTACATTTTTCCCTCCAAACCAGGAGAGGTAACCCCTCCAAAGCCTTCACGAAAGCGATTAGATGAGACATTTTTGTTAGGCTTAAACAACACAATGCCAGTCAGGGCCCAATTCAGTGTGTCTCTGAGACCGGGCCCAGAGAAACGAGCCAGCTAGCTCTCAGGTGGTGTCATGTAGCTGTCCCTCATATCCATGGAGAAAGATAATGGAGCCAGGGGAGGTGGCAAGAGAAAGTGCCTGTGAATAATTCAGATCCGCATGAGGTTGTTCCCTCGGGTCTCTTTCAGCAAGGGGCCCGGCCGATGTGTAACTGACTGCCCCCATCTGAATGTGTTGGTCCGGGTGGACCAACACATTCAGGTTTTTTTTCTGTCAAAAATAAATAAATAATGGTGTGCCGTTTTGTAATTAGAGATGTTGATACCTTTGCTTTAAAGATGATGATTGCTGTTTCATTTTGTTTTGGTCATTATTATATCGGGATTGCCAACCTTGGGTACCGTACCTGGCTGGAGTGAGATTCTGATGCCATGGCCTTAATCACGTGTAAACATACTCGCACGCACTTAATCACGTGCACTCAATTACTTGGACCCAATTAACCATCAGGGTTTATAAACGTAGTCCGCTTACACATGTGGTGGGAACGGGTACCAAGGTGTAAGATTTGAGGATAAGCCTGACTGATTACAACTGCTCTCTGACTTTCTCCACCCAGGAAGGCACTCCCAATTTCGCAATATCATACATACCCTCACCCAATAAAAGGCATACAGGTTTTTTTGGGATTTTTTTTAGAATTGTTCGGGCAGTGTTAATGCATGAGGCTGAAGGTGAAAGATTGTTTCAGATGCCTAAAGCATGAGAGTTGGCAACCCTGTTGTTATTATTGCATTGTCATTTCTTTTGTAGTATTTGGAACATGGAAGGATCTTAAAGAGTCCAGCCCTACTTTAGTGGTGATTCTCAGTTGTGAATGGACGCCGTTGTTTGCCTGTTGCAGAGTTATGATTGATATCGTCCTATTCGCCCAATCGATTACCTCCGGCTGTCCGCTGATGCGCTACAGATGCTAATAGACTAAAAGGGATGGTGGTCAGGTACACGGCAGGGGACCATTACCCCCAATGTCGGCCATTGGTCAGATATATGGTCCCACTAACCGTGTTAGTGAAATTGCATTATGATAATGTGATTCACTGCGGAGCTACAGGTCCATCGGTGTTTAGCTGGATAGATGGAGGTCTGCTTGACAAAGATAGGCTGCCTCTCTTCGTGTAAGACTTGGCGGATTTATGTAAAGTGTTATGGTAATTAATAAGCAAAGGCAATCATGCTAGCACAGTCTCTTTGCTTGTGCATCAAGCTGTGCATCTTATATAATCAGTTCAGTCTTAGTTATTCAAGTCATTTTGAGGTTGTGTTGTAAGTTGCCAGTGCCCAGTTAGTGACGAACTGATTCACATTTGATGTCCAGCTCCCTTTAACAATTTCCTGTACTGCAAAGTTTTTTGCTAGATTTGAACAATTAAGTTAGAAATAGTAATTCTTCACTGTTTTGAAGTGGAAATATGAAGATCAAAACAGTGTGTATATCGCCAAGGGCAAAGGTTAACCTGGATACCGAGTTCAGAGCTATGTAACTATTTTAAAGAGTATGTGGTGACACTGAAACAAGGAAGTAGTTTTAACAAGAAAATAGGATGAAATAACCCTTCTGACTCAATACACAACTTCTGCTTGTTCCAGAAACTCAATCCACTTCCAGTATTAGTGAAACCGGTCTTCTGCATGCCAACCGGTCATACCCCAAAGATCAACACCTGCTTAAGTTGCATACACTTTGTTCAGCGGGAATAGATTAAATAAATGCTCTGTATCTCGATAACCTCAAGATACCTCAGGATTGAGGTTGTCTTTTCTAAAACCAAACTCTCTTGTGGCTTGGTGGCTGATCCCACTACCCACAACCCATGGTCCTATGCTACAAGTCATTCCCTCTCTCACTCCTTTCCATGAATACAAAAAAACCGGCACTAAAATATCTATATATATATTTTTTATTTTTAAGTTGATGCCCACGCTGAAAAGGCTGGTCCATTTGATTAAAAACAGAACAGAACAGTGGAAGACAACATACAACTCAACCCAACACAACCTCAAATGTTCCTATATAAAAGTGCTGTGCATTATGGGTATTATCTGGATGGAAGAAGGTGTTTTGACTTTAGTGATGAGCCGTTCAGCTGTGCTGAACCTCAACCTGAAACAGGGCTGTGACCCCATGTCCTCTGGTCCGCCTGTTCTTCTCTGCTGCAGATTCTGATCGAGTTCTGTGCGGGCGGTGCAGTGGATGCCATTATGCTCGGTAAGTCACAGTTTATTTTAGGGCAGTGTTTTTGTTTCCGTCGCTCCTTTTTCCCTGTGGTGTCCTTCACTTTCTTTCCATCGCAAAAAACACTCACAGCGGGACATTGGTTCCCATCACCCTCCACAGTATGGGGAGGGCTGGCCTAAGTGCATAATTATCATCTCCTCTCAGATTTCAAATAAGCGGTTGGTCCACTCCAACCACTAATGACTTTTCCTACCTCTATCAATTTTGATCGCGCAAAGAGAACACCTTCTTAATGTGAGACGGACAAACGACATGCTGCGGTGAATACTCAGGATGTAGAGATCTTCCCCCAACTGAATGGCACGCTGTGATTAACGCTCGTTCAACGGGAGGTTAAGAAATCTGGGGCTTTGATAAGAGAGATTTTGGGAGAATGTTCTGGGGATAGTTTTCTCCGGTTTTGTGACATAATCATACTTGACACCCTCACGCACACTGACTCACACACACTGACTCACACACACACACACATCTCTCCCTCAACCACACAAATAAAAAAAACCTCCACACACTCGCTCACTTAATTGCACACACACACACACACACACACACACACAAACACAAACCCCTCCACTCACACAAACACAAACCCCTCCACTCACACCCACTCCGCCCATGCAAGTTCATTCATCCAGGCTGACTAAAACCCGGGGAGGAGTGCTTCCTCCTTGTTGCTACGGGTGACCATCAGAACAACTATTTATGTTATTGTGCGTGAGTTGCTGGTGTTGCTTTACAGCCAAACTAAAGATTAACTTTGAAATCTACTACAAAAGAAAATGTGCCGCCAACTGCCACTCTTTTGTTTTAGAAAGCGATTTTTATTCATGAACTGTTTACTTTATTTATTTATGCCTCCGATATTGGCACCTAAATTATAATAATGTATTGTTTATGTTATATTATTATCTATTTGAATATAATTTCTTTATTATTTTTGGTATAGGTGATACATTTCTTAAGGATAAACTGTTAAGCAGTGGCATAAGCTGTCTCAAGAATGGCATTTGCGGCACAATGCTCATTAAAAAAAGAAACGGCCGGGGCTCTGACTCTGTGTTGCACACATGGGCCGACAGAGCTGGAGAGGCCCCTGACGGAGCCCCAGATCCGGGTGGTGTGCCGGCAGACACTGGAGGCCCTGGCCTACCTCCACAACAACAAGGTCATCCACCGGGACCTGAAGGCCGGCAACATCCTCCTCTCCGCCTCCGGCGATGTGAAACTGGGTACGATAGATTTCCCATTTACCATTTAGTCATTGATATTAACCACCATTAGTTGGTGGGTGCAGGTGTTAATTGTGCAAACTAAAAGCAATGCATTGTTTGCATTGGCATTTAGCATGGAGTGTGAGTTGATCCAACCTTTGACTTTGAATTTAAGAAACAGCGCCGATGTATTGGCTTTCCAACCTGTTCCAATGTTCCAACCTGCCACTTTGGAAAGTGGAATAGTCAGAGGTGGCTGATGAAATGAACAGAATAAGGAACTTTCTGTCCTACTTTTTTATTATATCTTTAGCTGACTTCGGAGTCTCTGCTAAAAATACCAAAACGTTGCAGAGGAGAGATTCGTTCATCGGGACGCCCTATTGGTGAGTCATGCCACCCTTGACAAAGAGCACTTTCTTCTCAGTGTTAATGATTTATCCCCCTGCTCCCCCCCCACCCCCCACCCAACCGCAACCAGACGGAAGTGATCGCATGATATGTCTTAGCTGGGGGGTGATTTCGGACTCGCAGTCACGTATGAGCAACAGGGGAAGCTTCCTGTCCTGCTCGGGCCCCCAGGTTGTAGCCTGATCCCTGACCCTAACCCTCGTCTCCCAGAAAAGATACATGATTCCCTCATTACGTAATACGCATAAAGAATGTCTCATTAACTGAGACGCCCCCCTACACCGCCCCACAGCTGAGGGAGGCATGAATTGCTAGACCTAATTATCTTTAGCCTTCTGCAGTTGATGCTTAAATATTGTATTCAAACAATATCACTTAAGCGGGGGTGATGTTATACTGAATATCAGCACTTAATATTCAGTCGTAGGAACGCACACACGCCCACGGGCCGAGTGTTGAAGATAATCCCAGCCGTGATTATCTTTTATAAATTAACAGCAACAAGCAACCTCAGATTGTGATTTGTTTGTTTATGTAACTATTATTTGACTCTGGCCAATTATTTTGTATCATGTATATTTATCTGTATGTTTTCGTTTATTCCCATGAGTTTTGAAACACCTGTAAGGTGGAGTCATGCGTATACTTTAAAGTGACAGCTCTGTTATACTCTATATCAACACTCATGGAAAGCCTTTTGTCCAATAAAATGACAAATTATCAAAGTATATTCTTGTTTGTCCAAACGTTCTGTCCTTTTATGGTACTATTTAATTGTGTTTTTGCTTTGTTCGACCTCGTGCATTCCTACACTTACATTTCCTCGTCGACCTGTTCCACCTCTCCCCCCCCCTTGCTCTGGGTAGGATGGCCCCCGAGGTGGTGATGTGCGAGACCTCCAAGGACCGGCCCTACGACTTCAAGGCTGACATCTGGTCTTTGGGGGTGACGCTGATAGAGCTGGCGCAGATCGAGCCCCCCAACCACGAGATGAACCCCATGAGGGTCCTGCTGAAGATAGCCAAGTCGGAGCCCCCGACCCTCATGCAGCCCTCTCGATGGTGAGGTGGTGCACCCGCACTCTGGGGACGGGGGTGGAGAACACGCGGTGGCACTCTGGTGGTGTTGGGGGTGGAGAACACGCGGTGGCACCCTGGTAGTGGTGGAGAACACACACTGGGCCCCTGTCCGGGAGTAGCGTTGGTGGTAAAGAACATTCACTGGGCCCCTGGTGGGGGTGGGGGTGGTAAAGAACATTCACTGGGCCCCTGGTGGGGATGGGGGTGGTAAAGAACATTCACTGGGCCCCTGGTGGGGGTGGGGGTGGTAAAGAACATTCACTGGGCCCCTGGTGGGGGTGGTGGTGGTAAAGAACATTCACTGGGCCCCTGGTGGGGATGGGGGTGGTAAAGAACATTCACTGGGCCCGTGGTGGGGGTGGTGGTGGAGGTGGTAAAGAACATTCACTGGCACCCTGGTGGGGGTGGTGGTGGTGGAGAACACGCACTGGCACCCTGGTGGGGGGGGTGGTGGTGGTGGAGATCACACACTGGCACCCTGTCGGGGTTGGTGTTGGTGGTGGAGAATGCACTTTAATGCTTCTGGGATGTTTTTGGTTGATCTGTTTGTTGGAGTACAGGGATAAGGGGGTGGTACCCAAATCTTTAATCTAATTTCCCTTTATTGAAATAAACAAGATGAGTTTTTGTATTTAATGAAAAGAAAATACAAGTGAAGGTTAAGTTAATCATGTGTAAATTATTTGTGTGTAGTTTGTATATATTTGAAACCCCGGCGGACATCAAGTATTCAAAGTACTACTTCTTCATATCAACGTTGTTCTTGTCGACCCGGCAGGTCTCCAGAGTTCCGTGACTTTCTGAGGAAGGCGTTGGATAAGAACGTTGACCAAAGGTGGGGCACAGCCCAGCTGCTGCAGGTGAGTTGGCAGGCTCTCTCTCTTTCTCTCTCTCTCTCTCTCTCTCTCTCTCTCTCTCTCTCTCTCTCTCTCTCTCTCTCTCTCTCTCTCTCTCTCTCTCTCTCTCTCTCTCTCTCTCTCTCTCTCTCTCTCTCTCTCTCTCTCTCTCTCTCTCGCCCCTCATTCTCTCTGTTCTCTCTGTCGTTCTCTCCCTACACTCCCTCTCACCGGTCCCCTTATCTCACACAGGGAGGTTAATATGTAACGTCCCGTGCATATTTGCTGGAATCAAAGCATTCCATTTCAAACTGTGTGTGATTCTCGGTGAGTTTGGCAACCGACGGTCTGTTTGCCTGTCTGTCTGTCTGTCTGTCTGTCTGCAGCACCCTTTCGTGTCCAGCGTAGCGGAGAACCGGCCTTTAAGAGAGCTTGTTGCCGAGGCCAAAGCTGAAGTCTACGAGGAGATTGAGGAGGCGAAAGAAGAGGAGGATGAAGAGGAGGCCGAGGTCCCTCCAGTACGTATGGTTTGAGCAACCACTCCCTGAAATGGTTTGCAGGTCGATATGTGCACATCTCGACCTGCAAGATTGGCAAGCCTGTGTATTGATACTGCACCCATTGAACAGAAATGGCATTCATGCCAAGTGCTTTGCATAGTCAGGAATCACATTTTAAAGACATTCAAATGTAAAATTTAAGTATAAAAAGGTAAAAAAGTTAATATACCAGACCATGCGTATGTTTTTAATACAAAACGAAACAGATAAAGTAACGTCAATGTTTACATAGTTTTTTTTACACTTTGCACATATTGTAAATGTAGAATCCTTTGAATGGGGATCAGTGTCCTGCACGTTCTGCTGCGTAACAACCATACTGTCCATGTTCTGTGCGTTCACATAATCCAACCACCCATCTCCTCTCTATCCAGCAGGACGCTGGGCACAAGCGGCAGCCGTCGGACGCCAGCGCCGCCAGCTCGGAGGACGAGAAGGTCCCTCCGCCAGCCTCCTCCGTACTGGAGCCTGTGGCCGAGCGGGCCGAGGCCCCGCCCTCCGCCGTAGCCGGCGGCAGCGGGAAGCTCTCCGACGAGGGGCTGGGCACCAGCAAGTTCGACAGGGACGAGGAGGAGGAGGAGAAACTCCCCGAGGCGTCGGACGCGAGCCGGGGAGACGACCCCGTCCAGAAGGTCCCGGTCTCAATGGAGCTCCTGGAGGCCGGGTCAGGCCAGGGTGCTGTGACCCTACCTCAAGAGTCGTCGGACACACCAACAACAGAAGAAGAAGGACAACAACCGGTGACTGTGAGCCAAGAAACCGGGGAGGAAGAGAGGAAGCCACAAGAGAAGGAGGCCGAGGGCGAGCCGCCTCCAGAACCAATCAGTGGAGAGACCAGCGGGGTAAAAGAAGAAGACGGAGTACCAAACGCTGGGCCTCTGCCTGCAGTAACCACAGAGTCTGCAGAGAAACCAGAACAACCAGTCCTTGTGTTAGAGGATGACACAAGGGAGGAAGAGAACAAAAGCCCTACAGAGGAAGTGCTACGACAGGAAGCAGCAGAGGACAGAAAACCGCACCGAGCAGACGAGGGCGACAAACAGGAAAACGAAGAACCAAACCGAGAGTCGAGCGTTATCGACGAGGACGGAAACGGTGCCACTGCTGAAGCGAAGCTCAGCACGGACGAGGATTTGCCTGTTGAGGCTGCAGAGGAGACTCAGACCAAAGAGGAGAACGCACCGGAAGCAGAAGAGTCTAAAAGCCAAATCAATGAAGAAGCCAAATCCACCTCGAACGGCCCCGAGCCTTCATACGCCTCGATGCCGATACCGGCCGTCCTGGGCGGGGAAGGGACGGCGGCGTCTACCAACGAAGAAGAAAGAGGAGAAGGCGTCGTCTCCGTACCAGACAGCGAGGCCGAGTCGGAGAGCAAGCGGTCGGAGCAGGGCAGCCCGTCGATCCGGACAGACGCGGGGAAGGACTCTGACTCTGGGGGCAGCTCTGCGGCGGACAGCAGCAGCATGGACATCAACCTGTCCATCTCCAGCTTCCTGTCCAAGAGCAAAGAGGGAGGCTCCATCTCTATACAGGTAAACCCGGAGGCTCAGAAACCCACCTTTTTTAAAGCAGCAGTATGTTCATTTTGCCGCACTCCTTCGCTCTGAACACGATTGGTCTAAGAACTAACTAACTCGACCCCAGCTCATTAGACAATCAAAACTATTCTTGTAACTCTGAGAAATAAAAAATGTTGAGTACCATCAGAATGCTTTATCATGATGCAATGTTTGTATTGATTACATTTTTTAAATTCAAACTGAATTGCTAATTCTGGCAAAGCTGCATAGTAGTTGGAATTACCCACGCTTTGTAGCAGATGCACAACATGTGAGAAGTTGGGGCCACGAGAAATGTCTGAGCTTATCACTATAAATTTGGGTGCACTTCAATCATTAAATATTAGTGACTGCAAATGTGAAATGTTGATAAATGGTGTTACTGTGTAGTTCAACGTAATGTCAACACTTGTTTATTCAGGACTCGAAGCGGCAGAACAAGACGATGAAGAAGACACGTAGGTTCATGGTGGACGGCGTGGAGGTGAGCGTGACCACGTCCAAGATCGTCACGGACAACGACGCCAAGAGCGAGGAGATGAGGTTCCTCAGGTACACTCGGGAGCTGGTCTCCCAGATCAAATCTTGGATGTATGATTCAAACAGACTGGAGGAACGGGGCGTTTCACTTTCTTTCGCTTCATTTGTTTCGACCTGTCAAGTTGCAGAGGCAGGGATCTGTAGGCGTGTTATTGTGTAACAGGGAACACAAACTTGGCCAGACACGTAATCAAATCTGCTTCATCTTCCCGCAATCATATATCTCCTTGATAGAATTTCTCCGGCCAATAAAACTGGAAACATACCTCCACCCCTTTGAGTTTGTCACGCTCAGAGCCTTCTCCCCCTACAGGAGCTCTGCTAGAGCATAGTAGGACTGCTGGATCCCAGATCAGCTCGTTGTCTGCAAGCTGTAAGACTTAAATGTGGAGCGCGGCCTATTTCATATTCAATGTGCCCAGGAATAGACGTGGTTCTCACACTGGGCTCCCACAGCTAACAAATGGCACATAGGTTAAATGCTTTCATGGATGCTGCACTTATCTCCCTGTTTTTTCCCAATACCCCATTCTTAAAATGAATGAATTAGTATGCATGAGCACAAGTTGCTGAACAAATTCAGATTTCGACAAGCAATGATCCAGAAACACAGATGGAGGGACAGAGTTGTCCCTAATTTAAATGTGGGTAGCTTTATATAATTCTAATGTGGAGAGGAAAGAATGCTCAAGAGTCAAAATGAAGATTGGATTCGCTTGCAGTTTCAAAAGCGACTTGATAAAACCTCCAGTAGGTTGGATATTCAAAATGCATTTGACTACTGAATACTAATGTAGTATAGATTCATAAACAGGCTTTCAGAGTAATATTGATGCTGTAAGGAGGATATTTGTTTTCGTCGTCCGTCATCAACAGAACAATTCATTTTTACCATTTCATACCTTCCACTCATGCCCGTTGATTATTGAATTACTCGGGCGCTAAACACTTCACATCACTCGGGAACAAAGCACAAATCATTGAAAAAAATGTAAACATCAATATCGTTCATCACTGATGGATACTTTTTACTTTGAAATTGTTTTAAGTGCGTCGTGCCTTACAATACAGTCATTCCTGGGTATTGATCCTGGAGGTCATTTTGTCTGGAAGTGTTTTAAATGCATGCGTGTGGCGTCCAGGCGCCAGGAGCTGCGGGAGCTGCGGCTGCTGCAGAAGGAGGAGAAGCGGGACCAGCTGCAGCTCACCAACAAGCTGCAGCAGCAGAGGGAGCAGATCCACCGCCGCTTCGAGCAGGAGACCACCGTGAGTCACACCCACCGCTCTTATTTTGAAAGGAATGATGCCTCACTGGCGTATGCTTTCAATGTGACGGAGAAGGGGCTAATAGTCGCATTCTCCTGACATATAGTCAGTGTTTGCTGTAGATGCTGATGGCATCAGATACGAATATTATTTTCATTTGCTATCAATGATCCAATATACCCTGATGTCCCTCTCCTCTATCCTCCTCTCGTCTCCTCTCTGCCTTCCTCTCCTGTAACCACTCCCCCCTCTCCTGTAACCACTCCCCCCTCTCCTTTTACCACGCCTCGCTCTCCTTTAACCACTCCCCTATCTCCTGTGACCACTCCCCTCTCTCTCCTTTAACCACTCCCCTCTCTCCTCTAACCATTCCCCTCTCTCCTTTAACCATTCCCCTATCTCCTGTCATCTCTATACTGTGACCACTCCCCTCGCTCTCCTGTGACCACTCCCCTCTCTCTCCTTTAACCACTCCCCTATCTCCTGTCATCTCTCTCCTGTGACCACTCCCCTCGCTCTCCTGTGTCCACTCCCCTCTCTCTCCTTTAACCACTCCCCTATCTCCTGTGACCACTCCCCTCTCTCTCCTTTAACCACTCCCCTCTCTCCTCTAACCATTCCCCTCTCTCCTTTAACCACTCCCCTATCTCCTTTCATCTCTCTCCTGTGACCACTCCCCTCGCTCTCCTGTGACCACTCCCCTCTCTCCTGTGACCACTCCCCTCTCTCCTGTGACCACTCCCCTCTCTCCTGTAACCACTCCCTCTCTTCTGTCCTCCCACAGGGTAAGAAGCGGCAGTACGACCAGGAGCTGGAGAACCTGGAGAGGAAGCAGAAACAGACGATCGAGCGGCTGGAGCAGGACCACACCAACCGGCTCCGGGACGAGGCCCGGCGCATCAAGGCCGACCAGGACAAGGAGCTGTCCAAGTTCCAGAACATGATGAAGAACCGCAAGAAGGAGGTACGCAGCCGCCCGTCGCCAACGCTAGTGGGGTCTCTGCATGGCTTGGACTGGGACATCGAGCGGGCAGTCATTGTGCTGGGCGTGGCGCAGCAAGTAGAAAGCACACACTTAAGGTCCAAAGCATACTTCTGTGTCGAATGGTGACATCGTAGGTACACCGCGTCATACAAATCAAGGTGTATGTGATCCTCCTCAACACGACGATCAAATTGTAGCAGAAACCAAACCAGAAAGTGAAGCAGGAAAATCATGTAGTAAATGTCATTCAAAAAAATTGATCTCCCTAAAGTGGTTGCCGTTCGATCCAGAAGTTTTCTTTATAATGGCCTCAGGACGCTTGCTTTCTTTGGCTCTGCTGCAAGACATTGGCTCCAGCAGCCGTGTCATGCCGCATAACCGGTGTTATCCCAGCTGTGGTTTACGTTCTGTCGCTGCGCTGCCTGACAGATATCTAAAGAACGCTAACTGGCAGGCTGTGCTCGATGGCTCGGGCTGCAGAGAGCTCCATGTGGATGGATTCATCATTCACCATGCACGGCCCCCCCAGGCCCGCTTATCTGTGCTTCCTACTGCAACACTGCATGCCAGTGTAAAAGCTATTGCACATCTACTCTATTTATACATGGCTCATATCATTATTGTTTAGGGATTCTATTTGTAGTTATAGGGGAGGCTGGGAAGGATATTCTTGTGGGTGAGGGGTTCGACCCCCAGCCGAAGGATACTGGGTTGTAAGACCAATATCTGCAGTCTACCTGTAGGCATCCTTGAGCAACTCATCCTAAGCCCCTGCCTGCTCATAAGTGACTAAAGAGTAAATCTATAGTATGGTGTAGCTTCTAAGCATGGCCCTTGGCTAAATGGTAAATACATAGGTGTGTAGAAGCAGGGTGCTTCACTAGAGTGGAGCACAGAGCCTGTGATGTGTGGTGTGTTTGTGCTCTGCCACTTTGATTACTGTCATACTGGGAACGATTTCTCGAGACATCTGCTCTGCCGGTTTTTCAGCCTTTTATACTGGCTTAATGTGGGATGGTAGCCTGCCAATGAAAGAATGTCTTCCTTTATAGGCTTCATGGGAGCCGTACAGAGTCTTGTGGGGGCGCTAGGGAGCAGGAGGTTTGCAGCGATTAATCTATTCAATTAATCGTTTTAGTCATTTACAAAGACGTGTATAGCTCTACAAATGCAAACTTGGGTGCACCTTAACTTGTGCGGCCACAAGATTTGCCATTATTAATGGCATTTCATAGACTTAATTGTGTTCTTGATTAATCGTAGGATATCAATAGATAGATAATAGATAATCAACTATGAAAATAATTGTTAGTTGCAGCTCTAGCTTTCTGTCTAGCTCTATGTACTTGTTGGTTAAGTGCATGGTCTCGTCAATATCTCCGCAAGCTATTATCGACTGTGCAGGCTTGCTTCCACATGCTGCTTCCCTGTTGGGCTTCTGAATGAATGCTACAGAATGTTATGTATTGGTTATCCATTGAAATACATAGACTTGTAGCATTCAACAGACTTGTTAGAACAAAAAGTTGTGCATCACTTTTAATAACTGTATGTGAATAATATTTGTTTTTTACCTGTTTTTGTTTGAAACCGTCATTGTCACTAACTCACTTTGTCTCCTGTATGCGGATGTGTGTGGTGGCTTTTGGTGCTGGTGATGGGAACGCAAACATTTGGAGATTGATATTGTTGTTTTGTGGGTCCAGGGAGTAGGTTACAGTAATGGCCTTATGGAGTAACTACAATGGAATAATTTGGCTATATTGCCTATATTGTGGGACTGGCAATAAAGTGCAGAGGCTAGAGTGTTCGACTCCTGCGCTGAAAGGTACTGGGTTCGATCCCTCAATGTCCATAGCCTACCCTTTTAGGCATTCTTGAGCCAGATGAAAAAGGGTTAGGGTCTACTTAATAGACTCTACTTAACAAGAAGAGGCTTTCAGGCAGCCTGAGAGCCAACTGAGGGGGCCTAAGTTGTCCATTTACCAGTCTGATTATTCCTCAGTTTCTCACAAGGCCTTTGTAAATCACTGGGGGTTTTACTCTTGGCACGGTAAGACTAGGACATTCTGGAATGAAACTAACATCTTCTGCTACGTACAACAAGATCGACCTCTTTCTTCATTTGATCGATATTCTCTACTTTTCTTACCGTTGGATCCAAGCGGTAGAGGGCTACAAATCGAGGGAAAAGTGCATTTGTCCATCTCATCACAAATTCTGGGATCAAATCGGGTTCCTCCTCTCACATTTGATCAAAAACGGTGGCTTCGGATTTTCCGTATCTCAGCTCTTATAAAACGCGGGCCCTGCCCGTCTTTACATTTTGTTGGCTAAATTAAAACGTCCAAACCTATCAAACATGCAAACTGTAGGTGAAGCAGGAAGTGGGCCAGTCGCCCAAACACTTGAGAAAAGAGCTTATGAGACGCTTAAAGGAGGACCTGTCGCTGGTTAAAAGCGCAGAGGTAAACCCACTCACCACAACTCTCTCCTTCTCCTTCTCCTCCCCTTTCTCCTCCTCTCTCCATCTACTCCATTCGTCCATCGTAACCACATTTTTTTTCCATTGCATTCCCGCTCTGGTCACCTGTGCTCCATAACATCGGAGGAAGAAGACTTGACCCATCAAGAATAAAGTCAAGACTTATTTATACTCCAATATAAAGCTTCTTTCATTCTTCTTTTTGTTTATTCATGTATTTATTTCTGACTTCATCTCTTTTATTCTATCACTTCCCTAGTCTTTCTTTATCTCCCCCTCCTTCTCTTTAATAGAAGGCAGCATGCCACTAGGAATGAGCTCGCGGTCCAGCCTTTATGCTTGTATTCAGAGAACCTCAGTATAATAGGAAATAACAACTCATTCATTCCATCAATCCATCATCATGGTCTCCTTGTAGGGCGCCACCCTGCTTCTACTCACCAATACTCCCATAGTAACAGGCCAGTGTGTAGACCAGTTGTTATAGTTATTAGGGGTGGGGGGTTGGTTGTGTAGCTTTATTGTCAGTTAGGTGTGTGTGTGTGTGTGTGTGTGTGTGTGTGTGTGTGTGTGTGTGTGTGTGTGTGTGTGTGTGTGTGTGTGTGTGTGTGTGTGTGTGTGTGTGTGTGTGTGTGTGTGTGTGTGTGTGCGCGCGCGCGGCCTCATTCGTGTGTGTGTGCGCACAGGTGGGCTCCTGTGAGTTTGTGTGTGTGTGTGTGTGTGTGTGTGCATGCGTGCGCAGGTGGGCTCCTGTGAGTGTGTGTGTGTGTGCGTGCGTGCGCAGGTGGGCTCCAATGGGGAGGTGTGTGTGCGCTACCCTGCTGAGGGTCAGTGCGCTGTGTGTGTCTTCCCCCTCCGCAGGCAGTGGCCCAGGTTATGATTCAGTCTTTTCAGTTGTCCTCTTGCGCACTCTTCAACGCTCAGATGCAGGATGTAAGTCACCCCCTCCCCTCAATCCCTCTCCTTTCCTCTCTCGCCGCCTCATTCCGTACTTAAATGTGCTCAGTTTCCTCAGGTCAGAGGTCAAGGGCGACACATGTAAGCATGGGCGTGGTGTTGTCAGGTTTTGTTTTGCAGTGTCCTCGTCACTACAGTGTCTCTCTCTCTCTCGTTCTCTCTTTCTCTCTCTCTCTCACTTACTCTCTCTCACACGCGCTCTCTCTCTGATCTCTCCCTGTATCGCTCGACCACCAGATCATCACCCGTGCTGTTATATATGTATGTGTGTATACACGGTGTTGTTCCTCGACAGTAGAGTAGGTAGATGTTCAGGTGATGCAGGGACCATATCCATTTCCTCCCCCCATTGATGGAATTAGTTATGGACCTTGTGATATAATTCCTGTGGCGTCCTCTCCATAAAGAAAATGACTCAGTTCCCTAAGAACATAGTGGGTTCCTTATTGTCCTTCTACACACAACACCACTGTGTGAAGTACAAACATCACAAACTTATTTTCTTTATGATGGTGGTAAATCAATTAATCTACTCTTCACATTGCACTATAATAATTGTAATAATATTTAATGATCAAACATTATAAATAAATGCAATGCTTTTAGTTGAGCTTCTACTTTGCATCAAATGTTTCTCACTAATGGCAATTATCGAAAGGCCAGATCATTTGAACACGCAAATGTAAGTTTGATCCCTTTTTAGATGTGTTATTATCTATGAATCTCAGCTCTTTAAACTCTTTGTGTCTCTTCTCCATTATGGATCCATTTTCTCTCCCTCATGACCCCGCTATTTCTCTTCTTCTCTGGTTCCAGTGAAGTGATGCTGTGATATTTCTGTAGTGCAGTGCTCTGTTCAGTTTTGTGACTCCAACTCAAAAGAATGTGGTTGCTATGACACCTGCCCACGGCTACCATTTAGAACCCATTCATAGCCTGTTTGTGTGATGCACCGTGTGTGTGTGTGTGTGTGTGTGTGTGTGTGTGTGTGTGTGTGTGTGTGTGTGTGGTGTATCACGCAAACTGACATATAAATATGTATTGTTGTAATGTCCATATTTTTCCATGTAAGATGTCTGACTTTCTTGAAAAGCGATAGAAATGTATTATTTGTATTCTTGTAAAATGTTTTCGCTTTATCTGTCTGTTCCAATGCCTGTCTTGTTGTGTTTCTTTGAAGATGTGTTCAAAACTTCATTATTCCTTGACTACGACTTCTCTCTCCGTCTATCTCTCTCTTTAAAATAATATGAAATAATAATGGAACTTCTTTCATTCCCTTACCTCACCTCTCTCTGTACCTCTGATCAGTCTCTTTCGAAAATTCTGTCACTTCCTTCCTCCACTTACCTCTGGCTGTTTTAACTCCTCTTTTAATGTCTGAAGTGTGTGAATGAAGTATGTTGGAGCGTCTCAAACCTTGACCTCTTCTGTGTGTACCTCTCTCTGTTTAGTCTTATTCTTGAAAAAGATGAAAAAAAACTCTTTCAACCTTGTGTTCCTTAACTCCCTCTTCTTCTCTGTGCATTGACAGCTGTCTGTTGTAGCTCCCTTTATAAAGTTGTTAAAGTATGATTGGAGCGTCTTCTCACCTTCCGTTCCCTCTCTCCATCTGGACATACCGATGTCTTGGAGTTCCTCTGTTTGAAATTGTTTGTTTGAAAACCTTTCGTACCTTCACCTCCTCTTCTCCCTCTCTGTCCATCTGTCTCTCTGGAACAAGATGTCCCTCGTTTCATTTTGCTCTTCGTCTATCCCTTTTCTGTTGTCTCCTCTTTTTGAAGTGCCCTGTTTTTGAGCTCCCCTTCGTTCCTTCACTACCTCTCCTCTCCTCTCCTCCCACTCCCCGTGGCTCCTGCAGGAGCAGGAGTTCCTCCAGAAGCAGCAGCAGGAGTTGGACGGAGCACTGAAGAAGATCATCCAGCAGCACAAGATGGAGATCGCCACCATCGAGCGAGACTGCCTCAACCACAAGCAGCAGCTCATGAGAGGTACAGGAAGGAAGTACCCCCCTCCCTATGACCAAATCTGTGCAGAAGGATGTGGCAGTGATGACTCCCTTTAACAACCAATGCTTTTATTCGCCCTGGAAGTGAGGCCACACACCATCGAAGCATACTGTCAGCGACTTGGAGTTGCTATAGAACATTATACTTCAAATCGACAGAGTGCAGATTAGATATAGGAATCGGCACACAAAGTCGATCGAAGATGGCAGGCAATCTTTTTATAGTAGAAAGAAAAGTTGCGACAGTGCATTCTGACTTCAACACTAGACCATTAAGGAAAACGGCGAGTGCTTTACTGCAGCTGTGGTCGAGAAGGGTGTTTGGCTCCAAGACAAACGGCTCTGGGTTCAATCCCCAAAGTCTGCAGTCCATCCTTGAGTAAGACGCCCCTTACCCCCCTACCTGCCCCTTAATCACATGCGTTGAATCCACTGCAAGTCCTGTCATATTAAAGTGTCTGCTGAATCCCTGAGTAGTAAATAGTGTGCGACATGGTGACTGTTGGGGAGAGCTGAGATGATTGTGTATTTTTTTTGGGACCCAGAGGCTGTTGAGTGTATCAGAGATGCTTACTATGGAGACATGGAGACTGTGATGAGATTAGTGTATCAGAGAGCTTACTATGTGACATGGAGCTGAGTCAGAAACCTGAGAGGGTGCTTGTGGGGAGACGTGGGTCTGCCCACAGGCTGATGTCACTGTCTGTCTACTCATCGTCAGCAGACTCAAGTGTCAGAGTGGTGGTGTAGTCTAGTGGCTAGGGTAGTAGACCATCCAGTTCTAGGTTTTAATCACCCCAGTCTACTTGTAGGCATGGATAGTCACTTGGATAAAAACATCTGCTAAATGACTTTATAGTACTTATTCCTTAAATTCTTATGTTAAAGTTAGGGTAGGCAATTTGGAGGAACCCGCCTGATTAACTAGATCCAACCGAAAAGAATACCACCCACTCTTCAGGCCTCCCCCGATGCCGCTCCCCCAAAACAAGACACTAGCTCGCTAGCTTTAGTCATGGTTCTGCCTAGCCTTGTGGAATACTTTAGTCATGCACAATGATTACATGGGCAGAGTAGGTGCAGGTAGTAGGTAGATGGACTGACCGGTTGGTCATCCATTCATTGAATTTGGTATGAATAAAATAATTGAGACAGGCTAATTACAGGCCTGTGACAGCAGCAGTAACCTTATTCTTCCCTTTTTAGGTCAGAGCATTTGATTGATTGGCATTAGGATGTAAAGAGGATTTCAACAATATGAAAATATGACTGAAGACGCGTGTTAAATAAATGTCCTACCCTAGCTTTAATTGATGACACAATGGCTAAATTGTGAGCACAAATGTCCTTCTGGATCCCTATGCTATTACCCCTGATACGGCATGTTTATTGGCTACATTCTGTATGTGTGCCTGTTTCCTGACCTCTTCTTCTCCTGCAGCTCGGGAGGCGGCCATGTGGGAGCTGGAAGAGCGCCAACTCCAGGAGAAACACCAGCAGCTCAAGCAGCAGCTGAAGGACCAGTACTTCATGCAGAGGCACCAGCTGCTGAGACGACACGAGAAGGTCAGCAGGCAACAAGATGCACTCATGTTCATTAGCTGTTCCCCTCTCTCACATCCCATTTAGAAATGGGTAACTGTGTATGTGACAACGTAAACCCCTGGATCTTGCAACTTGATATGGTAGATCAATGGCTTATTGATTTGATGGAACCTGATGCCATTTTTGTGATTTTTGGCACCTCAGGGAATTATTATTTCATCGTAATTCGAACAGATTACATGTGGTCTCTGCTGCGATCCAAGACCTGGTTCCGATTCCTTTACTGTATTTATTCTATTGTCGATTGAGATTCCAGTCAGGGAAAAATGCATTTTGTTTTAATTTAAATGTGAAGTATGACTATTTTTTCTTATTTTCCAATCATATGCTTTTATTTCATATATTTTCTGAATGATAATCCTTTACCCTCTTTTGAAGATTGTTCTTTATATGTTATCTAAGAGGACGTGCAATGCTTGGCTATTTTCTTATATAAGAGTTATTTCATTAAAGTGTGAAAATATTGGAGTCTGCCACATCCACTCCCTCCCCGCTAAAAAATGTTATGAGATGTTGGACCGTTGTCATCAAATGCTAGCTGGTGCTAAACTCAACCTGGATTCCCCATTCAGCCCCCACCTCCCACCCAGTTAGCGTTTTCAACCAGGATGGCCGCTGCGTGAATAAGGCCCTGTAACGTGTCTGAAGGGTACCACATCGACCAACCCAAACTTGCCGCGTCCTTCCCCGCGTGTCTCTCACAGGAGATGGAGCAGATGCTTCGCTACAACCAGCGGCTGATCGAGGAGATGAAGAACAAGCAGACGCAGGAGCGCGGCCGCCTGCCCAAGATCCAGCGCAGCGAGGCCAAGACGCGCATGGCCATGTTCAAGAAGAGCCTGCGCATCACGGCCAGCGCCGGCCCCCCGGAGCAGGAGCGGGAGCGCATCAAACAGGTGAGGGCCTTTGTTAGGGGAGCCCCCCTCCCATGCCCACAGTGTGGACCGCCTTGGTGTTTTCGGAGCTGTCGGTACATTGCAGTAGGGCTGGGCGATCAATCAAATTTTGATTGCGATTTCGATTTAAGCGTCAAACGGTCACAAAACTAACAATCGAGTTGAAACGTTTTTTCTTTTTTTTATCTGTACATTATTTTTGATTTGACCAATTTTCTATTTGACCATTTTGTGTATTTTCCTAAGGCGAAATTTAAAGTTCTCAGTTACAAAGTGTTTTTGGAGAGATGCTGAATATTGCATCATGTTTTCAAACTCAAAAAGAATCGTTGATTAATCGGGATTTCAATATTAACCAAAATGATCGTGATTACGATTTTTTCCATAACGGAGCAGCCCTTCTTAGCAGTAGTGTGCAGTGACCGCTGTCAGTCTTACATAGAGCTGTTGTGGCCACGGCCGATGCCAGCTATTCTAGCTCGCTGAGTGAGCTCTAGCCCTGAGCTCAGCGCATCTCTTCTTCCAGTTCGCGGCTCAGGAGGAGAAGAGGCAGAAGAGCGAGAAGCTGAACCAGCACCAGAAACACGAGAACCAGATGAGGGACCTCCAGCTGCAGTGTGACTGCAACATCAGGGAGCTGCAGCAGCTACAGGTCAGGCTACCACACGCGCACGCACGCACGCACGCACAGGGTTGACCGCAGTCGCCGTGTCTCCACCCCTTCTGCGAGATGGTGGAAACCATGGATGTGTAAGCCTGAAGCCTGTGTGTGCGTGTGCATGTCAAGCATGGTTCTCTCTTAAACTGGCCCTGCGTCTAAACCGGTTGAGATGGTTGTGAGAGTGAACATATCGTTTTTTTAATCTAGATACAATCTAAATTCATAAACGGTTGTATAATCTTGATATTTCCAGGGCTGTTCCCGACTCCAAGTCGCCTCGGATTTGACAGTTCAATCGATTTCTTTGTGTTTTGTTGTGTAAACCTATTTTCTTTCTTACATGCCATTACGGTTGCAAACAAAACAAGACTGAGCTAAGCTAACGTGCAGAGCTCCAACAGATCTTTTGACAATAACGGTCCAGATGGTTGGTTCGCCGTTGCAGCACCAGCTTGTTTATTATGTGTTTGTCTCTCGTTGGATCTCGCATGAAACAAGCCCACGTATCCTCGTGAGGCATTGTTCTCCTGTCATCATTATTGCCTCTTTTCCATGAGTAACATGTGATGGGATCCTGCATCTAAGCCTTGATCTAAAGTTTTATGTGATTTAATATAATGCAAAGACAAAATAACTGTGTATGTGTGTGCGTGTGGATAGCTAGAGATAGACATATAGCTAGATCTTTGTATAAAGGAGGATTAAAGGAGACGTAAACATGTGGTTCTGTGACGTATCTCTGCTAGAACGAGAAGTGTCACCTGCTGATCGAGCACGAGACCCAGAAGCTGAAGGAGCTGGACGAGGAGCACGTCCAGGAGATCAGGGAGTGGCGGGAGAGGCTGAGGCCCAGGAAGAAGGTACTGTAGTAGAGGGCGACTCCATCACTCCATTCAGTGGCTTTATAGAACTACAAATGTAGTTCACCGCACCATATTGTTTCTAGTACAATATTTCATTCCCCCTACTGCATTTTATCCAGTGGATATGAGTTCCATTATAAAACACTGTATGGCAAGCCAGGTAGCAATGTCTTAGAAATGTCTAATTACAAACGCCCTTATTCTGTCCCATGCATCGGCCAGTTAAAATGTAACGTGTTTCTCAGACAATATTTATCTTCAGTATAAAAGTTTCGGTCCAGAACAGAGGTTGTCTCTAATTAATTACTAACAAAGAAATAGGCCCCAAATCACCAAAGTTCCTGCAACATGATGTTATCTATCCACCAACTAATGGTGGTTTCTGCTGCCCCCTGTAGGCACTGGAAGAGGAGTTCACCCGCAAGCTGCAAGAGCAGGAGGTGTTCTTCAGGATGAGCGGAGAGTCTGAATGCCTTAACCCCACCACCCAGAGCCGCGTTTCCAAGTTCTACCCCATCCCCAACATGCACAACTCTGGCTTATAGTCCACGAGACAAACGGCATATCTAGCTACTCAACCACTGTGGCTGTGCTCACAGGCTCCTTCTAGTGGCGCCGGTCCCAATTTTATTATTTTCTGACCGTTACTGATGAAATGGCATGTGATTACTACACTGCACTCTTTCATTTTTTTTCTCCACCATTTGCAATTATGACATGCCTGACCACTCCAACCTTTACACACATACACGCATATAAACACACACACACACACACACACACACACACACACACACACACACACACACACACACACACACACATTACAACACAAAAGTTCACATATTCATTCACACACATTGTGCCACTGGTTTCCTGGCGTTGGGAAATGTTGTACAAAGGACAATCCTTGCTTTCTTATAGTTTGTTGGCAGAAGACAAATCGCATTGTTCTTATGATTTGTAAGCACAGCCTCTTATTGTATTGATAATCTTCAGTGCCTGATATGTTACAACTATTGTTTAGGTTTTGTTTAGGCTCTTCCCCTCTCGAGGTTACATGCTGAATGTCTGGCAGGTCTTGCAGTGCCTACCGTGTATGTAAATGTTGATAAACAACAAACATCTCCATATGTAGGGATAATGTATCATGCCTTATTCCAACCGTATGTGGCCTGGGAAAGGGAAGTGCTGGGCCCCCACGACCCAACCCCGGATAATCGGGTTGGGGGGGGAATCCACTAGTGAAGCAGAGTAAGTGATAATCCAGATTTTTTATTTTTTAACATACTATTTATTTGGTTTGCTGCGCTTAGGAAATATCATGTTGGTTGCTAATTGGTCTGGGAAGGGGAGGGCCGTAGATGTTGTCTTGGGAAAGGCCTACCAGAGTTCTGTGTTATGTGGGATGTAGCGTGTGCTCTAACGTTGTCTGATGTGTGTATGTGGAGTCCAGTGTGGTGCTGTGGTAATGTGCGTACATTGAGGAAGATTCCACCCACAACCCCCCAAGTAATGAAGATTCGCTATGTTAAAGGGAGGGTAGGCAATTGTGTTTTTGGGCATAGTTCACATCTATACATCCCGCCAGCATTCAATAAATCAAATGCTCTGACAATATATTTTTTAAGATATGATATCTGTGATTGTCACAGGACTATAATACTTGCATTCGGCTGGAATGAAATGATTGGATGGCCTACCTGTCAGTCCACTTACCTTCCCGACTACGGGCTCTCTGTGCATGACCTGTGAGTCTTCCACAAGGCTAGGCAGACCTATTGCTAAAGCTAGCATGTCTTGTGTGTTGTGAGTGGCTTTGAAGGGAGGGGTCTTTTTGGTTGGATACTTTCAAAATCTAGCTTACGCTGGCTGTTTTCTCCAAATTGCCTGCCGTATCTTTAAATAGGGGCTTAGTTTTACCAAAAAGGGCAATTTAATGCATACTTAATTTTTGCTAACCCACATATTGCATATCACAATCACCATATTTGTATTCTGGAGTTATCAGGAACAAGTTTGACATTATTGCAAAGTTCTTTACTTTGAGATTGATTTCACATTCGGGGTGCAAAACAACCTTATACTGAAGGAATGTAAAGCTGTTTATTTGCGCTGTTGATTAGCCTTGAGCTAAAAGAATATGCAATGCTGTCGTATGTACGCAGTATATAAATATATCATTTTATGATGTATTTATATATATCCCCCCCCCCCCCTCCCAAAGCCATTTCTAGCTCCAAACCTCATCCAGCCGTCCTTGTGTACTGCGTTTTGTGAAGCTGGCGATGTCAACGTCAGCATTACGTTGTCTCTGTACCTTCTGTGTATGTGTATCAGGTCCAGAGCGTGTGTCAACTCTGTAATTTTTAAGTGACCACTAAATGCCTCCAAACAAAGATCCCGGCAGAAATGTTATTATAGTTTTCTTTTATTTTTGTTTTATACACAGTGCACACCTTAAGTATGCCAGGCTCTTAAGAATACTGAAAACGACTGCTAGAATGCCGTTTGTTTTATTGGTTTATTAGAAATGTTTTTTCAATGCTGGACTTTTATTGGGAAACACTCCATCGCCTTCATATATTTCAGAAGCAAATCTTTTATTTTATTATGTGCGTGGAACCGTTTTGATGGTTTGATGGTGTTCCTTCCTACCGCTGAATAATCTGAATGCTTTTTTTGAAGGTCTGATCAAATGTATTTAAGGGGTCTTTATAAATGGACATTTTGTTGTAAATAAAATATCGACCGGATCTTGTAAATGTGTGTTTGTCTATGAACACTTTCCTCTCATTAAAAAGTAGTTTACACAATATAAATTATATATCACGACTCACAATTCCAAAAATAGATTTATTTAAGTGTCTTAGAAATTGGATCATGTTTGCAAACGTTACCAAAACACCATAATCCTTTCAAAATATAACCTGGGAAAAATTGCTTCCATATTTAATTGTTTTTATAACTTAGAACCGTTTTCCTGTCACTTAAATACAATTTCATCTCTCATACAAAAAATATACATTCCAATCAGTAATCATAAGGCCCTAGCATTGCAAGTATCTAATAAAGTGTGAATTATTCTTATCGCTTTTTTAAACTGACAAAAGATCATGATTTAAAAACATCTAAAGCCAGATGGGGGGGGGGGGGGGGGGGATTTACTGTCTAAACAACACTTTGCTGGAATGCTAATTATATAGCGCTGATATGGACCTTCGCGTTCATCTTCAAACAGGAAGGGAATTGTATTTTTTTTTTGGTAGCAGCTTTCCTGAAACTGCTACCACTAAAAACTACCAGCCCTTCTAGTGATTGCAAACAATACAAATGCATGGCATGCATTCACCTTACAAGGGGATAGTTGATCAGTGTTTATTTCCTTCACGGATACCTGATAGCCCCCCTTATTCCTCTGAGGCCAAATAAAGCACATTTTAAACCCAGCTTTACAACAGGAATGCTTTGCTTTCTCCTACTGTATGTAACAAAGTGCTTTGCCTTCAAAGGAATAGGAGGCTTGGACATTTTACTTGGTTTAATGTTATGTCTGGAAATATTCCTAACTATCTTGAATAAAAAATGTTGTAGTTCTTTTTAAGTATTATGGACACCCAAGGTTAAAACATACACATCTTATAAACGAAATACTGAATTGAGGCTTAACTAAAACTAAAATCGCCAACACAGGAAGAAAGACTTACGTAGTGCAAAATATCATCATATGCTTATTATTGCCTAAAGAAATACGATTATCTGCAAAAAACAATCCCTACTCAAAGCCTTATCACCAGATAAAAAAGGGAAAATACAACGAACGTAACACTAAAAATACTTTTATAAAAATGGCGTGGACCTTAAGAACACAGACCTTAAAAACACCTGCAACAATGCCTAAATTCAAGCCATTTTGATATAAACTGCTTTTTTTTTTTTTTTCTCTATGCCATAGCAAACTGTTCTCTGTGTCTCACTACTGGACTTCACTACACAAGGCAAGCAGAGGAAGCCTACCATGAGCCAGTGGTTCTGTATGTGCTGTGTGTATAATTGTGTAAAGACGCATGTGTAAATATCATATATCCCTATGAGCTGCTAGACCCCAGTGGACCTGCGCCGGCGCTGTCGACGGGCCTCCCGGGCTTCATCTGGGGAGGAGTGGAGAACGTCAGTTCAGATGCTGGGTATGTCTTTTTTTTTCAAATTGTATAAATTGTTGGATTTAGCGTAAAGCTAAAGAATTAGCCAACTGCTCTCTCTGGGTTGAGGTTTTCCGGGGTGAGTACACCCGCACACTGTTGGCATGGTTACCACTCGCACACTCATACACAGTTGCCCTGTAAACCACAGACAGTGGCCTCAGTGACATGAGATGCAGTACAGATCTGATTTCATCAGCCCCCACATGAACAGTTGTAATTGCCCTGTGTGCTGTACGTCAGTATTAGTCAGTGAGCGCACCTGCGTCTCTCTTCTCCACGCGGTGCTGGGTGTGGATGGTGTGGAGCCCTGGTAGTCCTGGTGCCCCTGCATTCCCGGTCTCTCCTGTGAAAAGAAACACACCACCAACCCCTAAGTCTTCCATCCAGTGCTACAGTTTGACTGGTCACAGGACTAGCAACAAGTAGACAGTGGAGCATGAGAGAGGTTATAGAGTCCAGGGCCGAGTCGACAGGGGGGCCAGCCAGGGTGGCACATGGCCCCCCCACACAAAAAAACAGGTTTGCCCCTCGTGCAGTAAGCATTCATAGTTATCTTCCAGTGTACCTTTTTCTCCCCTGGGTCCTGGGTATCCTCTGTCTCCCTTGGGACCAGGTCCCCCCATTGGGCCCGGGACGGTACCGTATGCTGCAGGGAGAACATCAGTCAGAGCCTTCATGGTATTTTCACATTCGGATACTTTTTCTTCTTAAAAAGAGATCGACCGTGAGGTACTTGGCGGATTTTGTACCCCTGATTTGTCACCGTTTTTGTCATCAGTTGAATCAGGCAAGGCAACTTTATTTATGTAGCTCTGTTCATACACGAGGCAGACTCAAGGTGCTTTACATAGAAAAATCGTCATGCGATAAAATTTATGTCAAAAATGCAGAATGTAGAAAGTGCAGTGTATTTGAGATTTAGCAGAAAGCTAAAGCAACCATACAATAAAATGAAGTAATTAAGCAAAATAAATACGCAAGAATATGATTATATGACTTTGATTAAAAAAAAACTCACTCCTGAAGAAATCCATGAGGTCAGCAGTGATGTTGCCGTAGGCCCCGATCACCCGGCTGTAGCCAATAGGTCCGGGGGGACCGGGGGGCCCGGGAGGCCCTTGGACGGCCCTGACTCTCGTCCTCACTGCCCCCTCCCCAACATAGTCCTGCAGCAGGCCTTGGTCTGTAGAGGCATTGGAAACAGTGAATGATCTGCCTAACACTGCGGGTTTCTCTGGAGGCTAGGCAGGACTGGCCTGGTCCATCCTCAGAGGGCAGACCGGTGGATGTTGGAGGGCCAACATCCACAAATTCCCCAGGATGGGGCATTTGTATGGCTATATTACCCAGGCCAAAGGGATGAGCGCCCCCTATTGGCCCTCCAGGCCTCTGATCTGTCGAAGAGCATTGTCTTTCGGATGAGACGTTAAACCGAGGTCCTGCGGTCACTAAAGATCCCAACGCAACAGTAGGAGTGCTAACCCCGGTGTCCCAGACAAATTCCTTAGCCAATACCCGGTTCTCTAACCAACATGGCCAGCTCGTCATCCCATGGTCTATAATTTGAGGTTTCATCCATCACCACAGTGTGGGTCGAGCTCTTTCTACTGCAGACTATTGTTTGGGTGGCTAGTTGTGGGACTAAGGAGTTATGACTCAACAACGCAAAAAACAATGTAGTGCTTAACCCTCGATAATACTTCTTAACTCTTTAAGCTACTTGTTTGTCGGTTGGATGATTGAGTGTCCTGGAGTGTGATGGAGGAGTTATGAGGAGTTATCGCCAGTAAACGATCTACAAACGACTCTCCTGACGTAGTCTGTCACTCTACAATACTCTTGTTAAACTCGAATCTACGAGCTACCAGTTCGACGGTTGAACGGGTGGGAGGCTGCGTATGTAACAGAAGAGGGACCAGGAGTGACCTCCTCATATCCACGACTCACCCCTGATGTAGTCGGACACTCTGGAGGCCACCCTGGAGTAGTCCAGGTTCTCCGCCAGGGTGCTGATGTCGATGGTCACACGGCCCTCGGAGTCGCGGTTCGAGGCTCCCTGGGAGAAGCTCTGGCTCTGGAGGAAGCCCTGGACCAGCCCCGGGGGCCCGCGTTCTCCCTGGTAGCCCCTGGGGCCCTGCGTGCCCGGGGGCCCCGGAGGGCCCTGGATGGCCCTCCGCACACTGTCGCCTGGAAGAGGGAATGAAATTGTTGGTAAGAGATGTAGTTTAGCTGGTAGCTGTGACTGTGTGCTGTGTGTGTTGGAAAAGCCTCTCGTGTATAGAATATAATTTTTGTCGGGGAAAGGTAACCCTAACCCTAAATATGGAAATATGGAAACATAAAAAATAAAATATAAAGAAATATGAAGAAGAAAATATAAAGAAATTTGGAAATGGAAAATAATATAGAAATCTTAAAATCTTAAATATTGATTTATTAAATCTACTTGTGAAATGTCAACCTATAGTCATCTTTGACTGAGATGCCCTACCTTCTCTTCAAATCATACATTTGATAGCATAGCTTAGTTTATATGGCATGCTTATTTTCAAATCTAAACCTATTTTTAAGTTTTCACACACAAACTGAGGATTAAACGATGAGCCGTGAAGTCACTAGGCATCAAGCTGAGTGTGTGAGAGTGTGAAGGACTCACTGCTGAGGTAATCCTGGAGCTCTAGTCGGATGATTTCTCTGGGCTGCTGGATTCCACTGTAGGTCACTACGCCTGTGGACTGACCTGGGGGCCCCTGAGGGCCTGGAGGACCAGGAGGCCCCTGGAGATCTCTGAACCCGGAGCCTGAGAGAGAGAGGGAGAGAGAGAAAGGGAGAGAGAGTGAAAGAGTCACATGTATTGGGTCATGCAATCAAAACCAGAATCAAAAATACTTTATTACTGCAATGTTTTTGTTCGTAAACGATTTAATCAATGGGGAGACATTCTTTTTGGGTCTTAACTGGATGTTGCTCTGGATAAAAGCGTTGTGTTAATGTTAATGCTCATGTTAATGAGCAAAATAATTTTGAACTAAATACATACATGGCATCATATGTAACAATCTATATATATATTTATATTTTATCCTGTATTTATTGCTTTAAAATGACTACCGTTCCATTTTTATAGATATATCTTCTCTATAGATTTATTATAACTGTGGATCTCTTGCGTCCGGGACCTTCTGTTGTAACTCCTGAACGTTCCCATCTGGGACTAATAAAGTTTCATCCAAACTCCTCCCAGCCTTCACACTCACTCTGCAAGTACTTCTGGATGTCCTCCACCCTGTAGCTGCCCTGACCCGAAGACCCGTAAACGGTGGAGATGGAGGAGACACCTGGGGGCCCTGGAGGCCCCTGAGGGCCGGGCGCTCCTGAGAACCCTGGGGGCCCAGGTAGGCCGGGCCGCCCTGTGGCGCGGGCCACCAGCACCCTGAACTCTGAGTCTGAGGAGGAAGGAGACGCCACGGGAGGGATGAGGACGTGACGGCGGCCGGGTGAGTGACCAGGGTGGACTTTTTCAACTGCTTACTCCATTGACATCTGATTTACAGTTAAATCACATCTTGATTATCTTGCATCACAGCATAATTACTACTATATTGTCTAATTGGCACATCAAATTTACATATTGTTTACGGAATCTAAACAACATCTCATTCTAGTTGGCATATCCCCATCTAATTTAAATATTATTTCCTACTTAATTAAATCTCAATTATATCTCAATTTAAACAAAATCATATATCAAAAATATCTATATCAAATCTAAATTATAGTACATTTACATATCAACTATCTCGACTACATATCACTGTCTAGCGATTATCAACCATTCAACACGTTTGTATCAGTGTAAAGTGTTTTGCAAAATATACAGTATGACTATTCACAAAAGCCTGTGTGGAGCGCAGTGGCGGTTTTAGGCAAGGGTTAGGGCAGCCGCCCGGGGCACCGGGTGGCTCCACGTAGAACGTAGAAGCGCTGCTGGTGGAGCGTGTGAAAGCAGGGATGGTGTCGTGTGTGGAGAACCCAAATGGTCAGGGCAGACTCATCTTACTTCTGGTGAGAGCATCGTAGTCAATGGTGGCGGTAGTGGTTCCATGGCCTGGACCTGGGGGGCCACGGGGCCCCTGGGGCCCCTGGGGCCCCTGGGGCCCGGGCTGTCCCCCGTTGGTCATCCCTCTCTCTGAAACACACAGGAGGTCAGGACGGCGTGAGGCTTCTACCCCCACACTGGCCAACAGTGGAGCGTTACAGTCAAGGTTGAAGTTTTTTTTTTTTTTTTTCAAAGGCACAATAAAACACCGGCTTGTTCTGAGCAATACCATTCTGAGAAGGGGGGGGACATATACTTACTAGGTATGAAGCAATGAACATTACAAAAATGCTTGCTTCAGCTTGTTCCATTGTAACAACCTAGTTCACTATCCTATCAATAATTATTAAAATGATAATGTAATATGAGTTTCAGATTCAAATATTTGTGATCTGAAGGTGTTGATGAAGGGGGTACTTCAACAGTACTGTGGGGGTACACACAACAGAAACGGTTGGGAAAACACTGATATACACGTATGGGGTCTATAGAGATTATCAAACACTTCATATGTATCTCCAAAGACTCTGAACTATCAACCTTAGCTTTGAGGGAGGAGGAGATGTCCCGCCTTACCGCTCATGATTCTGAAGACATAGGTGGCTATCTCCTGGATGTTATAGTTGGCCACGCCTCCTGCCGATGTCCCCGGGGTGCCTGGGAGACCTTGGGTCCCTGGAAGTCCTCGAGGTCCTTGTGGGCCTGTCATGTACCTTCTGACATCGTCCCCTGAAGCCAGACACAGTTATAGACACGGTTACACACTAAGACATGTTCCTCTGAAGGCCCTCGCTGAGTCACCTTACGAGCCTCTACATAGTAATAACACAGCTAGCGAGCTAGGCTAAACGCTTTGCTTACTTTGCTGACAATAGTGGTGTGTCGGTGTTCTGGTTTGTTCTTGTATTATCCATCAGGCGTTCATTGTTAGCATCATTTACAGCCCTCAGAAGGCTTGCGGTGCTAATGTTCAGTTCAAGGTTCTGATGTGGTTTTGGGTCTTACTCTGTAGCATAGTGATGAGAGCGTTGAGGGTGAGTGATCCTGATCCTGGTGGGCCAGGTGGTCCGGGGGGGCCCTGGGCCCCTATGCTGAAACCAGACCCAGAACCTGAAAGAGAAACGTTGTTAATACTTCTTTCTTCATCCTACTATTCTTCTGCATTATAAGCGTAATGTTATTAAAGGGCTCGTCCTATTTGAAACCACAAACAGCTGTGAGTTTGATGATCCATTACAAGCCTGGTAAGCCCAACCCAGATGCATGATGGGTAGACGGTCCATCACCCTACCACAACAACCAGTTGGTACAAGTCTACATCTGGGTGGGTTTTCAACGTGACTTGACGTGACCCCTGCTGGTAAATAGGGAAAGAATAATTTGCTCACGCTGCAAGTAGACAATGATGCGAGAGGACAAATCCTCCAGGGATCCGGAGTAGGTTCCCGGTATTCCCGGGGGCCCTGGAGGGCCTGGGGGGCCGGGGATGCTGGACTGTCTGCTCCTGCCTGTAGAAGATAAGTGGATACTGCGTTACAGTGCATCATCTACAGCTCCCGTGGGTGTCGTTTACCTCGCCATGCACTGAATCTGCTAGTCCCAGTGGTTCCAGTTGTGACCCAACACGCCATATGTCACTTGGTCACACAGGGATCCCATGGAACATTGTAATCTCAGCCCTACGGCATACGATTTATACGGCAAATGCCCTAGTTGTAATTGTAATTGTTATGAATATATATAGAGGGGTGAAGCAAATGCTTGAACCCACAAAACAGCCATTGGGTGTACGTTTATTTTTTTTAACTGCTAGCTATTTCGAAGACTAACAAAACCCAGATTTGGAAATATCGAGAACATGAAATGAGCAATTCTACCTCCTGTTTTTAATGGGCGGCCCAGTGACAGAGAACCCAGAGAGTCATACAACACATTGGGGCCTCCAGGGGGGGGCTCTGGGGGCTCGAGGGGCCGGTTCTTACTGAGGTATTCGCTGATGTACTGCCGCATCTCAACGGAGGAGGAGAAGGATCCAGGGTGACCAGGAGCTCCCGGGAGACCGGGGGGTCCTGGGGGTCCAGAGGTGGCCGAGTAGGTGCCTGATAGTAAAGGATAAAACGAAATAAATCAAGCAGGTGGGACGTGTGTACTACTAGTGCTGTGTGTTATGAGCTAGTTAGCTGTTACCTCTTGAGGAGCCGGCGATACCAGGAACACCAGGTGATCCAGTGTCCCCTTTGTTAGACAATCAGACAGACAGAGAGAGACAGACAGACAGAAAGAAAGACAGACCGATGAGTAATCTATACATCCCCAAGGGAACATTCGGTCGAAACAGCAGCATACAATAAATGTATCTAAAGACAAATACATATTATAGTATTTGTAACCTGTACAGTTTATATGATAGGAACAGTTTATATGAATAATACATGAACAATGATCATTTATGATATGTCAAGTATGGACGCGCAGCGCAAATGCACATTGTGAGTGATCAATGAGACACATTATATAACTGAAGGTAAAAACGTGACATAAAAAGCAATTTATCCATTGGAATTAAATCACGCTGAGGTGTGCGTTGCTGCATCTTGGCTTTCAGAGCTCATGGGTTTGTCATCAGGATTACCTTTGTATCCCATTGGTCCCTGAGGGCCTGGGGGCCCGGGTGGTCCTGGGGCCCCCTGACTGCCACCGTAAGACACCACTGTGGAGGACCCCGACAGCTTGTTAGTACAGCATGAGATCACAAGGGCATATGAACACCAACTACAGTCCACTAATGCTTACCATACAATAAGTAAACTGTGTGTGGGTGTGTGTGTGTGTGTGTGTGTGGTTCTGGGTTTCTACTAGTATTATTCATTTGTAGATTTTTGAGACTACATGAATGAATGGATGGGTGAATGAATGACTGTACCTCTGTCGGAGCTTCCTGATCTTCCAGGAGTGCCAGGCGTTCCTTGTTCTCCCTTTTCACCTATAGACAGAAACACATC
This sequence comes from Pollachius pollachius, assembly GCF_949987615.1. Classification (NCBI taxonomy): domain Eukaryota; kingdom Metazoa; phylum Chordata; class Actinopteri; order Gadiformes; family Gadidae; genus Pollachius; species Pollachius pollachius. Next base: position 12,620,806 of record NC_136935.1, read on the forward strand.
AGTTAAACCAGGTGTAAGATATCACTGTTAAGTTGGTTTTTGCTCGTTGAATAAGTAAACTGAATTCAGGGTCAAACACGACGACAAATCTCTCTTTTAATAATTATATTACAAGAATAAGATGTTGACCTTGGTATCCCATTGGTCCAGGAGAACCTGAAATTCAAAACACAAGTAAATATGGTGACTGAGTGACACTGGGACAGAAGAAGATCACCATTGTTATGAGACGTATTGGCCACACTAAAGGGTGTGTCTACTGTGGGGGGCCTGAGAAGGTGAATGCCATCTTCTGCAATTTTATAGGCCACCACAAGTGCCAGTCTGACTAAATCGGACAATTCATAGGATTTAAACTTGTCCATCAAAATCTTGGGGTGGGACCCGCAGTATATTGAACAATGAACACGACACCGAACAACTAGCACAAACCCCTAGCTACGAATCAATGATCAGATGGGATATTTGTGATTTCTCAGATAACCCCTTTGATGTCTAAAGTAGACCCCTCACCTGAGGACCCCTTGGGACCCGGAGGACCTGGAGCTCCTGGGGCTCCAGTGAAGTATGTCCCTGCAATGAAACCTGCAGTCAGCAGTGGCCCCGTGTCACACACGATGCGATGTACAGCAAACAATTATTGAAATACGTTCTCTGCAAATGGTGCTCGCCTATACACAGTATGTAATCCAGGTTGATGAGGGTTGATAGTTTTTGTGATTGAAGGCCGATCCCAATGCTTGAATGATTGATTATTGATCTGTACCTGAGCTGGACACAGAGCTGCCGGGTTCTCCTCTCTCTCCTTTAGGACCTTGTCTTCCAAAACCTAATGTATCATCAATAGAATGTTGTATTCAAAACCAAACCTGGTATTGCGTAGCTCCGCCCTACCTGTTGTACAACCTAAACCCCATTGCCTTATGTGTCTCCTTTGGATATTGCATATTATTGGTTACCAATAAAGGAGAAAAATGCAGCATTTCAGATTTCAGGAATGTAAGGGCCTTATTCACCAAGCGGCCATATTGATTCCATCTCGGTTCTAAACTAACCAGGATGGCACTACTAGGGCCGCTAGTGGAATAGGGCCCAGGGCAGGACGTGCACCAAGACACTGGGGCGTTGAACGCGGCGTTGACACTTACCTGACACTCCAGGGGGACCGGGGGGTCCCTGGGGTCCTGGTATCGAATCCCCTGAAGGAATGAACACATACATTCGATACATTTTAAAGGATAAAGGCACTGCTAAGTTAATAATAATAATGATAATGGATTTATTTATATAGCGCTTCACTAGACACTGAAAGTGGCTAACATTTTAAGTTAGCCAAGTTAACAATGGCAATAAAGAAAAAAATAGAATACGAATAAAATGTCTGATTAAAACATAACATTCAAAGAAAAAAATAAAAATAAAGGGACGGCTAATATATAACGGCGACGCCTGGCATTGTTCCTCCATGTGAATGCCATGAACTTGGTATGGGGCCCGTGCCATTTTGAATCTTATCGCGTGGGTCGTGTTTGGTTACCTGGACGTCCCGGTGTCCCAGGATGTCCCGGTGGACCAGGAGGTCCGGGGACCGCAGCAGTAGATGACTGTCCAAACTGTCCTGATAAACACAGACACACAGAGGAACCCATTACAGCAGTAGAAGGGGGCCCCGCCGTGCGGTTAATGATCACGATGTTCCCGCTGACGCAAGAAAGTATGATGACGCATCTTAACGAGGGCCGTGAGGGCAGTCTAGGGTTGCCGCCAAACCCTTAAGATAAGATTGAATGGCTTATAGTTCCCTGTGTGTTCTTTATCACAGAGGTGTGGTTATGCTTTAATCAGGAACAAACTAATGTTGATCTCAAAGATGAAGACTTTTTCATTATACATGATGCAGGTGGGACCCTGTGTCTTCCAGAAGGGGCCCTCAAAGAGATTCTGAACAGGTGTGTGTGTGTGTGTGTGTGTGTGTGTGTGTGTGTGTGTGTGTGTGTGTGTGTGTGTGTGTGTGTGTGTGTGTGTGTGTGTGTGTGTGTGTGTGTGTGTGTGTGTGTGTGTGTGTGTGGGACTCACTTTCAGCTCTGGATGAGCTAACGGTCTCTGTAGTTCTCACTGATATTCCTGGGTCTCCCTTGGCACCTCTAGGACCTTTAGGACATGAACACACATGCAGTCATGATGTAGACCATGACTATGCATCAGTCTCAGCCACCGTCAGCTTCTACGTACTCTCCACCTAGTGGTGGAGAGTACGTACTGCAATCTAACCCCCAGAGACATTTCCCAGTAGCCTTAATAAGATGATGTAATATTGTATTGGTATATATTTTTACAGTTGTATAGTGTAACTATTTTGTGCATACATACAATATTGTGACATGTTTATAGGTAACAAATACATATCAATTACATTTCTGCCTATTTATTTTATTTATTGTTCAGATGTCTAGCTGGTAGCTGTTGGCCTGGTTGCTAAGTAACACTGCACTTCCAATTGGTTTAGGGTTTATAAATAGGGGTTAGGGATTCCAATTAAGATTAATCAATATGAGACGACATACCAGCTGGGCCAGGAAGACCAGCAGGGCCAATGGGACCTAAAAAACCAAAACAAATGAGCAATTAACAAATAAACAAATGCAATAAAATTGATTGATTCTACGCAATGTATAATATATGAAGGAGTGCTACACGTTATGGTTTGTGTTTGGGTTCGATCAAGGTTGTAAGTGATGGACACTTTAGACACTTTTGTATCATGATCAATATGTATAGTTAATAACAATAATATATCTTAACGGATAGAGGAGTGCTGTTTAATGTGTTTGAATTGAATGGTTTGAATGGTGGTTTGATGTAGTTTGGTAGATGGTTTGGGGATGCAGGTCGTTTGAGTTAGTGTGTTATGTGTTCAGTGATATCTCTGGATCCGGGACCAGGACTAGAGTATCGTACTAGAGGTCAGAGCAGAGACCTGATAGTCCAGGGGATCCGGCAGGTCCGGGGGGCCCAGAAGAACCAGGGGGTCCGGGGATGCCCACAGAGCTGGAGCCAGCTGGGGACAACATCACAGCAAACATGAGGAACACCAAAACATTTCAAGGTAAAAAGAAGCGCTTTATCCAAAGCACTGGATTACACTGAATATTCCAGGCACATGTTATTAAGGTGCAGAGTGGAGTGAGGACGGCCAGGTTAGATTTAGTCATTGTCATTCAAAACCAGAACCATTAGAAGACCCTCCTGCTTTCCTTCCCCTCTATAACCATTATACAGCCTTTCTAGTTCCTATCGTATTCCTCAGCTCTCGTTTTACCTGCATTGATGACTCTTCCTGGTTCACCAGTTTGACCTGAAACACACACAGGGTAAGGATTCACACCCTGTCCATCTGTATATCCAATATGATATCATAAGACCTCTATAATCGCATTGCATTGAGTCGTTGAGCAGACTACGCTTTTATCCAAAGCAATTCACACCCGTGAGGCTGAGAACAATCAAAGCATGCAATCAATATTGGAGCCGTTACAAAAGATTCATCGTTCCTAAAACAACTGAGTAAATAGTGGACAGTAGATGTTGTCATCTGAGGCGGACAACAATAAATGTCTTACCCCTAGATCCTGGGTGTCCCGGAGTACCCGGTATACCTACGTAAATAGGGAGCATGTTTTAGCAAAGGAACAAACAAGAGCTTTGACATGCAGACTCTTAAGGTGCTAAATGACCTATTGAAACTAGTTTTTAGGTTTAGTATCAGGGGGTAAAAACACACACCTGGCGGTCCCTGTAGCCCTGGGGTGCCTATAGGGAAGGAGGAAAGTTGTTTGATTAATCCTCATCAACCCAGAGCCTATAAGGTGGTGGTTGGACCACACTACCAGTGCTGCACTACCAGCACTCTGTGTGTGTGTGTGTGTGTGTGTGAGTGTGTGTGTGTGTGTGTGTGTGTGTGCGTGTGTGTGTGTGTGTGTGTGTGTGTGTGCGTGTGTGTGTGTGAGTGTATTCATTATGCATTTAGTATAGTGCCCAGGGAAATCACATCAAAATCAAATTAATTGAACAGAAAACAAATAATATAAGAGATATATAATATAATAAAGAATAGGATATATGTACATATATATATACATGAGGAATAAGCAATACAATTCATATACATTCAATACTAAATAAACGTGACAATATAATGTACAGTCATGAACACAAACAACATACAGATGCAGTGTCTAAAATAGAAGAATGGTGTGCAAATGAACGACCTGCTCTTCAATGCCCTTTACTCACCTGTATGTGTCTTCACTGTGAGACTAGAGTGTGTTCTGTAGGGTGTGATCCTATGTTTCTCCACTGTGAGGCTATAGAGTGGGTTCTGTTGGGTGTGATTCTATGTGTCTTCACTGTGAGACTATATATTCTGTTCTGTTGGGTGTGATTCAGGCCCCGTCTACACGGGCAATAACAATCAGTTTTCATTTAATGCGGTTCAGGAATATCTCCGTAAAGACGGACTCGAAAGCATCGAGCTGTAGAAACGCTGTAGTACACATTCAAGGCCCATAAGGCCCCTGCTTCTGCTGCTCAACTTCTGCTTACAAACATAAGCTCGAAATCACTTACTATTCCCTATATAGTGTTTATGATATAGTGAACTATATAGGGAACGAACAAACAAGAATTCGGACACTACGCTAAAGATTTCTAAATGTCATTTGCGTCAGTAAATGACTGGATTATTTGAATCCAGTGCCCGAAAATTATGCCACTTTATTATAGATATTGATATTCCTGAAACGTTTCAAAGGAAAACGGAAGGGAAAAGATCGTTTTCGCCATGTTACTTGTTCCTCTCGGACTGTATGGGCCCTATCTTGCATCCAGCACAATTAACTTTCTACCCGGACGCATGTGTCGTTGCAAGTTTGCAACTGTTCTTTTTCCTCCACAGGCACGCGTCGTTAAATTAGGGAATGATCGTGCGCCCCAAGGGGCGGTTCAGCGAAAGAAGGAGTCGTGTTCTGGCGCAAACACGCATGGTGCTATTTTGCAGTTTCAGCAAACAATTCCGCCACAAACCAGGAAATACCTGGTATAAAGTCAGTGGGGTAGAAAGTCAGTTGTTCAGATGCTATTTTAAGGGAGCATGCATAATGTTGCTTGTGCACCTCGCGCATACACTTTGCTTGTCTCATCTACCTAGCCACACATTCTTGGTAAATTATTTGGGAAAGAACAGCTGATACAGCGGTAATAAGTTGTACTTTTAAATCAAAGCATCTGCAAACACCGTACAGCAAACACATATTTCCTTGACACAGACATCGTGTACAAGCCCATCCCTTTTAGGATTGATGAGTATTTGATCGTGAGAAATTATTGTTTTACCGCGAGTGAATGATAAAAAGAATGAATGAATGCGGGCGCGCGTGTGTGTATGTGTAAAATAATTAATGAATGCGGTGTGTGCATCCATCTGTTTAAACACACGCAACCTAAACACGTAACGCATAATACAGTCCATGGCAATGTATATTAACGGGGGGACACATGCATATTAGAAACACAAGTCGATAACGATAATGCATGCGCAATACATTAACAAACATCGTAAAAAACTATGTTTGTTAATGTATTGCGCATATCATTCAACAGAACCACAGTTACCGCATATCATATGTGTGTTAAGTTTTCTTTGCCGAAATTTATTTGAGGACTCAGTATTTCTGAAGTTGTCGAAGAAAACGCTATTCCATGTGTGAATTAGGTCATATTAATTGGCCATCAACTGAGCCATTTGAAGTTTGAAATTCATGTGGTCATGCATCTGTCTCATCGGAGACTGCAGACGCGCTGTCAAAATATCAACTCGTCAGATTCAAATGCGCTCATGGCTCTTAAAGGGGATGGGAGATGGCACTCTCATTGGTTTATTGTGAGTTACGCCCAAACCACACCTACGGGTAATTAGGCTACTTCAGGGCAACCCTTTTTAGATTTGCGTCGGGCGCAAGAGTCATTTATCCGCCGGTATAATAGCAACAACGCCATAGAACCGCCCACAAAGCTACTTGCATTTGGCGCTTCTCACTTGCGTTTCAGACTGTTAAAATAGGGCCCTCTGTTTGTAAACAGCACGCAGGCTTTATGCGCATGCTCGCCTCTTCTTCTTCTTTTTTTTGCTGGACTTCTGTAGCAGAAGCAGCGCCCCTTAAGGGCCTGCAAAGTGTACTGAAGCGTTTCTACAGCTCGATGTGGTTTCGCAATGAATCCGTCTTACAGAGATATTCCTGAACCTTATCAAAGGAAAACGGATTGTTTTCGCCCCTTGTAGACGGGGCCTCATCAAGAGTGTGTTCTTTAGGGTGTTTCTAGGTGTCTTCACTGTGAGAGAAACAGTGTGTTCTATAGGCCGTAATGTGTTACCTGTGTTACCAGCGTCTCCAGGTGGTCCTGCGGGTCCTCTGATTCCAGGTGGGCCGGAAGCTCCTTGCTCACCTGTCAATCATACACAATATAAATAAAAAAAATAATGGAAAGAAACCTAGCCCTAGCCTACACTACCAATAACATGGGAATCAAACAAAATATTAACAGAAGGATCAGAAACTCTCGCCCTTGCCTAATGCTTACCATAATCCAACCCTAAGCCTCACCTAAACCTAACATGGAATCAAACAGAATTTTAACAGAATGATTAATCTACAACATAGGCCTAACCCTGATTTACTTTATTTAAATGAGGTTGCACAGCAGGTAAAAGCAATACACAGGTGAACAAGGAACAAGGTAACCGGGCTTTGAACGAAGAGGCATCAACATTAACTTTAATACGTGCTGAACATAATTCACATAACAACATGCTAGCCTGTTCATAGGAGGAAAGTGTTATTAGTTTATAATTTAAATAATTAAATAATGTTTTGTGTATACCTGCGGGTCCTCTCTGTCCATCAATTCCAGGAACACCTATTTCAAGAAACAATGAGTGAGGTTTATGGGGAAATAGTAAATGTGTCAATTCAAATTCAGATAATTAGGTTTAGTCCTTTTGATGTATTTGTACAGGCAGGTTTCTACTAGGCCAGTAAATCAAAACATTAGTCCCTCTCTGCAACACTAATGCCTATATCTGACCTGCCTGAGTCAGGCCTTCTCTGGCTCCCCTGGTGGAATAAATAGTTCACTACATCACCAATACCAACCAAGAAAATGCCATTAAGGTAAAGGTAGAGGGTAATAAAAAGACCCTCTCTTCTCAGTAATTCAACGTTGAGGAACACTTAAGGACTGGTCACTCACTCTCTAACCCACGCACACTCACCTCTAGATCCTTTTGGTCCGTCCAGTCCCGGAAGTCCTGATAAACCAGTATTACCTACAGGACACAGTGGGGTGTGAGGTGAGGTGACACGCTAGTCTACATGCTAACACTGCTCAAAATCAGTGACGGCATTTTATCTTACCTCCTTGTCCCTTTTCACCTCGGTCCCCTAAACACAACAAAGACAAATTGCTTTGTAAGCCCCAAATCCTGCAGCCATATTCTCTGTCTAATTCATGTTTCATATTTAGGTGCATAAACATTTATCCTACATTAATAGTAGCCGTTAGGCTACGACCAACCTTTGATTCCTGGAGATCCACTCCCTCTGTCCCCTAAAGAGTCAATGAGAACCATTATTGTGGCAAAATGAATAGAATACAGTACCAATGATTAACCAATCAACTTGCGGTATTAAGCAATCGAGACATGGTGATTGGTCGGATCATTTATACATGTTTTTTGAAATATCGTACCTTTAAGCCCGGGTGGTCCCGCCTCTCCTCGGAAGCCGTTAGGACCGGGTTGTCCTGGAAACGACAAGTTATCGTAAACATATGTAAACACATCTGAGCAACTAACAGACGCGTTTGATGTTAAAGAGATGTTGATCTAAAATAAAATAAACTCACCTGGTATCCCAGGTGTGCCAGAAGAACCTGGAACACAGAGGAGAATTATTTATTTTTTAAGTAATACAATATCGCATTGGTATTAACAGCAAGCCTTGTGCATTAAATGTTAGATAGAATTAGAAAGTAATTTAATGCAAAACAAAGATAAACATTTTAAATGGAAGAAAAGAGAATTGTCATCATGGTAAGTGTTGACTCACAGCGCACTTACAATAGAATACATTGATTATGCTCATTAACAAAACCTCTACTATCTGTTCATCTAGTGTGATGATCATGGTTATCAGGTAGAGTTCTCACCTTTAGGCCCAGATGAGCCCACAGAGCCAGCGAGTCCGTTGGTTCCTGGAGAACCTGTTACACACAAACATAAAGGTTTAAATGAATAAATACAATCCTCTCCTTGAAGGGGTTAGCGCTATCCCCTCTAATGCAACTAATGACCTTTAGGGAACGCCAATCTTATATATACTGTATCCAAATAAATAGTAATGGCATTTGCTTAGCAGCCTTATGTCCCCCAGGAATTAAGAGGAATACGTAAGTAAGTAAGTAAGTAAGTAAGTAAGTAAGTAAGCAACAGGAGCCTTACATCACAGACATTGCTCGTTTACTTATTTTGGATACTCTTCCACTGTGGCACATCAAACAGACCTGCCCTCACAGTCATGATTGATGTTTTTCCTCACTTCTATATGGGCCAAAAAAATAAAAGGTGACACTGCAGTGAGATCAACACCCACCTCTCTCCCCCTTCTCTCCGAAGCCAGAGATCCCGGGTTCTCCCCTGGGGCCGGTGGCCCCGTCACGTCCCCTGATGCCCTGGGGCCCCTCTGACCCATGCTCCCCTGTTTGAGACACATTAAACACATCAGCATGCACACACACACACACACACACGTGCAAGCGCTTGCTTAAGCATGCGCACGCACCCACACACACACACACACACACACACGCACACACACGCACACACACACACACACACACAGACACAGACACACACACGTTCACAAACAAATGCACCCACACAAACACATGCACCCACACAAACACATGCACCCACACAACCAAATGTGCCACAGAATTAGAAGCGATGTGTAGAGCAGTTGACGCACATCGGGTTCAAGATGGATTTCGTTACCTTCACTTCCTTTTTGTCCTTTTGGCCCCTCGGGGCCGGGATGACCTGGAGCACCTAAGGTCAAAGTTCAAAGGTCAATGATGCATTGTGAGCCTGTGCTATGTTTTTAAAGCGTAATGTCAACATGCACATCATGCCATGTTGATAGTGTTCTATTTACCTGGGGCTCCTGAAAATCCACTATCACCTGTAAAGAAATGTAGATAATTCAGAATATTGATATATTAACAGTATTCTGAAGAAATACTATTGAATTGGTTTGTATTCGAGGACTGACCTTTCAATCCTGGGCTTCCTGAATCTCCTGAATATGATGGACATTACATGACCCAGGTTAATAGTTGGCTGAATGAGGAGTGCTTAGATACCATGAACAGGTGTTGTTATACTGTATGTTTACCTCTGGCCCCCGGCTCCCCTCTCTCTCCTCTAGACGAAGCCATTATCAGAGCTGGAATCATTGGACAAGGTTATAAAACCATATGCTGTATGCGTATGGATCTGTATACTGTATAATATGTAGCATCCCTGCGTGCTTTGTGATGACTGTTGTTGTGAGGACTGTGGTTGTCATGTTTGTGAGGACTGTGTTTGTGATGTTTGTGAGGACTGTGTTTGTGAGGACTGTGTTTGTGAGGACAGTGTTTGTGAAGACTGTGTTTGTGATGTTTGCGTGGACTGTGTTTGTGAGGAGTGTTTGTGATGTTTGTGAGGACTGTGTTTGTGATGTTTGTGAGGACTGTGCTTGTGATGTTTGTGTGGACCGTGTTTGTGAGGACTGTGTTTGTGATGTTTGTGAGGAGAGTTTGTGATGTTTGTGAGGGCTGTGCTTGTGATGTTTGTGAGGATTGTGTTTTTGAGGATTGTGTTTATGTCTCACCTCTGAAGGAGTGCGACTGCATTTCAGTTTGCAGCATCTGCTGGATGGTCTGCTGAAGGACTTGACTGTCAACATATCCCGTTCCCATGCCAACGCCAACTCCACCACTTCCACCACTGACACCACCAGTGCCTCCAGCGGCACCTACATTAACACCCGTACCGACTCCGATCCTGGTAGCGCTACCACCTTCGCCTGTGCCAGCATAACTAGTACCACCACTAACACCAGTAACACCATAGCGACCACCAGCAACAGAACCAGTACCGCCAGCATGACCAGCACCACCTCCGTAACCACCAGCAACAGAACCAGTGCCGCCAGTATGACCAACACCATAACCACCATAACCACCATTGATGTAGATATTAGTGTTACCACCGCCACCGCCAGTACCACCAGCATGTCCAGCTCCCGCACCAGCAACAGAACCAGCACCACCAGCATGACCAGTACCACCAGCACCAGCACCAGCAACAGAACCAGCCCCACCAGCAAAGCCAGTGCTGACTCCAACACCAGTGCCGGCGTGAGTTCCTCCACCCATCTGCAGCGTGATGTCGTTGTCTAAGTGGGTGCCTGTTCCTCCTCCACCAACACCACCAGCCCCTATAACACCACCTGCACCCCCACCGCCTGCACCACCACCTGCAGCACCATGGCCTGCAGCAACACCTCCACCAGCACCAGCAGCAGCGGCAGCACCACCAGCGGTGCCAGCCCCGGCACCACCGACGTTGATCAGGTGGATCTGGTTGTCTGAGGCCGAGAGACGACTGGAGCGCACGGACGCCACCGAGGACTCCGCCTCCAGGGCCGAGACGCGGTTCTTCAGCCTCCTCACGTCCTCAGCTGGGGAGCAGAGGGCAGGGAAGGTTAGTCAACACGCACAGTGTCGTTGCATGGTTGTATCTGCAGTGCTCGTCCTATAGTGTGAGACCTATGTGTCTTACCCTATATATATTTTCTCTTCAAAAAAGCCTTTTTTAAGCCTACTTTTCTAATGTCAATAAGAGAACAGGGTGAACCTATTTGTCATTATATTGACTTTAAAATAATCAAAGTGATACTCAATCAAACCTAGTCCGTAATGAATGGACTGCTGATGAATTGGAAAAGACATAGATACCTAATACCTAAATAGATAACTTATTTCAATTAATTCTGATAGCACTGATCCCTGTTCAATTATAAATAATACCTAATTAATACCATTAAATAAACTAGCGGCTTGCATTAACTAGGGGGCGTTGGGGAGTGTGGTACAGTGTGGGGCTGTGGAGCCCTTCAGACAATTGACTTGACATGACCTGAGAATGTTTTGAGTTGACTAAACATTCACCAACTTTGTGTCAACTTGTGCTTCTTAAAATACACACGACCACGACCAAGACAGTTAACGGTTCTAAAATTGAAGAAAGACTCTAACATAAATATGTTACATCTGAACTTGTCTCTATGTCAGCAAGTCTGAAGGAGAGAGAGAGAGAGAGAGAGAGAGAGAGAGAGAAAGAGAGAGAGAGAGAGAGAGAAAGCGACAGAGAGAGAGAGAGAAAGAGAGGGAGATTGAGAGAGAGAGAGAGAGAGAGAGAGATTGAGAGAGAGAGAGAGAGAGAGAGAGAGAGAGAGAGAGACAGAGATAGAGACAGAGACAGAGACAGAGACAGAGACAGAGAGAGAGAGAGACTGTTGGCAATGATGTAATCTTGAACATGTCCAACTGACAATGGGAACCAGACCTGTGACCCCGCCCCGTGTCAGCTTTGATTAGGTCTTCATTTCCTGGTGTTAAAGCTGTTACCATCATGTGAATCTGTCCTCCCCGGTCCGTTCCAGTGTGAGCAAGCGTTTCACGAGGGCAGGACCGAGGTCCAGACACTAACTCCTTTGTTTTTAATAACCGTCTTGGTTCATTTCCTTTTCCAGAGCAGACAGGCTTATTTAGAATAGGCCAAATGTTTCACAACCCCAACCTAAAATCTAACCATCTAACTTAGTAAACAATTTGCTTACTTACCAACTAACTAGCTGACTAATTGACTTACTAAGATAACATCTAAGGTGGGGAAGTCAGGGAACGCACTGAGATCAAACAACCAACCCACTAGCTCAACAGCCAAAAAAAGAAACGACCCGCCAGCTACAACTAACCCCCGAACTAACCCATCCACCACCTAACCCCGGCACTACCCCCTGACTCACCCATGGCCAGCAGTCCAAAGAGAAGTCCGAGGAGGAGCAGGGCAAGGAGCAGGAGGCCCAGCAGCCACTTCCACCAGGAGCAGCAGGAGTCGGCGCAGCAGCAGAAGGCTCCTCCTCCTCCTCCACAGCCGTCGTCCTCGCGGATCTCTGGTCAGGGGTTCATTAAAGTCATCAGCATGCCGGTCTCAATGGTCCCTTAATGGGTCCACATGCACACAGGTGTAACAGGCGCGGTGTGAGCCTATAGGCACAGACTATAGGCACAAAGGAAGATATAGAGAACCATGCAAATATTTAACGCGGAAAAATATACAAATATAAGAAAACAAATATAAATAATACAATGATTTACAAAATAGAAAAGATAATAATAAAAATGTTATTATTATTATTATTATTATGGAAACACAAAAGTATAATGCATGCTAAATGCATGATTGAAGCCAAATAATATATCGACCTACCTGCATACGTTGCCTTGTCTTTCATGAGAACTCCAGACGATCCATCTGTTAGAACGATTTGTTATTCAGCTTTTATGCTCTAATGAATTCATATTGTTTTTCCAACACTGGTTCATTTTCCTTACAGTAATTGCCGCCAGCTTGTTTCATCTGAGCTCCTTCACTATAGCTGGAAACCATCTTCTCCTTTTTTATTGAGTCACCGGAAAGAGAGCCTATGAAGGCAAATCAGATGATTCAAATGCGAAAGTCAAAAATGCATAAAACTTGAAATAAGTGGAATAATTCAATTAAACTAATTAAATCTGCATATTCCAAATCCTTTCTGTTATACAATAGTGTTTTGCTTTAATTAAGCGATGGGAGCTATTTCTAATGAATATTTAAATTTTTTAAGATAATCATTAAATAAATAAACGGTTATTCAAATAAGATTAAAAAGTATTGTTTATAATAAAATATATATAAATACTATTTCAAATCTGTCCACAGGGGGGCAGCAAGTGACTGACCGCTTCCTAGATGAATGCCGCTGCTGGTGAACTGCTTGCCACTGTCCTTGGCGAGGATCAACACCTCTGTGTCCTTATTGGCTACAACGTTCTCCTTGTCAAAGATCACGTATTTAAAGTCCTTCTTGTACGAATCTTCTGTCTGACCTCTTGTGGCTGAAGGGCAAAACAAAGAACAAATCATATCAAGAAAGGCTAAACATTTATTATAAACAAAAGAAGAAAGTGAAGGTGAAATGAGGTGAACAGGTGTGATGGATGGACTAATAAATTGTGTCGAAACTTGTTCTGCTGAATCATGATTGGTCTTATGATCGTTTGCATTATGATTAATATCATGATTATAAAGCCTAATTTTATGGGGTAGCACTTTTAAGGGTAGCACTTCACAATAAGTTGGTTGTTTATGCATTGGTTATGCAACAATAAACATTATATATTGTATTAGCATAGGGGATAGTCTTAGGTTAAATCATATAAAATAATGTATAGATGAATAACTTAGCCAATATGAATACCATTACCTTAGTTACCTTGATCACCATTAGCAAAAATGAACACCATTATTACATGATTACTAGACCATTAGTTAACTGTTAATTAACTGTTAGTTAATGCTCATTACTGCATTAACTTATTTTAATTAATGGTTGATTAACGTGCCCTTATTGTTAAGTGTAACCAGTAGTCATTTATCATTAGTTCTCTATTATTATCATTGCATTATAAAGTAATCGGGGTCCTTTAAGCGTACTTCCAGAGACTCCAGTGCTGAGGAGACCACCGCTGGAGACATTCTTCTGTACTCCATACCCTGATCACACACACACACACACACACACGCACGCACGCACGCACACACACACACACACACACACAGTATTTTAATGTCACATAGAGGGAATAAATAAGATTGGCATTTGTTATCATTTTTGATAATTAGCACTAAATAGCATTGTACCAAAGACAGCTTAGTTAAGCTTACCCCCCGTGCTAGCAGTGACGTTAGCACCGCTGGTAGTTAGCACAGTGCTCGAAGTAGGTCCCAGATTGTTCTGGAAGCCGTAGACTGTAAACAGAGACACACAGATTAAAATAACATAATCGTCTCTGCACTCACATAACCTGAAATGTCACTGTAAGGGCTTTTATTGTCAAGTCGTCAGGAAATCAAAAACCCGGGGATCATGTGATTGGTAATTTGTGATATAATATGATCAAATTACATCAAAAAGGGATGAGAAAACAGGATGAACTGTTCTAAATGTATGTTATTACTACTATTAAGCTATGATGAAGGAGATGCGATACTTTGTATTTACGGCCTATCGAATGGCGTCGTTAACCCGCCCAGCGTGCTGATACATGTCCACGCGGGTCTGAAAAATGGCTGCTGGTGCCCGTGACACGTGTGCACGGGTGCACATGTTCACGGGCGCTCTCACCGGAGAGGGAGGACGGGGTGGTGCCGATGATGGGGCCGGTGCCCCCCATGTTGTTGGTGCTGCTCTGGTAGACGTAGCTGCTGGTGCTGCCCGCGGCGGTGGCGGCGGCCACGTTGGCTGCGGCGGATGAGGCGGCAGTGGTGGGGGAGGTGAGGAGGGCGTTGGTGGACCAGTTGAAGAGCGGCAGGGCGCTGGCGTCCAGCGTGGCCGTGTCGTACTGACCCGAGCGGGCGGTGCCGTCGTAGCCGTAGCCCGACCGGGCGCTGGAGTCCTGCCCCACGGTGGACCTGATGGTGGTCATCTCGTACTGCTGCTGGCTGGACTTGGTGCCGCCGTTGTACTGGCCGGCTTTGACGGTGCCCACGAATATACCGGGGATGATACCGGAGTCGTAGTGGTCGGACGTCACGGTGGAGTCGTACATACCGGACTTCAAACTGTCGTATTGGCCCAGTTTCCCGTTCATGTCAAAGTGGTTGGTTTTCAAACCGCTGTCGAACTGGGACACCTTCAGCCCATCGGAGCCGTACTGGGCGGCGGACTGGGTGGACTGGCTCGTCTGCACGGCCATGTCGTGATGGCCGTTGGTGAAGCCGTTGGCAAAGCCGATGGGAAACGTTCCGGATCTGGGTTTGGTCTCAAAGTGGGTCGAAACTGCAGTGAAAAGAAGAAGAAGGAGATTAGCTAAGACGTTTTGTTCGAGACTTCACTTGCGTAGGCGTACGTTTGTTGCGATTGGTGTATCGATTTGTGTAGTTGTATGTGAGTGTGTTTGCATGTGTCCTCGTCTGAATGTGTTTATTTGAATATGTGCGTGTATGGGGTAGCAGATAAGGTCCTCTTAGTGAGTGAGTAGATCAAGACTATAAATACACAAGACTGGTTCTCGGTTCTGAGTATCTCAGACTATAAATACGCCCGACTGGTTCTGGTAGTGTGAGTGTGTCTGCAGCTACCCGTCTGTGAGGACTCGCTGCTGACCCGGGCCTCGGCCGTGGCCTTCCTGGGGACAGGCAGGGTGGTGGAGTGGGTGGAGGAACGGGTGGGGCTCACGCTGCTGGACCTCCCTGCGTTCAGCAGCCTCTTCACATCATCCAGCTCCGTCCCTGGAAACCACCGGGTCATTAGCCTAGTGAGGACCGCACAGAGCTGACTCACGGCCCCGCAAACCACCTTCTAAAGTGTGTGATGAGTGAACTCCTAACTACATGCAACGCCCATGAGTTTGAATAAGGTAGAGGTTCTGGGTTTTTGGTTGATCTACAATCTTGATGGGTTAACATGACTAGGCAGGAAAAGAAGAGAGCAAATCTTTAATCTGTAATTACTTAAATAAAGCTTTTTGTTATTGGAAATATTTTGGTCGGAACCAATACAAATGTACAACAATACAGTTTGAATGGGACCTGTGTGTATTTGTTGAACAAAGGGATTCTCTCCATCTCTTATTCATAAACTCACTCAAGCAGCTGGATCTCATGAAGAGATAGATAAAAGATGGAGCTAAAGCATTTTATTACTAGCAACACTCCCATAGAGTCAACACTGAGGCATGTCCCTAAAGCATGGCTTGTGTGTGTGTGTGTGTGAAACATTACAAAACAAAAACTGGCTGATGGGTGATTTGCTCACATCGGCAGGCAGTGGGAGAGGCACTCTGGAGGCGGGCTCTGATCTCACTCTCTATAAATCAAAAGAGAGGGGAAAAAGAGAGAGAAAAAAATCATGATGAGATGGACAGAATTAAAAGACATCCAGATGTATAATACTTGTAAACCCCTCCCACCACATTCTAAAAGCGGAGGAGTGGTCAGAGATAAAAACAATGGGGGGAGAGCAGAGTCTGTTTTATTTGTTCAGCTCTTAATCATGTCCACAGAGGAAGGAGAGAGAGTGCGTTTGATGAGAGAGAGTTTTTGTTTGATGAAGGGAATCGAACTTCACCTCGGCTCTGGCTCCGCCCTCTTGGGCCACTGGCGCCTTTGAAAAAATAAACACACATGTTAGCCCACGCACATACAAAATCACACACATGATGTACTGTATATACACGTACGTAAGCAGGTGTATCGACACAAGCATATCTATACACATACACACACACAGAAATACACAGACAGACAGACAGACAGACAGACAGACAGACAGACAGACATAAAGACAGACAGACAGGAAGGCAGACAGACAGAGTTTCAGTATCAGCGGTGACCCACAAGTTGCCACAACGTAAAGACAGGAGTGAATCGCTGTTGTTTCCCATCCTCACTCACAATAGTTTCCATAGTCCTTGCGGGACAATTCTGGTGAGGAGTTGCCGCTGGAACTTCCTAGAAGACGAAAGAGAAATTGAAACAACCCACAGAAGGAGAGGTGCGCACTGCGCCCCTGTGACCTGCGCTGATCTCCCTGTATTATTGGACTCATGCTTGTGTTTATCTTTCTCCCTCTCCCTCTCCTTCCCAGAATGTGCCAGGCTGGACGCCAACTAGGCATCCATCCCACGGCTCCCGGGCCTCCTCACCCTCGTAGCCCCCGGAGCGGCTCGTCATGTTCTTCCTGTCACGGAACGACGGCGACGGCCCCCCCGCCAGGCCGGCGCTCTGCAGCCTCCGCCCGCTCCCGGTGCCGCCGCCCCCGGAGGAGCTGGACCTGACCTTTGACACGGAGGTCACCACGTAGCCGCCGCTGCTGTTCCCGCCGCTGCCGTAGCCGTCCAGGTCGCCGTAGCGACCGCCTCCCACGCCGCGACTACCGCTTCCGCCGCCGGAGGAGTCCCCCCCGAGGTAGACCCCCGAAGAGGAGCTGTAGTTGCTGCTGGCGTTCACGCCCACGGAGGCTGGGGGAGGGAGGTTAATTCCGGTCAGTGCGCTAGACCACGCGACAGCTGGAACCTTTTAACGGGGGTTTACTGTAACTTTAGGTTCAACCGTTTTTTCCCTTTCATTTTTTTTTCTGTTCTTGGGGGTTTCCTTTAGTAAAACGCACACATGTGTCCATCGTCCACATGTCATTTAAAGATCATCTTAACAAGACTGTTATTGATACTCTACAGATATGTGGGATGTTGACACCCTGAAGGAGGGTGACTGGTTTAAATGTTTCAAATGATCACATTCTAAATGTTGATCTTGGCAACCAAACACCGACACTCAACTCCCCTTCACGGCATGAGCAGCACATTTTTAAACAATGAAACAACCGGCATCCCCCTGAATGGCGCTGAGCAGCGTCACCGAAGGAGGCCCTCAGCCTCCCGCACACAGCTCATGATTTATAGGGCTCCTTGCTCACTTGAAGAGAAAAAACTTCCACCGCTGTTCTGGGTTAAGACATTCTTCTCCAGCCCTCCTCCTCCTCCTCCTCCTCCTCCACCACTGGTCATGTTCCTGTGATTTGATCCACTGGTTCCCTCTAGCAACAGAGACACACAACCAAACAAAGAGGGAACAGCGGCGCGTTATTACCCACACCAGCTCCACCTCCCCACCCCCCGACATCCCGACAGTAGTCGGTTTATATTTAAAACGGACTGAAAATAAATAGAAAAGGATGAAGGAACTCACTTGGAGGCAGGGAAGCCAGTCTGCTCGAGGAAATTATAGTTTCTGTCAAGACTGATAGATTTAAAAAAGGCATAAAAAAAAGAGAGAATGAGTCACTCACTCCAGACTTTGAGATACATATATACTTTTCTTTTCTTTCTGGTTCCTTAGATGTTTGTCTCTTAGTTTGTTGGTTTAACATGAATCTGTAACTTGAGCCGCCTTAAATGATTAATTTCAACCTTTGTTTGTCAAAACCAAAGCTTATAAGCAGTATAAACACACATTCACCACAGTGAGACCCAGCGGAATACATTGCGTACCAAGATTCAGACCTTCAGCTTCATAGACCCTATTAGTCGGGCGGGGAAACCTTCCAGAATCTTTGGAAATCATGACGAATCAATGCATTATTTTCAGTTCTACATTCTGTTTCCCCACCAGACCAGCACTTAGAATGCATTTAAACTGGGTTGTCATGGTTCCCCCAAAGATTCGAGAAGGTTTACCCACCAAACTAATTAGTATGGCCGCCAGGTGAATCAGATCCAAAGGGAATTTTACAGAGTGAATTTCATATTCACTCTGAACAATACGGAATAATAATGCCACTAATGATATCAAATAAGGTTAACTCTACTAATTGCCGGCAAGTTTATCCTAGCAACATAATGCAAACACTTGGAAGTCCTCTTTTCCAGAACTGGGTTGGAGATCATTCACTGTATGCTAAGAGGAACTTCCAACTTCTTCTAATCTTGAGATCTAACATTTGATGTGACAGAGCGCTGACTAAGGCAAAAAAAGCTCTGATTATATATGTTTGTCTGTGTTGGTGTCAGACGTGTATAATCATCTCTCTCTTTGACCTCTCCATCCACCCATGTGTCACAGTAATTATGCCAAATAAGCCTTTTCTTATAAACCTTTATTCCACATGTTGGTGGAGTCTGAGACTACTAATTATCACTTATTCTGATTCGCACAGCCCACTCAGAGTGCAAATATACACAGGGTTAGTTACAATAAATAATAATAAGTTCTGATTCAAGCAGAACTTGTATTAGAGTGCAAATACACACCGGTTATATTTCCAGTAAATGACAACTGCTTATCATTTACGACTGAGCTCTAAGAGTGCAAATACACACAATGTTATAGTAACAGTTAATACTAACTAGTTCTGATTCAAACAGAGCACTTAGTGCAAATATACACAGGTTTAGTTACAGTATAGTTACCACTACTTCTGATTCAAACAAAGCTCTTTGAGAACAAGTATTACATAGGGTTATAGTAAAAGTAAATACTACTAATACTAACAGTGTGCTTATTAAAGTGTACCTTAATAGGTGTACTTAACAGATCGCTTAGAGTGCAAATATTGACAGTGGTAGATAAGTAAATTCATGTAAAACACACACATTGAATACCCAACAAAAGATTTGCAGAGGTTCTTAATGAAACATCCACAACATCAACTCTAGCAGTACTTTGTCCGTTGACTTCGGCGGCATTTTAAGCAGTGAACCAAAGCCATACAAGGCAATGAGGAGAACAATCACTTCACTTTATCCACCACTTGTAGCCCTTAAAAATATCCAATCCATTTAAACATAAACACACTTTGATTCTATAGTTGTGCGGTGTTAGTGAGGTGCATGTCATATTTCACAGATAATCGCAGTTAAACTAAATATAGGGGCAGCTGATGCACTTGAGGTTGTAAGGTTAATAGATATGGCCTCTTTAGTGTCTGACTCGTCCACAAATAAAATTGTTGGCTTTGTTGAGGGACACTTGTACAGATGAGTGAGTGCAAGAATCTCACCATTTTCTCCCGATATGTCTGAGAAGTTTCTCTGTCTTGTTGTTAGATCGTCCATCCAACGTTATCTGGAGAGGTGATGATGGTTAAAATGAGAATATAATATGATACTGCATTGATTGGTCCTGCTGATTGGGTTCAAGCTGAGACCAAGCACTAATGATGAAAAGTCTTTGTTTTTTTTATTCTACTTAATAGCGCTGCAAACTTGAATCTACTAATTAGAAATATAAATTCTCTCTAATACAAGCTGTCAAAAGGTGGATAATACACAGCAAGGCTGCTGTTGCAAATTGTTTGATAAAATTCCACATTTCAAGACATTGTTGTCTTTTTCTGACATTGTGTTCCTCTCAGTAAAAACACACCAATACTACTTTATTGTCATTAGTGTATGCTGTGCGAAATGTGCCATGCTTACAGCATTAACCAAATTCTAACCAACTATAATAGACAAGGTCACTTGTTTTTATAAATCAAACACATCCAAATGAATACATCTTGTCTATGGCTCATGTTAAATCACACCACCAGATCGGATAAAGATAGGGACATGGGGTAATAACAATAATGATTCATGATCCATCATGAAAGGGAGAGAGGATTTCAATAGGCTTGGGGTTAACTTTCTGTCTCTTTTAAAGTCATGAACAACAAAAGAACAGAAGCCAGTGCATTCTGAGGGCACAAAAGACCTCTTTATCACCACACCCTTTTTGCCAAATTTTCTTGAACATGTCTCCTCCTTGATCTTTAATTGTGGCCGAAATTCAAAGGTATCATTTTATCTTCTTATCAGACTTTCCTCACACTTTTCATCAAAGTTTTCATAACAATCTCATACTTCGTCCCTAATAGCTTATAGTAGTCCAGTATATTCAAACCCAGATAAGTAAACGCAATGCAGATTTGACTCATTCCATCATCAATGATAAAGTTCCGTTGAGACTCGAAAGTGATCGAGCTCTGCAGGAGACCACTCAGTTAAGTCCAACTCGCAATCCAATAGTCGATCAAAAAAGTATTTACAATCCAGAAAAAAATAGAGGAGCGCATGTGAACAAACACAACAGATCGCCATCAGAGCAGAAAAAATACACAATTCATGCATCTATAGATCAATCAAAATGTTATCCAAAAATAGGGAAATTCATACCTTGAGCGAAGTAGATTGCAAAAAAACACTTCACGTCACTTTTTACAGAGACGACGTGTTAAAATCCAGATTGCCAAGATGTATGCCAACTGATTTGGGTGAAGTAGCGCAAAGTATATAAGAAGTCCAGCCCGGCGCTGGTGGTGGGATGTTCTGGCGTGTCACTCTCAGTCCACTCGCTTAACTTTCTCATGCAAGTCATAACAGAGAAGTGGGCTCAGCTCCCAGCCGCGCCCATCGGATCTTGGCAGACAGGTAGCAGGCCTGCACACAAAGCTGGGGAAAAGCATAGCCAGGGGGGGCGATGATTAAGATTTAACCCACGAGAGACTGGAGCAGTCACCTGATGTTTTTGTGGGATTTAAGGTCGATGCGCTTTTTTGTGTACTTTTTGTCAGACTTTCCATACGTATGGACCAGCACACCGTAGACTGTAATCCTGCCCAAACAATTCAGATAAACCAACTCAACGTTTTCTTTCAGAAATAAGGAAACTGGTTTTCTGAAGCCGTTGATCGAATGCATTCGAAATAGACTTCGACTGTAGTTTCGCTTCACATCTGGCGCACACATTGGAGGAGTGAGGGGAAAATAATTCACAAATCATCTGCTCTGAACCACACACTTGTGTGTGGGTCACCGGCTCACAATTTATACCGTGCATTATGATTTGTATGCATATTTCTTTATTTGTTTGCGTATGCACTGCTTTTTCGCTCCCCCTGTCTCTGTCTCTGTCTCTGTCTCTGTCTCTCTCTCTCTCTCTCTCTCTCTCTCTCTCTCTCTCTCTCTCTCTCTCTCTCTCTCTCTGCCAGACATATTCATACCGATGCACTCATTTATATTTCAAAAGTCTCATCATTGAACAATGTGCCACCGCCGTTGAATTCGCAGACAGAAAAAGCTAAATGTATGTTGTTCTCTCTGTCATTTGAGTCAATAGCTGCTTTCCCCCCACTGGCCGCGAGCTACATGCACGGGAGAAAGTGCCAAACCCTCGCCCACACCACACCCCACCCCGAGGAGACACCCACCCGTGACTCACACACACTGAGCTCCGCTCCAACCCGAGAAGATGGAAAATAAATTGTTGCTGTGCGATTGTGCGTGCATGGGCAGTGCCAGTCCGTTTCGAGGGGAAACGTGTAAAATGAACAATTCACAATGGTAGGCTATAAAAACCGGGAACTGCATATGGTGTGAAGCTCAGCACTTGGTAAAGCTAAATTTGGATAGACTTGTGCTGTTCTCCTTTTCAGAGAGCTCGATTCTGTTAATAGAAAATGGCAACTCTGTAATTCAATTAGGAAGGGCGCATAGGGGAATTCCTAAAATGATAGAGGGTGCACCATAGTGCAGAGTATCCAACCACCCAGAGAATAATGCTGTAGGCTTGGAAAAGGAAAACTATTAAACCATCAGAGTTGAGATAAGCCATACCCAAAACTTGATGCCGTGGTGCAGGCTGCATTAAAATGAGTAATAAATCGTCATAAAATAGGCTATGTTGAGATATGTTGCATTACATATCTACTGCAAATACCAACATATCATTCTTCACTGGGCTTTTATCCCTTTTCAGTCTTTTATGATCAAATTAAGAATACAAGACATGGATATTTATTATTACATTTTTTTGAATGATTGGCCATACATCAATCCACTTGGCGCCCCACTATTGAGGTTGTGACGCCCAGCTTGTAAAGCCCCAGGTCAGACCATTTAACGTGACTAATGAGGATCCCTCCCACTGATCTTAAAGGTCCCATGGCATGAAAATCTCACTTTATGAGGTTTTCTAACATTAATATGAGTTCCCCTAGCCTGCCTATGGTCCCCCAGTGGCTAAAACTTGCGTTCGGTGTAAAACGAGCACTAGGTGTTCTGCTCGCCTTTGAAAAAATGGAAGCTCAAGCGCGCTGATTTGGAATGTGACCCCATATGTCGTCATAAGGGGCCAAGTACCTCCCCTTTATCTGCCTTGCCCGCCCAGAGAATTTGGCCCGCCAATGAGACAATGAGCTAAGACCTGGCGAGCGCCACATGTAGTGGGGGTCATCTCAGCCATCGTTGATCCCCGCTACCCGCCGACCGCCGCCCGGCAGCCGGCACCGGGCAGCGCTCGGTTCAGTTTACTTCAGATTGATGTGGAAGTGGAAGAACCAGAGACGTTGGAGAACCCGACGCAGCCGTTTGTGATCCATAATATCGTCTGGAGGCGCACACAGCTTTTGGCCGTGATAATATGTATTATATGATATGTATTATATGATATTACTTAGATATAGAGCTCGAGGACTGTAACGCAAGTGTTGTACACTTCTTTGTTATTTGGATAACCGCTCTGCTGTTGGTGTTATGGCACATAACACGTCGGTTCTTTGACATCTCTGGTATTTCCACAACAAGACTGTAGTTGGGGTTATCTCAGCCATCACTGAGCCCCGCTGCCTGCCGCCCGCTGCCGCAAGGCACCACCATCACAAAGCACCACCGCCCGGCAGCGGGCAGCTGGCAGCGGGCAGCCGGCTGCCGGCTACTTCAGATTGATGTGGAAGTGGAAGAACCAGAGACGTCGGAGAACCCAACGCAGTTGTTTCTGATTCACAATATCGTCTGGAGGCTCACAAAGCTTTTGGCCGTGATATTATGTATAATATGATATGTAGGCCTATTAGGCTATATGATATTATTTAGATATAGAGCTCCAGCACTGTAACGCAAGTGTTGTAGGCCTACACTTCTTTGTTTGGATAACCGTTCTGCTGTTGGTGTTATGGCGCCAACCTATTTCCACAAAGAGACTCGTAGTGGGGGTTATCTCAGCCATGGTTGAGAAGGTATTGGGGGAAAGGAACTTTGGCTTTGACTCCCTGAAGTACATGAACCAAGACATGGAGGAGAAAGGGATTGTTGCCCGAGATTGTCTCCCACTTGAGCCCCGCTTCCCGCTGCCCGCTGCCGAGGGATCTAAGCCTCGGCGTTGCCCGTTGCCCACTGCAGGAGGCGGTGGTGCCTAAGCGCTGCCGCTGGCGAGGCAGCGAGGCTCCGGCGGGAGAAAATCGCAGGCAACAATCGCAGGCAACATTCCCTTTCTCCTACATGTCGTCGTTCAGTTTACTTCAGATTGATGTGGACGTGGAAGAACCAGAGACGTCTGAGAACCTGATGCAGTCGTTTGAGGTCCATAATATCTTCTGGAGGCGCACACAGCTTTTGGCCGTGATAATATATATGATATGATATAGATATCTATGTATAATATGACATTATTTAGATATAGAGCTCCTCGCCTCGCCATTGCGATACATCCACTGTAAACAGCGCATGGTTCCGTGGACGCAAGCTGCTCAGGGCCACACCCCCACCCTCCTCCTTGACCTGCCTCTCTCCTCCTCATTTGCATTAAAGCTAGAGACACCGAAACGGCACGTTTGGGGAAAGCTCAATGTGCGACTGGCTCATAGTGGCTGTAATTCTGCACCACGGCTGAATTTCAGGAACGTCTTCAAATACTGTGTTAGGGGCCCACTAATATCTATATTAAAGAATCCATAGAGTAGCATGCCATGGGACCTTTAACACGGCTGTGTTATCAGGTCACTGTGACTTGTCCTCAGGGAGATCCAGGAAACGGCATTCCAGCTGCATTACATGGCTGACAGACCGAGAAAAAATAACACAGTATTGACCCTCCTCCCTTTTTATCACACATCAGTGTCTGGTGCAATGAACCCCTTATTTGTTCTGAGTTTCATTTTTCACTTCCCAAAAATGTCTCTGTCAGTCTGTCTGTCTGTCTGTCTGTCTGTCTGTCTGTCTGTCTGTCTGTGTATCTGTCTGTCTGTCTGTCTGTCTGTTTGTCTGTCTGTCTATATATCTATCCATCTTTGAGTATGCCCTTATATCTCTATATCTCTCTATCTGTCTGTCTGTCTGTCTGTCGGTCTATCTGTCTGTTTGTCTGTCTGTCTTAATTATCGATTCACCCATCTATACACCCACCCCTACTAACTATTTTCGTCAATTTATTGTGTGCAATAGTTGTGCTTATTTTTGCACTGGATTGTGAGGGCCAACTAGGCTGTTTGGTTAATGTGGTGGCATCCAATTTCACTTTAAGGGATTTATAAACTGTATTGAATAAAATCCCATGCTCTAGTTAAACGGTACAAATCAAGAAAATCAATAGCCTTGATGATAAAAAGGTTTGACAAAAGCTTGTGAGTTTCCTAACAAGGTAGCAACACCAGGAGAGCAGTGTGTTTAAATTTAAACCATAACATTTTTTTGTGAGTGCTTCAAGTATCATATCTCATATTTCTTTTTAAAGCTCATGGGCTGTAAAAAGCATAGAAGAAAATGAGTCACAAACTCATGAGCAGTAATTACCCTTCCCCTACAGGCTTGTGAGATTCATCATTATCCAATGTTAAATTCCGCTTTCCCTGGGGGGGTGCAAAAGCAGACATTGAGCAGGTCCACTGGTCTGTTCAAGTCCCAGCAAGATGCCTACCTTCCCGCTGAATGCCAAAGAAACGAATGAAGAGGAACTGGCACATAATCCAAAACAAAGACTGAATAGGGTGCAGTGGAGCAACGTCAGCATTTTTATTCATTTTTTAAACGTTTGAATCAAGGTGTTGTTTCGGAGCGATCAATCATCATCAGACCAATGTTCATTGTTCCATCATCAGTTACTTAATTCATAATTAAAAATAATTTAATAATTTATCTACATTTCTATTTTTCTGAGTTTTTTATATAATAAAAAAGGGCTTACGGTTTATTTTGATATATTTTATAGTCTACATGTATAGACTATACGTCTCCATAGGCGGTATACAATTACTTTGCACCTTAAACCTAAAATGCAAATGTACTACAAACCACCGAACTACAACACCCACAATGCCCAATCGCCGGATGTTGAGATTGTAATTTCCGCGGGTTTCTTGAACCGAAGAAATGAAGAACTAGCGAAATAATGTGAGTTATAATCAACAACAACAACAACAGCACAACTCTCAAATTATAGTTTAATGAGTTGAATCAATGTGCTCTAATATGTCTAAAGACGAGACGACGGTCACTGTCAACTTAAACTGCTTGGTTTGTTAACAATAGTGTTAACTTCATCAGACGACCTGGTGTAGACAAGGTGTACCAAATGGAAGGTAACGTCACTCCTAAAGCAGACAAGACGGTGTCGCTCACACCTTTACATTCAACCAAATCAACCCCAACTGAAGTCACAAGTGAAAAGGTAAGCAATCGGACAATTTAGTGACCTGTCAGCCATGTGTTATACTAATTCTGTTTTTATGTCTGCAAACCATCTTCCGCCAATTGTTACGTGACGTTACGAAGCAAAACCGTCTATGATTTTGCTTTGCAAACAAAAATCTCCCTCCATCTAATAACTGTTGATCGTTTTAATATATTGTTTTGGATTATATTGTGTGTTTGTTTTTGCAAGATATGTATTTACTGTAGGCATTTGTGCCTACAGTAAATTAAAAAGTTTTTTTGTATAACGTTACTCCTCTTGTTTGCACTGTCCTTTTTTGCTGCTGTCACACCAGATTGTCCTTGTCTTATTTATGTTACCCTCATTTGGTACACCCTGTTCTAACTAAGATATTCTGGCATGGTCAACAGCCCCGTCAAAATCTCAGTGCATCACTGAAGGCTAGACTGAGTAGATCAAGGCGCTCCTTCGCCACACCCTCCTCTGTGGCCAAACGGCTTTGTGTTGACGTTGACGATGAGGGTGAGGAGAATGATGGACTGCAAGTCGTGGCAGATCCCAGTGTGATCGTAACCAAAACACCGGGACACCGGTATGTTGCCGAAAAGAAGACTCAAGTTCAGTCACGGACCTCGGATGGTCTTTCTGAGGCCGAGTTGGCACCACCCTTGCCAGCAGGCGGGCTGACCCTGAAAGAGCGGCTCAGGAGAGAGCTGAGGGTGAAGATGGACGACCTGCGCAGACTGAACATGGTGAAGGTGTACAGAAGCAAGGTAGACCCCGTGCTCCAGCTCTATTACACAATTACAATTATTGGGCAGAGTTTTCTTTCAGCCAAAGCGACTCAAAGTGAATTTAAATACAGGTAATTATAGAATGGGGCAGGCAAGGACTAAGCATCTAAACATATTGCTCAAGGATGCTTGTAGCTTGCGGATGATCAAGTTGGTTTAGGAAGGAACCGTGAACCAGTTGACTGCTTTAACCATGACACTATCCTGCCCCTAATCTTATAACACACTAATTTGTTATCGTTGGGCAGGACAGTTTAGTTAGCGTAGTCTATGGTGTTGTACTACCAGTATCCACAGCCTAACCTATCTTATCCTCGAGCCAGATTCCCTAACCCTTACCCGTCCTTTAATGACATGAATCTGAATTCACTGTAAGTCACTTATGATATTGTTGTCTGCTAAAAGACTTACTACAAATGCAGTTTATTAAGTTGTTTGCGTCTTGACGCTTTACAGAACGACTTGGCCCATCTCCAGGCGTTGATCCATAAGTGGCGTGGATGTTCCCAGGCTGCACTGTACCAGCTCCAGACAGACCTGCCTCTAGATGGACGTAAAGCCGGCCTGGCTCAGCTCATAGACCTCTTTGGTCTGGAGGACAAGATACTGCACTTTGACCGCTTAGAAGACGAATTTACAGATTAAACATATATTTATTATTAAAATCCAAACCAATACAACACGACAGTTTCGGGAACCGGTTGCTTTAATTGCTGAGTATTTGTTTTGTTTTGTCTGTATTAATAAATTATTTTCCTAATTCGACCATGTGTCATACATCCTGTGTTTTCATTGTGTTTGTTCTGAAACTAATTGAGCGTGGGAAAGTTCTTCATCCTGGAGACCTCCAGCTGTTCCCGGAGCAGGGCCAGTTCCTGGGCCTGGGCTCTGGCAAGGTGCTTCAAGTTCTTCAGCTGAACGATCTCTTGGTAGAGCTCTGCCTCCCGCTCCACACCCTGGTCGGCCTCCGCGGCTACAGACACAACACAGAGTGTTCATTATTCAACAGACCAGAGCCGGCACATTTGATCCGCTTTGGTTTTGTCAATGAATAAGCCACAGGGGCATTAAAAGCAATGGTATGCAGGAAATGTGTGTACAAGTAGTATTAAGTGTGAATTTTCAAGTCACATCAAGATCTGTTGAATATCATTAGGTGTATCATCTGAAACTGAAGATATGAATAATGGAGAGGAAACGGCAGTGTATTTGAAAAAACGTAATTGCATCTTACATTATGCATAACAAGAACAAAGACGCCATGTGTCCTGAAGTATATTAATGTTGAAGTTACTGAGAACTCAGGACAACAGCTTTAGTGTGTGGAGCAGTCACCATCAACTTTGAATGTTTCAAACTAAAAACAAATCTAATTGAACCCCATTATCCTTGCGTCCTTCAGAGGAGACGTAAAACCGAGGACCTGACTCACTGAGGTCATAAAAGATCCCAGGACACTTATCGCAAAGAGCAGGGGTTTCCCTGGTGTCCTGGCCCAACCAGGCTCATTCAATCTCGCCCCCTAATCATCCTCCTGTATAATTGGCTGACTCATTAATTCCCTCACTCTCCACCTCAAGCTGGTGTGTGGTGAGCGTTCTGGCGCAGATTGGCTGCCGTGCATCACCCAAGTGGGTGCTACACACTGGTGCTGGTTAGTGAGGTCCCCACTTCACTTCAAAGCCTCTTTGAGTGTCTAGAAAAGCGCTATATAAATTCAATCCATTATTATTATTATTACTTCATTTACTTACTACTTAACTAATTTATTAATAAATTAAAATTACTTGATTGATCCTTTGGTGTATCCTTTCTCTTAAAATGTCTCTGCTCAAGATAATAGAAATTGAAAAACAAAGTACATAAATTCTTAAATATTTTACTTGATTGAATTGTAGTGTGGCTTCCCTTGTTAAGAGCTGTAATAACAACGCTGATTTGTTGATACTGTACCTGTGGAGTCATAAATATGGCTCCTCTCAGACACAGCCACCTCCATCTCCGCCAACTCCTGGTCCAACACGGCAATCTGCTCCGCTTTGATCGCTGCCCGCATGGACACCTGTCTGATCTTCTCCTGAGGACTCTGTCGAACATTAATAACATTCTATTATGAAACATGCTGATACCTGATACAATATATATATGTATACCCAGATTTGGTTTGGGAAGATTTCACCACATATCAAGGTAACATATTTGCTGTTACCTTGTCATCAAAGGCGGTGTGCTTCTCCAGACTAAAACCCTGGTCCACCATTTCAAGATCCATCTGGTTTAAATACTGTGGGGAGAAAATACACACCTTTATTCGGCCTGTACCTCTACTATTTTTAACGTGGCATTTTTTTCAACTGCAGACTGACTATTCTGCATAAAGAATATGAGTACAATAAAACACCCATGATTAAAAAAGGATGCATATATGATATCTTTCATGTCTATGAGTCCCATCTGAAGTGACCTCCTGCTGTTCCTTGGAGAGGTGCAGCTTCTGGATGTCCCTGGTCTGCATATCGTAGTGCTCCGTCTGCATCTGGATCCTCCGCTGCTCCCACTCCAGCTGGATGATGCCCTTCCGGAAGTCCTTGCACTCCACCATGGTGGCGATCTTCTGCCCCCCCAGTGTCTGAGAGCCCAGGAGGGATTCACATTGAACTGGAGGAAACTGAATGCTGATGGACACTATTACCATATACTTTCCAGGACTCCAGCAGACACATTTATCCAAATATATTGAAAGTGAATTTTAGATACATGCCATTAGAGAGCAGGTAGGGCCTTTTGATCAAGCCTACAAGTGCCTACAAGTTAGACTGGCTACGTTGGGGTTAGATCTCTGAACTTTTGGCTGAACGTCAGAAAACAGCCTTATTAGGATAGGTTTTCAAGCCATCGATGCGTCATTTAAAAAATTAACAGCCTTTCGTTTGCTGGAAATACGTGTGGATTCAGTCTGGGCCGTTGCTACAGAGACAATGACCAGACGTTTCACCGTTCATTCGTTGTCTACGCTTCGTAAACTGAGAAGACACTTCTTGATACGCCAATTGAGTAATATGTTTATCTAAAAATAAACAAGACATTTGCCTTGCAATAAATCTGTATTATCTACCAACTGCATCGGAGGGGTATTTGTGTGCGTGTGTGTCTGTGTGTGTGTCTGTGTTAGTTATGCAGCATCCTTATTTTGTTTCTCTTTCCAGTCACTTCTTCCAATACGCTTATAAGGTTGTGCGTTTGTCTGTGTGTGTGTGCAAGTGTGTGTGAGTGTGTGTGTTTCTGTGCGAGTGTGCACTTCCTCTCAGGGTGACTCAATGGTGAGTCATGTGCCTCAGCGTTGTCATGTGACTCTGTGGTGTGTGTAGACCTTGATGTTGGCGCTGAGGTCCTCCACCACGCTGCGGTGGTGCATCACAGAGTCTCTGTGGTCGGGGATGCAGAGGGCAGGGCTGACCTCCACCTCCACCTGGCCCTGCCTCAGCAGCACCTGCACCAGGAGGTCCAGCTGGAAGCACACCTTCTGCTCCCGCAGGCTGAGGAGGAAGGGGAGAGCTGCTGCATCTCATTCCCACAATGCTAAGGGAAAGGCATTGCATAGCGCAACAACATATCACTCGCGACTTAACTTAACTATAAATACTCAGTAAGTTTTATTTAATACATGACATAAAGGAGCCGGTTGACATTAAGGCATCTCGCTCAAGGATGCCTACAGGTAGACTGTGGGGATTGGGGTTTGATCCCAGAACCTTTCAGCTGGGAGTCGAACACCTTAACCAATTTATAGTAAAATGCATTTTTACATGGTTCTGTACGTGTTTGGGAATCATGCTTCATGCAGTTTGATTTAAATACACAGCTTATCATTTATTATTTCACAATCTGGAAAAAGTAATACACGCCTTCATTGCATCACGGCTGGATTACTGCAACTCCCTTTACCTAGGACTCCCTCAATCACTCCTCTCACGCCTTCAGCTGGTCTAGAACTCTGCAGCAAGGCTGCTGACTGGATCCAGAAAGCGGGATCATATAACCCCCCTCCTAGCTTCCCTCTACTGGTTGCCCATCCAGCACAGAATTCATTTTAAAACCCTACTTATGGTTTTTAAAGCCCTAAATGGCCTGGCCCCGCCCTATTTCACAGAGCTCATCCACCGCCCCTCAGCTCCCAGGTCCCTTAGATCATGTAGTATGGGTCTCCTGCACGTTCCACACACTAGATTAAAACAGAGGGGCGACAGGGCTTTTGCTGTGGCTGCCGCCCCGCCTTTGAAACGAACTGCCGCCTTCAATTAGAGACGCTCCTTCCGTCACCAATTTTTAATCTAGGCTCAAAACACACCTCTTCTCCCCTTTTGTCTCCCCTATGTATGTGGTATGTGTTCTTTTATATGCCTTTTTGCACCATGTACGGCACTTTGGCCAGTGAAAACTATTTTTAAATGTGCCTTATAAATACATTTTACTTACTTACTTACATTTTGCACAGAGGTAAGAGGAATTTAAAACACATGTATTTTTATTCAATTTATATTCCTATTCAACTTTATTTAGATACTGGAACACCTTGATGGAGTCCGTGTTTTATCAATAACACATAATCATACCCGTTGATTTCATCCATGAGAGTTTTGATCTCATGTTTTGCTGTCTCGTCTTCATCAGTCCGCTTCTGGAGAAAGGCCTGCATCTCGGCCAGGGTCAGGGCCTTCACCTTCACCTGGGGCCAGACACATTGAGGTGGTTTCTCTAGCATGGCCAGCTCCTATCATTGTCCCATCACTTCAGCAAGTACAGATTAATCTGGGTTGGTTATTGTTGGCTAGGATTGGCTAATGATTTATAATCACCCCTATATATCACCCTTTAAACAGCAGATCTTTCATTTCAAAACCCCAGAAGCCCCAAATTACCCAGAAAAAGATTCAGATGCTGTAAAAATTGAATATAAATAAGCTGAAATTGTATACCAGCAATAAACATCCTTATATAACACCTGCTTTTCCCAAATGCACACCATACGAGATGAAAGTGAATGTAAAATCTAACGGCAAAACACACACAATCGTCTGAATATCTAAACACTTAAAGATTCAGACGATAATCCGACGCTACCTGTTGTTCGCTCTCCACCTTGGCCCTGCGGGCCAGACAGAAGCGCTCCCAGACAGTCGGCTCCAGGCCTGCGGGGGTGTTCTCCGGGGAGTCCAGCTCCTCCATGGCCTGCAGCATCTGGCCCAGGCCGTCGCTGGCCGCCCCGCCCAGCGAGAAGCGCTTATTAAAAGGCTTGCTGTCCGCTTGGTCCCTCATCCTTTGGACTCTGGAGGGGGGAGGGAAACGTTCTGAGAGTAGAGCCGGATCTCACTAAATCTGCCTCTATAGCTGGGAACCTCTGGCTTTATATAAGTGATTAAAATATGAATATGATTAATACAAATGAAAAATTGTCATTCATGTCCCCTCCTTAATCCAAAAGACAATTTATTCATTGAAAACACATTTATTTTCTTCTCATTTTTGGCCATATCCGACAATGTGGATCGTTAATAATTGACTAACAAGTTACTGAGCATGACTAACCTGGGTCTGTGCTTGAACAGCTTATAGAGATGATCCACAACATGTGCTTGAACATCGAAGAACTGCTTCCTAAACCCTTTGTCCAGAAGCTTATCAGAGACGTCAACAGATTACACATCCATGCTTAACCAAAATACATTTACGATATGGCTTTTTATGTGCATTTCTTTGGGTTCTCTAACGCCACTCACTCTGTCCTCAGCCACCATGTTGTCATAGGCCTTTCGACAGAGCTCCACACCCTCGCTCACATTCCTCAGTTCCTCCACGATTACGTTCTGCACATGAGGATAAGCAGCTCTTAGACCTCAAGTGAAAGTTGAATGAGAGAGAGTGCTAATTGCAATGCTAAAAGGTGAAGGTTTGGCGTGCCATGCCAAGTTTGTTCTTGCCCTTGAGATGTGAGCAAGCCTTTTATAGGACTTTGTTGGAAGATCCTACCAAATAAAAATCGGATCTGCGAGAAGCGGTCGTAAATACGTTTTGTGACGCGGCATGACTGTGATAGGCAGCATTATTAGGGTTATATAAACAGTCTTACCTTGTCGGCCCTCCTCCTCTCCATGCTGAGCACCAGCTCTCTCTCCCTGTTCCTTATCTCCTCCTCTATCAGCATGGAGTACACCAGGTGGGCTACCTTCAGCTCCTCCTAATGAAACCATTTCAAACGTAGATGCTTTGATCCAAACCGTCTTACAAAACCGTTGGTGGCCCCATTGGGAATAAACCCCCTAACCCTGGCACTGTTAATGCCTTGCTCTACCTACGTATTGTGTAAAAGTTATCTCACCTGGTATATAACTGTCTCTGATTTCAATTTCCTCTCGAACAGTTTGGCCAAGACTTCATCGAACCCTTGTGTTGACTCCAATATGGACGCCTGCATTTTTTTCATTTCACTTTCCAGTGTCTGTGATGATATGGAAACATAGAAGAAATGTCTCATTGAAGTGGCCGGAGCCAACAGTTCTGATAATAGGTTGATAGGACCATGTGTGGATGCATGAAATACCTTCTTGTATTTGTCCTGCTCTTCACTGAGATCCTTGGCCTTCTTCTCATAGTCTTTGTAGATCTTCTTCTCCTCGTCGCTCCACTGGAGCTCCGGTTTGCTCACAGCAAACTCAGGCTGAATAACTTCCTACAGGTGTGGGGAATATTAAAGGACTGGGATTTGCTCTGTTTGCTCTGGTTCTCTCTGTCCAGCTGCCATTTTTGACTAAAATCTTCATTAGGACGTGAAGGTTTGTTTTGTTGAGCGAGCTCTGAAGGGAAGTGTAAATTGATTGTCTTTTTTATTTGCTTCCGGAAATGTGTACATCTTTTCTAAAGCATTTTTATTTTCTCATTTTTTGTAATGCAGAGTTAGTTAGTCTAATAGCCAGATAGGTATAGTCATCTATAAAGTAAAACCATTTGACAAAAGTAAGCAAAAACACATGACTAAAAACGCAAAACTAATTAAAAAAAGTAGAACAACATCATGAAACCAATGTTGGATGAAATTTTACCAACCTTCTTCAAGATGTCTTCTTTCTTGACTTGAATGGCCCCTCCCATCATGTCCCCCAGTGCTCTTTCTCTGGAGTTATCTCCCTGGGACGACAACAACACATCTATCATGTCACCAATCAAATGCACTCATGCAAATGTTATGTCTGAAAATGGTTGCAACACCAGTCTGTAAAGTTGTTATGCAGTGGCAGAAGATGGCTTTACTCTTTTTAACACTTTCCCACTTTTTACATTTAAAAACATACATTGCCAAATATCTATAACTTATAAGTAAGCAAACTCATTTGGAACTAATGTTCTTGGGCGGGGGGGGGGGATAAATATACAAAAGATAGGGTGGCAGGAATGAAAGTAAGACCACATTTAATGTTGCATACCTTGGCAGCCAAAAGCATTTGTTCCTCCAGTTTTTTCTTCTCCTCCTCAATCTTCTTCTGCTGCGGGGTGAGGTACTTTTCTACTGTTATCTGAGGTGGGGGAGGGGGGGTGTGAGGTTATCAATATGGTGCATATCAGTTTGGTTTGTTTTAGCTTGACGCTATGGCATAGCATCGATCGCATTAGCTTTTTAAAAAAGATCACACTCATTCACTCACCCACCCAGCCACCCTACTGTTTATATAACAGCCCCTCAATAGAATAAACAGAACAGTGAAGTCAAGTTTCATGAGTTGTCTCCCTTCCTAACAAGGCCTCTAATGAGACACTATCTCCATGATGGAGTATCCCTGGTGCTTCAGTGGAGGGGCGGCCTACCTCTGAGTCCTCCACAGTGAGGGCCCTCTCTGGCTGCTCGCTGTCCCCCAGGGTTGGCTCCCACAGCTCCCGGTGGGCCCCCAGATCCCCCATGATCTCCGCCATGCGCCGGTTCTTCTCCCGGACACGGCTCATCTCCTGCTCCTTTTGCTTGCGCACGCCATCGAACTCGCCGTTGAACGCCTTCTTGACTTTGTAGATCACATCCTAAGGGGAAGTCAGGTCACGTTTCATTTAGAAGCCCCTTATTTTATTTCTCGACAGGGCTTCAAGGAAAAAGTCCCCCCAAACCCAGAGAGAAGAAACCGAGAGAGGGAACACAGAAGTTGCACCCCTTCTTCCAAGGAATGAATGATTAAGTTTTGCTACTTTAGTCTTGCAGTCGCTTCAAACCAAAGCAACTATGGTGGATTCAGATAAACGTCATTAAGGAGCTGGTTGAGGTTCAAGCATCTGGCTCAAAGATGTCTACAGGTAGGCTGCAGACATTAGGGATTGAACCGAGAACCTTCTGGTAGCCTAACTGCTAGATCCTGCCTGAATTAAACGGTTAGAAGCCGGCAGGACATGTACGTAATATTTAATATTGTTTTATTTACCCTAACCACTTCTCGACTGCCCCCAAGGCTCTGCGATGTCAGCTCATAAAACATAGGCCGCAGTACAAACATAAAATACTTGCTATGTATTTTTTTATTTATCTGTTCACTTCAGTGGATGCTTACTGTTATATCCGTTGTTTTTCTTGTTTGATGCCGTCATCCAACTAAACAATAAGCAGTAAATCAATCCTAACATCGTTTTATTACTCGAACCGGTGGGATCGATCTAGAAAGTGTACCAATGCTCCCAGACCTGGAGCAGAGTTATCTGGTTGATCTTCTGCTCTGTGACGTGCAGGTTGAACTGATCGTAGAGGTGGGGGTTCAAGCAGCCGAGCTGGCCAGCGAAACTCCCGGTCAGTGCTGCGGCCTGGACGTCGGATCCCCCCCCCTCTCCCTCCTCTCCTCCACTGGGCCTCCTGTGCGGGACGTCCTGATGGGTCTGCAGGTTTCAGGGGGAGGGGGAGAGAAGACTGTCTTGAATGATTGGAATTGGAACGAGTATTTGTAAAAACGACCCTGTGGCTTTAAATAGAGAAGTAATTGCAGTGCAATGCAGGGTCAATGGCAAGCCTTTGGTCTTTGGAGGCCAAAGAGATGGTGGGGGCCGAAATAGCTCTGGGCCTTTCTCGAGCATTTAAAACGTTGTGGCCTTTCATAGGTCATAGGTTCAGACCCAATGTTTGTTTTTAAAGTTTTACACAACATTCCGTTCATAAAGTTGTTTATGACATCTTGATTGGCGTAGCCACGAAACTCACATCCAAGTGATTACAGTGGAACAACCGGAGACTTAAAATGTAATTGCCTTGTTGCCTCTATGCAGAAAACAAACACAAGCCAAACTATTGCTGAGGCTGTATGTTGGTCATACCAGGACACTGCCATGGATCAACACAGGCTGCCATTTTGTATTGCATCTAAAAACAGCAAACATCTGGATTAATTTCGACCAAATCAGCACATGTGGCTATGGAGCATTTGCTGGCATCCAAACCCTCAGACTCTGTGTTCTTGTTAAACTGTGTGTGTGTGTGTGTGTGTGTGTGTGTGTGTGTGTGTGTGTGTGTGTGTGTGTGTGTGTGTGTGTGCGTGTGCGTTTGCATGTGCGTGCGCACGCTGCTTACAATGTGGTTGGCCGTCTCTATGGCTCTGATACTTTCCACCCTGAGGAGCTCGTCCAGTTCTTTCTCTGTTCGCTCCTTCATTGGATAGTTCTTCACTTCAAGGTCAGAATGGAAGCCCTGTGGTAGTAAATTGCATTTCTTTAAAAACCTTTAATATGATGGATAAATCAGCCTATAACCCAGCCTAGCCGGTTGGCTGTACCAACTGGTAGGCTGATCCATACATCATACATCTGGGTTGGCAATCCCTCTTGTGATGTAGCTGGAGGGTAGATTCAGTAAATGGCTTGTAATTGTTGATCAACATCACACCTGGTGATAAAATAGGGGTCCTATATTAATAATTATTATTCAAACACTGTTATTTTATTTTTCTACTTTAATTGGTAGAGACGTTATGATTGATTAATGACTTGGTTCCTCCTACCTTGATGGCCTTTCCTTTCACCTTCATGGAGTCCCAGCAGTCTCTTTTGAGGAGTTCACGCAGGTAGCATTTGGCCAGGTTCCCCATCTCTATCTCTTCCCTCACCTTTAATACCGGGAAACATACCAACATAGAAATTATCTTCCCATCTCTACACACACACAACAAAAGGATGACTAGGTGTGGCATGAGTACAAGGCTGGGCTCCCGGCCTCGATTTCATTACTCACCTAATATCAAGTCAAAATAAGTTAAGTTCCTTCTCTTATCTTTTAATCACACACGGGAAATCGGAAAAATAACAACATAAGAGTAAGACAGCTTCCCATATCCCCCTCTACACACAAAGACACACACAGAAGCAGACAGAAGCACACAGACACACAAGGAAGCACACAGACACACACGGACACACACACAGAAGCCCAGATGGTGAGTAAGCGCATGACTCATAGACGTCTTGTGTGTGGCGTTACCGTGGCGACCTCCCGCTCCCCGTCGACCTCTAACCTCCTCTGCTCGCCCACGTCCAGGTTGAACTCATGCCCGTCCAGACGCCAGATATCTGGGAGCTCCTCGTTCACCCGCATCCTCTCCCCACTCTGGACAGAGGTCAGTCCAGACAACCGTTACTCCACTTCCTCGGAAGATGATTAATCACGGAACACGACCCAAAAAGCTTCGAGAGACGCTAATCCACGTAGGGATCGGTGAAAGCAACACCTAATCTATGTTTTTAGTCTGCCTTTATGGTAATAACTATAAGGCCTGCATGGTTCTTATAACATTCATATTTCAGGGAATGAGAGAACAGTAGGTGAACTATGATGAACCTTCAAGGTGACTCAGCGCGAAGCTGTGCAAATAACTTTGCAGCCACGAACCATTTACCTTCTGTTTTTAATTTGAACGCTGTTTGTGAGGTGCTAAGGAATGTGTTGGAAAAAGCTGTGAGTCTAAATCTAACCCTTTGTATTCATGTGTTATGGGTTGGGTTGGAGCTGCGTGTATGGTTCACTATTGTGATCAGGCCGCAGCCCTCATTTGAAGTTTCTAAGCGTTTTAACTGAACATCAAACAAAAATCTCTAATTCAATCCACTCACAGTGTCAAACAATTGTTTTATGCCTTTTCTTATTTCTTCCTTTTTCTCGGAATATCGTTGCTGCTCCGCCTCCAAAACCTATGAGACACAAACAGAAACATCCACGCTTACAGGTTAGAAACTCCATACAGTAGCCTCGTCTAGATGGTATAAATCAAACGTCTTATCTGTCATCACTCCCTGCACAGAGATACGCGTGCTAGGCAAACACACCTGTGCGCTACACACACACGGAGCTCCTACATCACAGAAATGTAGACAAATGATTAGCGCCCAGCTGAATGGCGTGTAGTGGCACAGGAGGGTGATTAAACAGACTGCCTGTTTCCCATGAGGGTGCTAACCGACATGTAGGAAACCCAGTACACGGGGAGTGTCACCTCTGTGTATTGTTATCAGAACTGACTGTTGCACAGCAGTGAGTTTCCAGATTTTCATCTTGATCTGTAGGCATTCGCCGCGCTGCTGTGTTTTGTACCTGATTGATGACCGATTCATGATCTCGGGAGTTATCAAAGTATTGCACATCATCGAAGGAATGCGCCCAGAGCGAAACAGCTCGTATTTTTCGGCTCAAATGTGTGTGCCCAAGCGTGGATCAACACACACACGTGCACATACTCTCACATTCACTCACTCACACAAACATACAAACTCCCAGACAGACACGCACAAGTGCATTTGACCATGAAGAAACAACCCAGAAATTGCGAGAATCATGAGAGAGACACACACATACACACACACATACAAACACACACATGTGTCTGATAATCGTGGGGACATTCCACCCGGTCCATAAATACCACAACCGTTTAAACACTCACCGCCTCTTCTCTGGTTTCCAGCCAGGTGGGGTCGGAGGTCAAATTGGGGTCCCCCTCGTCCAGCTCTGGTGACATCTCCGTGGCGTCACTGACCTCACTGATCTAGAAAAAACAGGAGCCACTTGGAGTTAGACAAGACAGTATGAATACGATGAACTACAATGTAAATTGTAATCACACACACAAACACACACACACATTCACACACACACACACACAGCTGTTGAACAGGTGGAGCCTTTGCATGAAATCCGAAACATATTTCTAGGGACGGTGCGAGAAGAGGAGGAGGAGGTTTGAATGTTCCAGACTTTACCACAGTATTATGAATATAATTAGATGGCTGCTCCAAGTGGTTCGACAGGACAAGACACGGTGTTTTGGTGAAGTATATACACACTCAGAAACCTGGATTACTGTCATATAGTTGGGATAGTTTAAGGCAGGGCCGTGGTCATGTCTAGTGTTTGCTTGACTTCACCCTAGTCTTGGCACAGTGTTGAGCATAAGGAGATTACATTTCACTGATTAATTCGTAAAGTATGAATGTGATGCTAATAACCTGACATCAATGATACACAATGAATAAATGCATATATGCATTTATACTTTTTGAGAATGTACTTATATACGCAGATGCTTGTATACTAAGGGATTCATCTACATAGATTTACAGACATAAACATCTGACTTTGCGGTGGTATTGAATGGTTACCTCCTCTGTCCCTGGGCGTGAGGAGCCTAAAGGAGATAAGGACCCTTGGGGACCCTCAATCATGGCCCCCAGCGCGGCGTTCTCTACTTTCAGGACGTTCTCCAATTGCCGAGCGGCACTTTGGCAATAATATGTGGCTTCCCCGGCCTCTAAGCTGCCAGACCTTTCAGTTCTGAAATACAAAAATACATTGTATCCGGTGACAACATATGCATTTCACTTTATTCTTCAAGCATGTTTTAGTCACCACAGTAGGAGTAGTAATAAATATAAGTAATTGTATGAGTTGTTTTTATTGATTGCTACTCTTCCTGCCTGCAGTATTTTAAGTCATTAATATGCATGTTGTTTTTATTATATAAGATACTATTTCATTATTTTGGCATGTATCCAAAACAATTAAAGTATTTTCTTTAAACTTTCAGAGAGCCCACCCTAGAAACCACCCTTGTGGTGAACTAATCCATGATTATATGGTGTGTTTTCATTCCTGCTGCTACAGTGCATTGGATTTCCTTTGTGGATTTTTACATTCCATTGAAAATACTTGGCAAATTTGGAACCTTGAATCGCTGATGAAACTTCTCATTCAGAAGTATAAAAACAATTACATACACTAAAAACTGTTGGAGTTTCCAATAAAGTTTACACTATTTTGGGGATCAAATATCATAACAAAAGACTTTCATGGATTTCATGTGAGAAAGGCCATTTACAGGATGAGAGTCTGCGCTGACTTTGCCCGACATTGTCATGGGCGCACCTGCACCCTCTGCTGGTGTGGTGCGGTATAGCATCTGCTCAACTCTTAAAATAAAATCAATCTCCTCACCTCAGCCTATTGCAGACAAGGGAACCGTCCCCCGAGCCTGCAGTGACTAGCGTCTGGCCGTCGGCAGAGAAGGAGAGGCCACCAGCGCCTCCCAGGCGACACGAGTGACACTCTATCTCAGCGTACCTATCCTGTTTAGAAGACCAGAAATAAACCAGCTTTGCAAACACATACATTAATATGAAACACACCCTGCTGACACACACTGTCACATTTATTTATGGGGCAAGACTTCAAAACTGTTAGGGTAAGGGCTGCCCAACCCATGCAAACAATGTATGCAAACTGGTAATTTGAGGACACTTTAAATAAAAGCAGCCACTGCGCCCATTTAAAAATGATATATTAAATCCGGAAAGACCATGATATAAAGCAGCAGAGTGATTCATAACGGCACCAACATGGCAGTGTGTTTGCTCCCAGACAGCAGGAGTGTGTCCAGATAACAGGAAGTCATCAACCTGTCCCTACCAGAGCGGCGGTGGTGCGCAGTCGCAGCAGGCCGTCCCTTCCCACCGACGCCAGCCAGGAGCCATGAGGGGACAGGGCCAGGAGGCTGGGCCCCAGAGGATGACCCTCCACTTCCTCCTCCGGCCCCAGCTGGCACACCGTTGGACAGGGAACACCGCCTGCATCCTGCCAGATAAGACTTTAATCACGGCGGTTTGCCAAGCGCCTATGTACTGTTTGCCAACGGGTCGTCTCTTGGGTACCAAGAGCCAAGGCTTTGACTTGAAGAATCTCCTTTTGATTCTGTGTTGTTGCTTTTAACATTATCGGCCCGGATTTCCCCTACCACCTCAACTTTAACAACACACTTATGCTTAGTGTGAGGTAGATACATTAAAAAACATATATAAAGTGCAGCCTGGCACTTTTATAAATAATGATATTTGGTCAGATTACCCTCTAAATGTTCCCAACTGTTTAAAGCTTTCTAATAATTACAAGAAAGCGTGCACCAGAAACATAAACAATCCAAATAATAATCAATAAACCAACCTTAGTACAACAACTTATAACTCCTAAATAAATATTATCCTCCTGTAAATACTCCCATCCATTCTACTCTTGTCTCTTTTCATGCCTCAGTGAAACTAATAAAGCGACGACACATCAGTCATGAGAGAAGCCGCAGCACCTCAAACACAAACGACAGCAAACCACACAGATCAACGGCTATCATGTGGAAACAGAGGGGCGTGTTGTTGTAAAACCCCACCTGGGGCACTTTAAATCTCTGCAAAGACTTGAGCTCCTCGCAGCACGCAAAGATCTCCCCGACGCCCAGCACGCATGACTGGAGTGCACGTGGCGCCTCATAGGTGCTCGCCTGGAAAGTGTTTGCAGATAGACGGCCTTGTGTGTCCACGCAACTTGGACCTGCCATTTGGGAACAGGAGCACAACATGGACAACTCATTGGTCAAAAATGCAAACCAGTTCCAACTCTTCTTTTGTGCCTCTCTTTCACCAGCCCAACCTTTAGCACAACTAACCCGGCATTTATCTTTTGTTGGAGGGACAAAGAAAGATCCTTTATGTGTGATTGTGTCACCAACATTTCCATTCAGTTGTCCGATGATTATGATCGAGCATGCCATTTGTTAGTATGTGCCTAGTCATTGGCTGCACAACCTATTATTCTGATAACCAAATGGACATTGAGCAGAGTAGTGATAACAAATGCAGTAATGAAAGTAACGATAGACTTAGAGAGGTGAGCTGGTGTCCTCAGGTGGAATACCCGAAAGCTTCTTCAGAGACAGAGAGAGCAGGTGGAAAAGACTTCCTCCTCCTCCTCCTCCGTTCTTGGGGTCCTTGGGTCCGGGGCACAGCGCTAGAATCTGCACCTGCTCAGAACCGCTCTGGTGTTGGGTGGACAGGGACAGAACGGGCCTGCCGGGAGCGACTGAAACGGCAGGGGAAGTAAACTGTGTTAACAATGCTGGTGGGAATGGGATGGAGGGTCAGGGTGTTTGATTCCCACGGTCTTGTACCATATGTATACATCCATACCTGTAAGCACTGAGCAGGGTACCCTTACCCCCTAACTGCAAATTAAAATCAAATCACTCAGTGACATGGAAGACAACTTAAAAGGGCTACCATAAAGGAAGCTAGACCCATCATTTCGTCTATGAATGGGTAATTTATATTAGTAACAGACCAGACAAAGAAAATAAGAGGAAAATTGTTAATGTCCCCGTGTATGGGCTCTACCTGTGTATCCTATGACCGCAAATGTTTTAGACGGTTTGGCGTCCAGTAGGAAGATGTGGGAATCGGACGCACAGACAAGAATGTTTCCTCCTTTGTCATAACTGTTACACAAAGCAATAGGAACACAAACACACAATCATATCACACCAACATATGTACTGATGTATTGTATATATCTGTTCGATTACTGATAGGTTTTATATGTTTGTTTTATAAAAGAATTTGAATATCCATCCCTTTTAAAATGTTTTATAACTGTGTTGCGGTAACGTAAGCCACATTTCCTTACCAGTACATCATACATTTCTTAACTTAACAAAAGTGAACATATAACATCTAACAGCTACACATCTGTACTCCATTCGCCCATGAGAGGACATGAACACATGTGTGAAACCTCAGACCGTGTGTGAATGCAGGTGTGTGTCTGTGTGTGCGTGATGGAGCGGTATGTACACCAGGCAGTCCACGGGTCTGCGGTACAGATGGATCTTGAGGACAAGGCGCGGTCGCCCCGTGCTGCTCAGATCAACAAACAACAGGTGGCCTGAGAGGGTTCCAATCGCAGCGTAGTGGGAAGCAGGACAACAGGCTAGACAGGAGACCTAAACACACACACACACACACACACACACACACACACACAGACACAGGGCATCATATGTATAGCTAGGCTATGTGCATGTGAGGCCGTTTTGCTTAACGCAATAAATAAATAAAGTTGAAATATAAGTTATTTGAAGGTTATTTGTTTAGAATTAAGTTTTGTTGTGTGCACAGTGTGACACAAACGAGACATATCCCAGACATATACCCACACCAAAAACAAGGGGAGGGAATGACGAATACTATGAAGAAAAATTACTTAATGAATGAAGAAAGAAGTGCATGGGTTTGGTTATTGTGACTCTGTCAATGACGACATATACGACGCTGTCACAATAAGCAAACCCTCTGTCAAGTCTCTAAACGGAATTGGCCAAAATGTAGGGACGTGATGAATCAGACCTGGGTTCGAAGTGATAGTGACCCTGTCAGATCGCCCTCAGAGGACCACTGCTGCAGTTCACCACACTCCCTCACCGACTGCAGACACCATGATCACACACACATATCAACATACTACAGGACTGTATATAAATACAGTATGTATATTTTTCTGCATATCTATATTTTTCTAGGTTTTTTATTGCCTTGTTCTACTTTTGGGTATTATATTCTTAATGAAGTTTGTTTCATCAAATATATATGGTCCTTTCTAGACAATCAATTGTTATAATTTAAACAATGTATGGGATCAATTAGATAAACAGAATCCAAAAGCATGTTTTAGTCAATAAATCACCAGGCCACATTTTGCTTGTTCTCTTATTCAACTCTCTAACTTTTGGTGAATTATTTTCTCACCACAAACGTATCCTGGCCCATGGAAGCTGCAGCTACAAAGCCTCCAGTGAGGACATCCAGGATGTTTTCGATCGAACCCGGCTTGAGCGGTTGGTGTCTGTAGATCTGCCCCTGGAGGAGGTTTATCAATGTTAACGTTTGACAAACAAACCAAAAAATCCTGAAATTCGTATTTGTATTTAAACAAATACAAATTGTTTATACTTAAATTAATATATACATTTATACTTGTACTTATGATAATCATTTATTTGGTTAAACATTATGTATAACTATGTTACAGAAAACACGTTTGTGATGAAAAGTGCTGGTTCTTCAAGACAACCAACCGGTCTCAAGCTTACCGAGCTTGAGACCAATAGTAAGGAATTGTAGTCAGGGGAAAACACAACGGTCCTGATGGCCTCCTCCACTTCTAGTGTCTGGGAGATCTCAACTCTGGTCCCGTTTACCTTCAAGCAGTGCAGGAGACGATCCTGAAATAGACAAAGCACTGGTGTCATCAATGCACTCATGAGCCCACTATTTCATTCAAAGTAACTTACAGTGAATTCAGA
This sequence comes from Pollachius pollachius, assembly GCF_949987615.1. Lineage (NCBI taxonomy): Eukaryota > Metazoa > Chordata > Actinopteri > Gadiformes > Gadidae > Pollachius > Pollachius pollachius. The sequence continues at coordinate 12,665,664 of NC_136935.1, forward strand.
TACAAGTATTAGAGGGTGAGGGCCGTATTGCCTAAAGATTCCTAAATTAGGTTTGTGGACATCATTACCTTTTGGCTGGGAGTCGAACACCCATACCACTACACCTTTCCTACCCCTCAATGTATTTTTAGAGGCATTCTATTGCAAATAGGATCTTCAATCCCAAAACACAGGACAGTATAGTATAGTCAATTTAAGTTGACTTTGCAAACTATACTATATTGTTAAAAAAGGGAAATACTATTAATTACCTTTCCTGCAACATACAAGCCATCACTGTGAAGAGCCAAACTTTGGAAACCACCATCTTTGAGTTCAGGGTTTGCATCAGGAGCTGAAGTATCAACATAGAAATAAAACATGACTGTGTTCTTCAACAGCAGGTGTATCGATGCACCTGATCAACGTTATCGCCTTATTGGTTAGTTGGGTGAATAAACCTTCTAGAAACTGTGGAAAACATGACAACTCAATCCATTAGTTAGCACCCAGGTAGCATTTACAATGCATTTCCATTGAGGTGCCATGTTTTCCCCAAAAGATTCTAGAAGGTTTCCCACCCAACCAACCAATACGGCCGCTATGAAAACGGCCTTATTTCCAGGGGTGGGGGGGGTACCTGTGGGGTTGTACAGGATGCGGACAGAAGGGGCGTCCGGGTCGGCCAGCAGCAGGTACCCCTCCTGACAGCCTACGTAGAGCTCAGCGGCGGGGGTCCAGCACGCGGCCAGGGGGGTCAGTCTGGGGGTCCCACGCTCCTGTGGCAGAGGCAAATAAACGAACGAAACCACACAACAACATCAAAATGAGTCATTATTTTCCCTTTATTATCCATATAATCTATTACTAGGGTTCAGAGCGACGGGAGAGCTACCAGAAAGCCGTCTGCCCTGACTCCTTTAAGGCCGGCTATAGCAGACGCTGGCATCTGAGGGCCCCAGTAGGTGAGCCTGCCGTTCACAATGTGTGAGGGCGGGGCTTCTCTCTCAATCAGGGAGCCATCGGCTGCTGGGAGATGAAGTTCTCTGGAAGACAACCAAACAAAGTTTAATGATAGTAGGTAATATTTCACAATCCAACGGCTATACTGCTAAAGCTCTAGCAACACCGTTTACCTGCAACATTTGAGGGTTATGACTCTGTTCATGTTGTCACATCTCAACTGGCTCCTTGAGTTATGTTTTTTATTGTTTCAGTCATCGCTTCCTGTTATTCTTTGTTGTTCTCACTACTCTTGTTTTACATACTTCACTTCCTGCCCTTGTGTTTGCCACCTGGGGGGGGGGGGGGGGGGGGGGGGGGAACGGGTTGAGTCGGCTTTGGCTGGGGATTACCCCCAACTTCGAATTTGGTGTTGGGGGTATAAGGGAGTGTGTGTGTGGATGATGGTTGGCTTATTGGACTCTAATTGAACTTTTGTACATTGAGTAATCAGTGTTAGAGGTTCAACCAGCTATCTCCACACGCACTAGAGGAGTTCTCCTAGCTGGCAACCACTCCAGGCCATATAATTATCAAACAGTAACAATTAACCATTCTTTCATCACCACCCTTTGTCCTTTGTCTAAAGGAGCCCAATAAAGGGCAACTAGGTGGCATGCAGCCGGGACTTTTCTTAACAAACTACTCCTGTTTTCTACCAGCTGTCGTGCAATTGAGTCCTTTTGCCAGTTTTTGCACCAGCCTAGTCTGCATGTTTCCCTCCAAGTGCCAGTTCGCCTCTGTTCCTCATGTCAAATCTCCCATCTTTTTTTCTTCTAGAGTTTAGTGTTCCTTTTGTTCTTTTATCCCTGCTAGTTTTCCTGATTACACCTTTGTCTTCTCGTGCTGGATTTGTTTGCCTGATCGCCTTACCCGTCTGTGGGAGTGTGTGGAGGATGGCTGGTTTAAGCAGCCTCTGGCCCAGTTGGATAGGACTCTGGGGCTGGGTGCGGCTGCACACCTGTTAAACCAGCCAGAGGTTAAACCAGCCATCGCCACATGCACTCAAGGAATTCTCTGAGATGGCAACAAGCTATGTATCATGATCAAACCTTTACAATAAACCGGTCTTTTATCATCCCCACCCTGCATCCTTTGCCTGGAGGAGCATAATAGAAGTCACCTAGGCGGCGTGTAGCAGAGACTTTGATACACTGGTGCCCAATTTGGGGCCTCTCCAGACTGCTGGGGACCCAGAACGGCTCTTCAGGCCCCATGAGGGAGATGGGGTAGAGGGTGGCCCTACCACAGGCTGTTTCTGGGCCCTCCGAGGATCTACCACTCTAGCCCAGCTGAACCTTGACCCAAGACAGCCCTGCCACTCCCTTGTCCGTTGAACCTGCAGCAAGGCAAGGTGGCATCCCAGGCCTCCAGTCTCCAGGAAGGAGGGGGAGGTTGGGTTGGCAGGTCACACTGAGGGGTGTAGGGACATATGGTTGGGAGCTTTTATTTTTAGGTATGATAACCCTGTGGTACTGATGTAAAAATAATTTGGAGGGAATTAAATCAGCCAACTCCACACGTATTAGAGGAGTTCTCCCAGATGGCAACAACAGCAGGCCATGTCTAATTTTCAAACCTTTACAATAAACCGGCCTTTAAACATCACTACCCTGCGTCCTTTGTCTGGAGGGGCCAAAATAAAGGTCACCTAGGTGGAGTGTGGCAGGTATCAGCGACTTTGCTACACAAACCTTTTCTCAAGTAAAGACTACTCTTGTTTTCTACCAGCTGTTGTGGAAATTGAGACCTCTTGCTAGAGTTGTCCCCAGCCCTTACACATATGAATTATGAATTGTTATAATTTATTATTAAACCTAGGGGCACCGAGCAACTGCAGTGGGGGCCAGGGCCTCATGCTCTAGTTAGTCTACAGGTTGGCTGTGAACATTGGGGATTAGACCAAGTAGCCTTAGAAAAGCAGTCAAATATAGCCACTAAACTATCCCCTATCCTTCCACTAAACATACCTACCTTTTCATCAGGATGTGATGTGTATCGCTCTTCTCGATGTTCCACACTGTAAGGGTTTTTGAACCCAGAGCACATATCTGCTGCCAATTCATTGGGTTGAAAACCAAAGAAATTACATCTTTTCCAGCTTTTGGTTGAGTACAGATTCTCTCTGCGTTTTCCCAGTTCCTGCAGAACAGTTGTCAATAAGATTTAGTACAGATTATATTTCTGATCTCATTATTCTGTGGAATAAATATTAATGTTCATAATTTACCACACTGTGATGGTATGATCTGGCAGAGAGGAATAGCAGCATAAATATGGACCGACATCGCTCAACGCCAGAGAAGTATAGTCAAGTGTTGCTGTGCCTGATGGTAAAATCAGAAAAGTAGTTTTTATAATCAATGAGATTGCATTGAACAGACAAACAGATGTACTCCTTTAATCACAGATTGGAAGTTACTGAGGAAGTAGGCAGGACAGTATAATGATTTAAAAAGAAATTAAGCTAAAAAATATCACAATACACTTCCAAGATTACTAGAAATATATATAACAATAATTAGATAAAGATCAAGAATAGACAGGCCTAGAATTGATAAAGAATAATTTAACGTTATGGCCTAACGTGGGTGAGAGTTGAGGTAAGTTATTGAGTTGTACATTACTGATTTATAAATAATGCTACTACCTTTCAGCTCCTGTTTTAACTTGAGTTCAGGATAGCTGAGCACGAATATTGAAGGGTTCAGCCTCTGCTCAGAGACAGCCAAAACCCTAGAAGTCCCACTGGCTGTGAATGCACCGATGCCTTTGCCAGGGTTTTGGAGGACAGTTCTCTTTTTGGAGTCAATGTTAAGGAAAACTATGTGGTTTCCACACGTATAACATGCTGTTATCGTGTCAATAAACACCACTCTTTGCTTTGCAAACCCCTGTGCCCATCTGGGGAGAGAAAACAACCCAAATAAAGTCATTGTTCATGTATTTTAATGAAGTTCCTTTTGCCTGAGACTAAATAACTAGTACTACGAATATTATCAATGATGAAAAAGTAGCCATTCCTTTATAATGACAAGGCTACATTACCCATACATTCACAAATAATAAATTGAACAGTCAATATTTCAATGTACCTGACTTCTAGACTCCCAATCTTATCCATTTCAACTGAAAATGAAAATGACGTTTTCTGTATGCAGCGAGAGAGTAATTTGGTATCCTTGACAACCAGTAAATAACAAACGGAACGCCACAAGATGACGCGAAATACTTAGACACACCCCTATGATGACGCGCTGAGCTGAGACGATGCCATTCAGGAAGTTCAGAGCGCTTATATAATAGAACCGCCGACTGTTGTTCTAAATTGCGTCTTGGTCCTTATACACCTTCGATTTGTATCACTGTCCCCCCGGATAAAATAATGTCTACTCAAAAGTCTTTTGCCAAAGGTAATTATGATCTATTGAACGTGACGGAATACTGAATAAACAGGATATGCTATGCATGTCATTGCAAAATTATTTTTGAAAAACTATGGTTTAGATACCGAAAATATTAGATTAGAAAGAGGTTGAAATGCTTTAAAATATGTTATTATAAAATATGATATCTGTTATCTGGTAGGCCTATAAGGCATACTCTACACATCCAGTGTTTATTCATTAAAATCCATATCGATATATGCAGAGTGGCAAGAATATCAATTATGCAAAGTCATGGTTTGTCGTCTTTCCTGTGCAATCACGAGTTGTTTTATTTGAACAAGGAAACCTGGATACTGTAGTTGGCTACGGTGCTGTGTTGACACTTAATTGTTTCACTATCAAGACCTTTTCCTTTGTGAATATGATTATATTATCATCATCATTCTTTTGATGAATTTCAGGCAGCACTGCGCCTGGCCCAGTGCCTAAAGGCAGTATCAGACTGTACAGCATGAGATTCTGTCCATTTGCCCAGAGGGCAAGATTAGTGCTTCAAGCAAAAGGCATCAAGTAAGTCAATTACATAGACCTATATCAATCGACTGACGGAACCCACTGTTCTTTAAGCCTTACAATATTTAAAATAATCTATGCCTTCCCAGGCATGACATTGTCAACATCAACTTAAAGGAGAAACCCGACTGGTTCTTGGAGAAGAATCCTCTTGGGTTGGTGCCGACTTTGGAGACCCCTAGCGGCCAGGTGATATACGAGTCCCCGATCACCTGCGAGTACCTGGACGAGGTTTACCCCGACAACAAGCTGCTTCCGTTGGATCCGTTTGAGAAAGCTCAGCAGAAGATGATGCTGGAATGTTATTCCAAGGTAGGCCTACAAAAGCTACCTGTATTTTTTTCCTGTGCATAAAATCAGTTGCCCTAAATGCCCTTGCTCACTAACCCTAACATAAAATATATTTGATAACATTCTGATAATCATTAAATCCTTAAAGAAATTAAAATAGATTAATTGCCTTAATAAAGAGTGTATCATTGTTTTGATGACCTTTAAAAAAATGAAAAAGTTATGCTTAAGGGAAGATCCGATTGCCCTCATTTGGTTTGCTGTTTCTTCTCTGTCTGCCATCATGTATGGATATTAAAACCCACTCATTATTTTTCCCTAGGTTGTACCATACTTCTACAAGATCCCCATGGGCAAAAGGAGTGGTGAGGATGTGTCTGCCCTTGAGGGGGAACTGAAAGAGAAGTTAGCCAAATTAAATGAGGCAAGTCGATGTTTACCGGTGCCGCTAAGCAATAAATACCTGTATTGTCACCGTTTTTAGCACCGTTTTTACCAAAACCAAATTATATTGAACATCAGTGTGCCAGTGTTGATAACTAAATATTTAACATTGTCTTATTTCAGCATCTAAAGACTAAGAAGAGCAACTACATGGCTGGTGACTCAATCACAATGATCGATTACATGATGTGGCCTTGGTTTGAGAGGATGGAAGGCATGCAGCTGAAACAGTAAGTATTGTGCAGAAATACATGGCTTATAGGTGACACATAACCACGGGGGTGGCCTGGTATGCATGGGGGGTCACAGAGGATTGTCATAAACTATAGATATTTGATAATGCAATGATGAAATTATCTTTTTGTATTTGCATACATTCACTGGGACATAGATATTCCAGATATTCCATACCTATTTGAACACCAAAATAGGGGCCCTTTAAGAAAATAAGTTAAATACAATTGTGTTTTTTCCCCTAGCTTCCTGGATGGAACCCCAGAGCTTAAGAAGTGGACTGAGCGCATGCTGGAGGACCCTGCTGTTAAAGAAACCATGCACACTCCGGACACACACATAGGCTTCTACAAATCCTACATCGCGGGGAAAGCCGACTACGACTATGGCTTGTAGAGAGGAAGAGAGCAGCTGAGCACCATGCCTATTGAGATCTTTTGTATTCAGGTCCAATCCTAAATGTTTCCAATGAGTTTTAATTAAAGCTTTGTTTTGTAAGACTACACTGATGTGTTTGTCATTTTACCTCCTGCAGATGTCCTAAAGCGCTCAATGCAAAGCACAAAAAATTAACAGTATTTCCATTGATCAAACGATTTTTTTGATAAACTGAACTATTTTATAAATGAAATAGCATTGTATTTAGAATATACCGTATTGGATTCAATCGTCCAAAACATTTTGCCTCAATACCATTGGGGCACTTTGAAATCAGATCAGATTTGTTAATTTTAACTTGAGCTGCCTGTTGATAATTTTGAGTAATTTTATTCTTATCGACAGTGTTTTCTACTTAAGTTTTGCAAGAATAAATATTAATATGAAAAAGATGGAAGCATAGAAAAGTGACGGAGAGAATACAATTTTGAGGAAAAGGAGGTAGTAGTGGTATAGCTGTAATGTAATGGTAGAAGTAATTATAGGAGGAGCAGTAGTTGGCAGTAGAAATGTTGAATAGCTTAAATCAAGTGATTTGAACAAAATGTTATAGTCGAATAGGAGTAAAGTGTGTGTGTGTGTGTGTGTGTGTGTGTGTGTGTGTGTGTGTGTTAGTAACTTGGAAAAGTATGTTATTGACCTTAATCCTTCACATTTAGTTGTTGATCAAAATAAGCTCGCATGATGAGACTTATACCGTTGGACTCCTCATCCTCCTTGGATAAATATTTCATCCATTCTTGAAGTGTCTCCGTGCTTGTTGGCCAAGCACCACCTGAGGCCAGCCTACAAAGGTAGGCATTGTCCGTCCTGCTCCCACTTGGCTCTGGCACTTAGGCCCCGCCCATTTGCTGGTTGCCAGTTCTCTCGTCAATTTGCCACCGGCACAGCAGGTATGTAGCAGTAGATGGCTAGCTGCAATTGTTTGCATTTAAAATTAGCAATCAAATTGGCTGTTTTTGCAGCAGTTTTTGCTGGTTTGTAAACTCTAGTGGGGAAGACACTGCTGGCGTGGCACGTCCCTTGGTGAGATCGGCTCGCGATTGCTGCAGTTTGCTGCTGATGCTCGTGAGCGTACCTCTCCCTCAGCTGTGATTTGTGACGCTGCCTGATCGGAAAGAAACACTGCTATTTTGCCGGGAGACTATTTTTTGTTTTGCTTGGAGACTGATTTGCTGATTGTTTGCTGACAAACCGCTTTGGCTTCTGCTATTTCTGATGATATGTTTCAAGCTAACAGTTATGAATTGTTTCTTCTCCACATAATGGACAACACCATATAAGTTTCGATGATTTTGTAGATAAGTTAATGACTACAAACATGTCAATTTTGCCATTTCCGCTATAGCCAAGACAGGCGAATGGTTTACCTGGGTATATTAGAACATGTAGGCGTGGCTTAGCCTATTTACCATTCCACCCACTCCCAATAAAACTGTTCGTTTAGCTGTGTTCGAAAGATGCTTTATGAACCAGCTCCAGAACCCAAGCTCGTTTACCTTGTGTCTCTGTTAGAATAAACCACGTGTTGAACATTTAGCACTCTCTGAGTCATACAGCCCGAGACGACCATACCACAAAGGATCGCGCTAGTCCCGAACTGGGACGGGGATAAATCCTAGACTGGGTACCCCCAGCCCGTTCTGCGGGCGATTTGAATTCGCCCTACGTGCAATCTACGATTGAGCTTGGTCTGGCATGCTAGATAAATCCCTTACTTTCCCCTCATTGTTTTTGTTTCTTAAGTTAAATTGTGTTGGCCTACTTCGTTTATTCCCATTTTGACTCGTTTATTTCTGTTAATCATTTATTTTGTATCCGTTGCATTAGGATACTTTTGTTGGGTGATTTGAGCAAGTTTTGATTTATTTTATTTAGTTAATTGATGTTTACTTTTGTTTGGCTGTATCCAGCGCCTGCCCCATTCGCTGCGGCTTATTCCTTTTCACTTTCAGTTGGATGTTTGGGAACTATTGTGTTATCATTATTACTGTTCTTTTGAGTGCAATATCCCCTAATTGTTTCCTTCGTCCTTGCAGTGGTTGAGAGCCGAAGGTGATGGTGGCCTGGGTGGTGGTTTCCCATCTCATGTGCACGGCACATGAGATGTAATCAATCGATTATTCTAAAATAATCGAGTGAGTGTGTGTTCGTGTGTGCATTCCCGCACACCCCTCGCTGACCCATCTCCCAACTGGTAAGCCTCAGCTGTTGAATTGGAGCTTCTGTCCCAGATATCCCCATTGAGTAAATGTTTTTTAGTATTTTTATGTGATTTTAACTTTTGTAATAAAAAAATAATTGTTGGAACTGGAACACCGTCTCCTGCCTCTCAGTAAAACGAACCTAAGGGCCTTGTTGCTGGTACCAGGAGCGTCGCTAGTAATTGAAAACATTCGGGGCTGTAGCCCAGGAGTTAGAGGCCTTTTAAAATGGGGGTTCGGGGGTTTCTCCCACGAGAAATGTGGAAACCCGGGCTGATAAACATGCAATTTTAACGTAGTTTGAGAAGGAAAGGAAAGACCAATCGTCATGTCTGACTCGCGTCGGGGCTGGCGAGTAGGTTACTGTTTACATAAAGAACAGGAAAGTGCACCACATACACCAGCTGCCAAAATGAGCCATTAGAATAGCCTATAGCCAAATAAACTCTGTCATGCGCCTACCTGTCAAGTGGACCGGGTTGAATTCACTGCGGGTCTCTTGAATCTGTGTGTGTGTGTGGGGGTGTATGTTTGTGTGATTTTAAGAAATTACGCAGGGCCTAACCAATTAAGCTTGACATTGTATTTCTAGGTTAAATATTGACGTTGATAAGGGTCCGCAATGGTTCGCTTTTGTGATGGCCACTAAAGCCAACTTGGGCTAGCGGCCCGAGCGTCATCTGGAACGCAGTTGCCAGATCGGATTGAAAATTTGCAGAGCTGCCCAACTAGACTAAAAACCGCCCAACCAACCAAAGACCCACCCAAAACACTACTAGAACGTCTTCAACCTCTAGCCTCAACGTAAATCAATGAGACCAAATGAAAATATACGAAGCCGGTATGAAATTAAACTGATTCTGGAAAATAGTATAAATGATGCAATCATGTCGTTAAAGTGGTGCACGTTTTGATAGCTTAAATTGTTTCTGTAGCTGAAAGTATGCAGGAGTAGAAGACCAAAAATACGGGCGGAAGAATAATGATAAAGATTTGAATATTTAGAGTGAGTGCTGATACAGCATTCACACGATGGGGAATCAAAAGCAGAATAAAATGAGGTGGATATACGTCCTTTTTCTATATAATTTGTATTCGCTCCATAGACCTCCTTCTATATATAATTTGTATTCTCCATTTTTCTACACCTAATTTTTCTAAATGTTAAATTCCCTTTTAAACTACTTTCGTGGCCATTCTATTTCTCACTTAATGAGGTGAACTTGATTGCACCCTCTCGGCGCAATTAAGTGCTTTACCGTAAAAGGCAACCTAGATGCGCAATCGATCCTTTAAGTTTAGACGGCGAGGGCGCGCTACTCCGAAGTGTAGATTGCGTGACCGCAGTCCTTTATAAGCTCCACTAAATCTCTTAAGTAACTCAGTCTCTCGCCTTCCCCCTCTACGTTGTCGTCTCGCCGCAATGACGAACTATGGAGACCAACACTATTCTTCTTCATCCTATCGAAAGATTTTCGGGGATTCCCCGCGTTTTTCGAACACATCCACCTCCTCCTCGCGCGGTAGAAGCGCTGGAAGTGTGTCTCGCGGCTCAGCTGACACCAGATCCCTGAGATCTTTGCAGGGGTCGTCGTCTCGCAACAGCGCGTCCGCGTCATCCTTCGGCTACTATAGGAGGACCCCGGGTGCCGCGGACTTTGTGGATTCAACCCAGGTCTCCGCGGTCAACAGCGAGTTCAAACTGGTTCGGACCAGCGAGAAGGAGCAGCTGCAGGGGCTGAACGACCGTTTCGCCACTTTTATCGACAAGGTCCGGCACCTGGAGCAGCAGAATAGTGCACTGGAGAGCGAGCTGGTCACACTGCAACGCAAACAGCAAGAACCGTCGCGCGTCGCCGAGCTTTACCAGGAGGAGCTGCGCAACCTGCGCGCCCAGGTGGAAGAGCTAAACGCCGAGAAGAACCAAGTGCTCATCGAGCGGGATAACTTGGAGGACGAGCACCAAAAGCTCCGCGCCAAATATGAAGATGAGGTCAGGGCGCGAAAGGAGGTCGAGCAGACCCTCAAGTCGTATCGGAAAGACGTCGACGACGCGACCCTCGCACGCCTGGACCTCGAGCGCAAAGTGGACTCGCTGTCGGATGAGATTTCCTTCCTGAGGAAGGTGCACGGCGAGGAGATGCACGAGCTGAGCGCGATGATGCACGCCACGGCGCAGGTGGCGTCCGTGGACGTGGCGATTCCCAAGCCCGACCTCACGTTGGCTCTGAAGGAGATACGGAACCAGTACGAGGCCGTGGCGTCAAAGAACCTCCAGTCCTCCGAGGATTGGTACAAGTCCAAGTTCGCCAACCTGAACGAACAGGCGATCCGGGGCAACGAGGCGATGCGCGCCAGCAAGGAGGAGATCAACGAGTTCCGAAGGCAGCTGCAGTCCAAGACCCTGGAGCTGGAGACGCTGCGAGGGGCCAACGAGTCTCTGGAGAGACAGATGAGGGAGACGGAGGACACACACAGTGCGGAGATAGCCGCCATGCAGGCAAGAGCAGACACCAGGAACAATGATTACATTGATTATTGCATTATTTTGTGGAACGTTTGAATAGATTAAGATTTCACGTTTGATTTTTACTGGAGATCGATTGCACATCACATTTTAACGTCCATAATAATTGCACAATAACACTGAAAACGTCGGCTACTATATCAACTACTAACCCAAACGATTCACCTTTAAATTAATTTATCATCAACCACCTCAACCGCCACCCTGGACCCTTATTGGATCAGTAGGTCGTGGCCTTAAAGATGGCATGGTTAATCCGTCTTAATGGAAGGTGTTGAGTCACAAGGCTAAATTGAGGCCTGATTGAGCGATCTAGCGGTCATTCATCTTGGACACTAGATTTTCAATTGGATTGTAATGAGACGTTTTTCTCACCGCTAGTGGTATAATAGGGCCATTTTCTCACTTTCATTCACCCACTAACGCTATCTCTTTCTAAAATAAGATTACAAAAGATGACAACATTTGAATAGAAAAAGAAAAGTGATATGTTTAATGCAATATCAATCAGAAAATATGTAAACAAAGTGGCAAAAAGGAGCCTACTTGAATAAGACAATTATATTGTATGTTTGTATATTATATTATATTACAGAAAAGTGTTAGCCTTGAGATGAGGGTTGGCGTTCACCCACTCAGCCTCTCTTTCTGCATGTTCCAGGACACTATGGGCCACTTGGACAGTGAACTGCGCAACATGAAGAGTGAGACAGCGCAGCACATGAGGGAATACCAGGAGCTGCTCAACATCAAGATGGCACTGGACATCGAGATCGCAGCATACAGGTACCAGCTAGCAGACCAACCAATTAACAGCTTGGCAGCCCCCATCGTTACAATCCTTTTATCGAGACGAATACTATATGGCTGACGAACATATAGAACAGAATGTGTCCTCAACTTTGTGGTCTTTGGGGCTAACTTATAAGTTACATATTTGATGATAAATTTTTGATACCTCAAAGTATATACATGAGTTGTATCCAAATCAAACTAAAAACGTATTGTGGTTTGATGTTAGAGTAAAGAATAAAAAAAAAAGTTGTGTTCGAAGCAGATGCAAGTTGTGATAGCAATAATTTTCTAATGAAAATGAGGTCACAGGCCGAAACCGGTTGGCAGCCACTAGACAACACTAAAGCCATTGTGCTACAGTTCTAAAACATGACCGAACAAATTTACTGTATAATTAACGGAGACAGAAAATTTAAAGAATAGAGAAGTCAACCTTTATACATTCCACCACACAACTGCCGTCTTTATTCCTGTGATAGTAAGTCATTACATCTCCTGAATATTAATATCTTTCCCTCTTGGTCCAAAAGAAAACTGCTGGAAGGGGAGGAGACCCACTTCAGTTCGGGCGTCTCGTTTGGCGTGTCCAACCACAGTACCATGGGCGGCGGCTATGGCTTCCCCCTGCCCCGCCCCTCTCTGAGCTCCACCGGGAGCAGTCGCAAAGAGAAACAAGCCTCCCCAGAGGGGAACACTGCCAAAGAGCCCGGGGAGATGAAGAACGATGATGACGCAGACATCAACTCCAACAGCTAAACAAACCCACAGAGAATTTTTTGGGTGACTCGACTTTGGGTCTGCTCTTTTCTGTTCCGGTTGCATTTTTAAGTTATTCTAGATATTTTAAATGTTTGGCAGGAGTGTTCAGGTTTATTTAACTATGCTGTTTATTACCAATAAGCTATGCTCTACTCGTCTAGTAGAGCATATACTAGACGAGTATATGCTGGTCTAGTGGGAGAATGGGCGGTGGGAGAATTTGTCTACCTCCTTCTCAATCGATAGACAATTACTAAATCTACTTACTGAAAATATAGTACTTATGTAACTTACTTAATTATGTACCTATGTAAGTATTAATCTGTTGATACCGGAATATAGAATAGTTAATTTATGGTTATTCCTGTGTTTGTAAACATGTCAAATGGTACTTTGACCCAACTGTTGATGGATATCGCTAATAGACACAAGAAAAGTCTTGTTTTGTGACGAGGCCGCCTCGAATCCCTGTTTCTAAAATATACCAGGATTAAGGTGAATGATTAATAAAGTTAATGATTGAGTTGATCCTTTAAGACTTAAATGCCTTGAATAAACAATGAATTAAAAAGGAGCTCAGTTTCACACAAATATTTATTAAAATCGCAAATAAGTACTTTTAAGAACAGTTCCCTTCAGGTCTCAAACGGTAACAAAAAAAAGCTTGTACAGAAGTGAGGAGCTGGGAGATGATGTGCGTCACTCAACGTGGAAGCAATCGATTCAGAAGATAATGTACAAGTAAGTTAAATCCTAATAAATTAAAAATAAATTTGGTAACTGTGCTAGTAAGAGGTAATTGCATTTTGAGCCCTTTTTTTTCTTTTAAATAATCAATTTCTCCATCCCACAACCTAAACGCAAAACAAACGCATACAATTATAACGAAGTCGCTGTGCTCTGTCCCAACATACAACCTCATCAGCATGACCATTGGTGGAGGAAATAAAGACATTTCCATGGCAATCAACAGGCACGGGGTGATGGTCCAGAGGGTCGATCCCTTGGGAACAGGGATGGGGTTGGGTGCAAGAACTTCCTGAGTAGTGGTGCGCTCCTACGACAACCTCTCCTAGGAAGGCATTATGTCGGTTTGTCCGTTTCTCCCTCCGACGTTACATATTTGGAGGGCAGGTTTCCTACTGCTCTCCCAAATGTCTCTAATACATTTGTCCCCCCACAAAAAAACTACATCATTAGTCCCAGCAGGACCCAGTCTGCCCAGTAGGTGACGGTGCCGGGAGCCTGAGATGAGGGGGCACACCCACTGAGTGTATGACCGTAGGTGGGTCTCGTGCTCAGGACTCGTTTGGTAGAACGAGGCCAAAGTGGAGCACCAACAGGCCATCCTACAGGGGGGAGAGCAATGATTTAAAAATAGTTTTAACACTTCCTACACACCGCTCTGGGATACAGATAGTTATCAGAGTGTCTATATTGATATTATTTTAAGTCTTCTTCTTTGTCTCTACGGCTTGTGGACCAACTTGTGAGACAGTGTGATTGAGAAACCAAGTGTACATACCTGGACAGCCTCCTCTCCCATGGTATTCTGGATTTGTTTGAGGGACTGGTCGTGGTCCAGGAGATGATCTCCACACACCATGTCCACCTGGAGGAGCACAAGCACATCTCACACCACAACTTCAAACACTACACTTACTTTGGGCTATGAATCATAAGGCAGCTGTATATACAAGACCTGGAGAACCTTTTAAAATATAGGTACATTTAAATAATTTGCTGAGGGTCAACAAAACAGTAAGATATACTGTGAGCATGTATTTTGAATCAAGGACAGATTAAAGAGTTGGCAATTGGCATTGGGGACAATTACTGGAAATAAAAATAATTTGATGATCCCAGCGGTTCCCGGTTCCCAAGCGGGAACTGAGAAAAACCAAGACTTCTAATAGCATTAAGTGTCTGAATGCCAGCTGATCATGCTCCTGTCCTCTTCCTGTCCTTTGCCCACTTCCTGTTCTGCTCTATGTTTGGTCCTGACCCTGAGCTCTTAATCTGATCCATGTAAACCTGCAGCCCCTAATACCCGGAGGCCCAGCCCGGCTTGGAATCCTCAGTAGAGCTGAACGGTAGACCTACATTATAACACTAAAATATACCATCAGCCAAAATGGAAGCTGATTGCTGTGCTAATCAATAAGCAATCTCAGACCTTGTAATAAATGTATTAACATCTCCATCTATATCAGAGTAATGTTGCTCCACATAACCTAGAGTTGTGCACTGCCAGGGATACTACTATTTTTAGATACTATCTAGTATCCAAAGCTTGGCTGCTTGGGATCGGCTACATGGTTAAATAGGACAGATAATTTTATCATTAAGCATTGTGCCAAGTATAAAACTCTGACATAATTTCTTTTTTTATAATTGTTCCCTAATAAGTCTATTCATATTCCATTGTCAGGCGTATGACTCTTCACACACAAACACACACCATTGTCTTAAGAGACCTGTAAACACTGACCTGGCAGGTGGGGCTGAGCTCCATCTTCCTCCTGATGAAGAGCTCCACGTGGCGCACCGTGGCTTCTCCAGACACCCGAACGTAGCGCCTCTCCAGCGGCTGGGGGACGAGACAAGTCGCAGTTATTTAGGACTTATACTTTCGCCTCTGAAATTGGCAAACTCACAGATTTAAGTTCCGTTCTCTTTGGCGACACCTTCAGCCATAAGTGTTTAGGTTACCCTATTCTACAATAGAAGAAAATTCAAAATTTTATTTTACAAGATTTTAAACAATCGTATATATTTATTAGGGGTGTAACGGTTCACCGGTACGAAACAGTAACCAGTTGGATTAACACAGATGCGACTACATCGATACGTGGGCCCCTGAATCAGTTTAAAATGACAGAGAATCGGTTGATGCACCGATTTAAACGTTGTGATTCGGTTGAGTTAAGCTTTAGCCTGATATCAAGACAGCATTTTCAACTAATTTCATTCCGTTTCCATACGATTTTTTTTTTGAAATAAGGATAAGGAAATAAGGAGTGAAATAAATAGATTTTTTTAGACCAATAGGATAGCTCAAAATTATTATTTTTTTTGCCTCTTGACCCTTTTGCAGTACAACTAATAACTAATAATGAAGTTATCAGAAATTATCAACCTGGTTTGATTCCTACTAATTCGGTCACATTTCATTGTAGCGGTATACTTTGTCATCATCAGGTTAACTCTGGTATCTCTGTCTTACCACTTTGTTTTGACTGAGATAGCATCAGGTTTAAATGTTCCACATAAATACAAGACCTTAAATTAATTATTACCTTGTAGTTTTTGATACCATCCTCAGCACTGGGGGAAAAAACAAAATAAAATGTTTAGTATTACACTTTACCTTCACTATAACATGCATTGATAGCACACCTCCAATGTAATGCAGTTCTTGCCTTGACCCCAATTTAAGTCAGTTATACTTTTTAATTATTATTTTTTTTATGTTTATTTCATGATTCAATGTGTCAATGCTTATTTCATGTAGTAATGTTGTATTTCCTATAATCAAATTGTGAAGCGTGAAAGTGGCTGTTTCAGCATAACCTACGAAAATAACTATGCATGTTCTTTTTAGGCAAAACAATGAAATAATTCGATTCTCGTTACACCTCGATCTCGGTAATAACGCAGTCAGTCATTTCGGGCAATGACCACGTTATAGCTAAAGTTAAGTCTAGTTGCTTTTTTGCATGGAGCAGCAACACAAGAGAGACACTATCTGGCAACAAATGGAATGACAAGCCAAATACATCGTTTTGTGCAGTAAAATATGCAAACATTCTTCAAAATAAATTTTATATACCGTATACATGTATGAAAAAGTCAAATCCCACAGTCAACTTGTCCCCAGCTGTGACCCACTAATGGATGCTGTCCCCCAGGTTGAGACCCCTTCAGTCTAGCAGAGGCTCACCCTACAAACTGCAGCAGCAGAGACACGTCCAACTCTGGGGGGATGGTGAACACGGAGTGGGTGGACGTGTCCTTCTTGGGCTTACGTGCAACAGTGGGAGTTGGGGGGGACAGCACCACTGAAGAAGATGAGGTGGAGGAGAAAGGAGTATAGGAAGATCAAGAAGAGGAGATAAAGATGAGGGGTAGGAGGAAGAGAAAGGAGAAGAGAAGAAAATAAAGATGAGATGGAGGCAGAGAAAGAGACGGAAGAAGGAGAAAGAAGAAAATGAAGGAGAAGGAGGGGTAAAAAAGCAGAGGAGGAGGAGGGAGAGGGAAAGAAACAGAAGACATGAAACAGGATGGACAAAATAAATGTTAGTCTGCATAAACACTCAAAATAAGGTTTGTCAGGTCATAAAAGTGCAAAGTTTGTATTACCTGGTTTTGGCACCTCCATGCCTCTCTGTTTGTAGAAGTTACACATTTGATCTCGCTCTACTGCAAAGAATCATAGTAGACATGATATTAAAGTTCAATATCTATTCTGCAATACAACATTTTATCAAAGAAAGGGTCTTGTAAGAAGTAACTAAATAGTATAACTAATATAGAATGTTGGTGTATTCTAGTGTCTCTCTGTGTTCACATTCATAGTGTTGGGACAGGCCAGTGCCTTTCCAACTGATACAAGGTGTTATTTCAAACAATCCTCTATTTGTTTGGCCTTCTGGGTCATAGCCAGGGCCATATACCTTATCAAAGGAGACACCGCAACTGTTATTTTGTGATTCATGTCTTCTTTAGTATAATACTTGCCCCGAACCTTTGGTTCGGTGAGAAGAGGGATCAACAGAAAAGCAGCAGGATCTCCTCCAGGAGCTCCTCACCCATCTACACTATAGACTATAGTGTAGGTGTGATGTAATACCTCTCTGTATTACATCCTGTAATAAACCATCTATTCGATCCTCTGATTTATCATCATGCCGTCATGCTGTCCACTTCTAGAATTACCACTACGATGAAAATACGCAAGGCAGAGTCTATACAAACAGCTTAGAACACTAAGAAATCTAACATTTGGTGCCGTGACATGTTATAAATGTAACACTCATTATTTGTACTACTTACATTCCTCCAGAAAGGGAATCATTTTGTAGACAATATCCTGCAGTTGCCTGTCAGGTCTGTAAATAGAATAGAGGAAACGTAAATTAGGGCATAGAATTGAGCCTTTGCTGCAGATATACATTATTACGTGTGAAATATGACTTGAAACAAAAATCAGCTTCTGGTGTGAAAACGACAAACTGATTAGGATTAATTGGATGGGGGCTATATTTTACTTGTGTGTTTTTCGATAGCTACACTAGCTTTGTGTATTCATAATTTGGGTGAGGTCATCAAGGACGTCATCAGTGCATTTCCCAAGCCAGGGCCCCTATGGGGACTCTGGAGGAAACACAACAATGATCTCATTAAAGGGTTTCTTATCGGCCTGTTTGGAAAAATAGTGTTTGGCCTACAAAAGGTAGTGTTGATGCTGTTATGAAATGGATCTGGTTCTTTAAAATGTTGTTTCTAGAGTACTACAGACATATGGCTGAAGTATTTGTAAATAAGGTGCTCCAGACAGCCTGAGGATAACCCTCAGGATCAATATTACCTTATGTTGTAGAGAGGCTGTGTCTGGTGGACCACAATGCTGCAGGTAGGACATCTGTTGCCATAGAAGAAATGCTTCACGATGCAGCTTTTGCAAACTGTGAGAAATGGAGAAAGTGATAAAATTCTTTAATGGTCAAATTAAGAAATTCACAAAACCAGTACAATTTCCATTCAATAAAGTAAATGGACTATTGCATTAGATCTCATGTTGTTGTTGATATACATCACAGAGTCATCAAATTCAACTGAAAAATGTAAATAAGCAGCATAAGGGCCTCTATCTTTGGGACTTGCGTTCCTAGATGATAGGTGGACTCACATGTATGGAGGCACTCTGTGATGGTGGTGGCATCGATAAGGAAGCCACAGCACAGACCACAACGGATGTATGGATAGAACTGGTTGAGAGGAAGCTTGGGCTATGGGGGAGAGAGAGATGCAAACATTTAAATAAAATAATTAAATCAAAATGTCTACTGGTTACACTACTCCTTATTCCTGAAAGTTGGACCATCAATCCATGGAGCAAAAGGAGCAAAGTATTTACGTCACATTACCTTTTGTAAAACATATATTTTTAAAAAAGTACAAATGAATACAAACAAATAAGGCTCTCATCGACGTGTTGATCCAACGTTTTATGCAATATAAACGGTTAAGGAGTAAAACACTTGCTGCAATGATAGAAGTGTTGTCTCTTTGAATTACCTCATCTTCGGAGTCGGTATCTGATATGTAGGGCGAAGCATCTTTGTTTTGATGCCTCTCTTCGACTTCGTGTGTTGACAGGAACATTCTCAACTTGTGGACTAGAAAACAATTCACAATTAAAACACAGCGCGTGTGGTGGACTCTCCCGTTGGCTTTACAACAAAAGTGAACAACTCAACGTTTCACATTGGTGATGGTTGTTGGTTCTTACCGGGTCGGCCGTTTGGTTTAGAGGAGCAAATGTGTGGTGTCTAGGCTACGTAAGTAACTCGGGTTCAAAGGTTAGTTCTCAAGTATATCGTCTTTGCTTGTCTTTGTTGCTGTTTACTCGATAGTTCCCGGTTGTATTTCCCACGAGTTGCCGGGTGCAACGGTCTTCCGGGATGTGTGTAAACAGGCGCCCAATGAGACGTTCAAAGACAGGAGGATTGTACACTTGCAAACATCGAACTGACTCTAAGCTATGGTGAACGACTACGAGTTGATTTATTATTCATTGGTTAATCTAAGTTTTAGAGGTGCGTATGTATTTGTAATTTTAATTTAGTGTAATTGTAATTTTCATATTCGTTAAAACAACCAAGACCAATGTATCTTCCCGCTGGGTACTTTGGTCTTCCTGCGGTATCTTATGCGACCTTCAAGTCCAGTCAAAATGCGCGAAACCTGATCGGAACATGATTTATGTAGCCACTCAGCGCTCTGTCAAGAGATTTCTTGAGGAAATTCTGAAAACCATCAAAAAGTCGCATCGGATAAAAGCGTCGGCTAAATTATCAACTGTTCACACATCGTTGAAAAAGCCATGCCGTATCTTATATGAATAAAGGTATGTACAAAGGTAAGGTATGAATAATCAACAGTGTAGTACATAAGATCTTGGAGGATAAAAAAAATCCCCCCTTAGCTCTTCTTTGAAAGAAATCGGAAATCATTGCGGCATCTATACACTAATGCGTCCTTGTCCAGCAGGAGGTGCAATATTTCACCTAGAAAAGGGATACAAAGATGTTTTAAAGGGGACATATTATGAAAACAACACTTTTCCTGGGATTTGGGGTGTTGTTTTGGGTCTCTGGTGCTCCCACACGCATACAAACTTTGAAAAAAGTCTGTACATGATTTTTTTGAGTGAGATATGCATGGTTTTAACACTTGTATGGTTAGCGTCAGGTTTAGGGTTTTGGTAGGGTTAGGGTGAGGGTTAACCCTAACCATAACCCTTTAGGAGGAGAGCCATTCTAACCAATCACAGGCGAATCAGAGGCGAAAAAGGCGGTACTTGCCCCTACCATCCTACGAAAAAAAGATTCGCTCTCCGGATCCTATGTTCCCCGGTCACATACAAAGCGGGGAACATAGGAGCCGGGGAACATAGGACCCGGGGAACATAGGTATGCTCCCCTGTCGGAGCTGCCGGACTGCCGCCGAAGGAGGTGACATGGAGGAGAAAAGGATTGTACTCCTGGAGCTGAGCTGCCGGACTGCCGCCGAGCTCCCCCCGCCGGACTGTCCGGCAGCTCTAGCAGGTGTTCTCCGCTGAACGCCGAAGCTTCGGCAGCAGTCCGGCAGCTCCGGCGGGGGGAGCTCGGCAGCAGGAGTACAATCCTTTTCTCCTCCATGTCGCGCTTCCTATGGACTTCGGGGAATCAAGACCAAAGTTTCTTTCCCCCAATTCTCCTAAACCATGGCCGACATAACCCCCACTACGGGTCTTTACTTGTTGTGGAAGTACCAGAGACGTCAGACGCAGTCTTTATGATTCATAATATCATCCGAGGCGCACATAGCTTTTGGCGGTGATATTAGATATATTATATAAATACCTATAAATAATATATTATTATTATTATTATTATTATTATTATTATTACTATTACTATTATTATTATTATTATTATTATTATTATTATTATTATTATTATTATTATTATTATTATTATTATTATATACATATAGAGCTCCAGGAGTCCGCAAACGGCAACAATCACTTCTCCTCCATGCTGTGGTTCACTCTGACAGCTCATTGGTCAATTGGCAGCAGCTCATTTGCATTAAAGCTACAGACACCAGAAACAGCGCATTCTGAAGGGACTGAAACAGAGGGGAATAGCGGTAGGTGAGATATTTCCAGCAAAAGCAAAAAACACCATAATATGTCTCCTTTAAACCTTAATAGCTTCTACTAGACCTAGGGCAGTGCTATTCGACCTGTGGTAGCCTACCACTATGGCACTCCCACAGTGGCGGATTGGCCGTCGGGAGCACCGGGACGTTTCCCGGTGGCCTGATGGTCCTCCTGGCCTGACTTGAACAGTCACCGGACTGAGTGACTGACGCCCGGGCCAATCAAATCGATCCATGTAGTTACGTAATAACGCCGCTCGGCGACCTGTCGGCGTAACACAACAACCAATTAGCTCCGCTGTCTTCATTCCAGTAGTCGAGAGAAATGGAGAGTCAGAAAAAGAGGAAAGGTGGAGCAGAGAGAGAGAGGGACAGAAAACGTAAAGCCCTCGCCACAGACGGAGCAAAATGTTGCAAAATAAGTGACATGTTCACCAGAAGGGAAGGTCAGTCAAAAACGATCATCGCCAATCGTTTAATCATAACAATGGCGGCGGCAAGCAGTAGTAGCGGGAGCACAGAGGCTCCAACAGCAAAAAAAAACACGACTGAGGTGTTCAAAAGTGTGGGATTTTTTCACTCTCAACGCTCCCAACAAGGTGGTTATTTGCAGACTATGCAAATTTACATTAGCGTACCACAGCAGCACTACGGCAATGTACGAGTATTTAAAAAGAAAACACCCGGGAGCTCTGGTTCAGGATGGCCGCAAACCACCGCAAGTTCTGTTGATTTTCCCCCTTCCCCGACCTGGAATGTTCGTTTATCAAGCAGTCACAGTAGTATACCAAAGATAAAAGTTCGTATGTTTATTAATATTAATATTTGAATATATTCGAATATTTATTAATAATATTTGGACCATTAAATGTCTTCATTCCTTTATATGGTGAAACCATATAAAGGAACTCGGCCTAAAGCCGAGCTCCGAGGGTTTGTTTACCAGCGTTGCTATGGTGACCGATCTTGCGTGTTCCAACGGTTTATTAGGTATCTAAGCTGTCTAATCACTTCATTCACTGCCTCTTCCGTGGTCATTACAATATTATGAAATATGAATAGACTTTGTCGGGTTCGGATTTTATACTCTGGTGAAAAGAGAACTTTTGTCATGTTAAAAAAAAAAAAAGAAAGTCGTTCGATTAGTCGACTAATCGAAAAAATAATCGCTAGATTAGTCGTTAGAAAAATAATCTTTTGGGACAGCTATAGTGCTTTTTGAGGATGAGCTATCAGTTTTTATTACACGAAGAAGACATGCGATAATAGGAATTAAATGGCGAAGCGAAAGACGCGCTAATGCCAATTACTAAGGAACGGTAAAGGGTAGAAACAAACTTTTTTTCTAGAAGAAAGAAGAGATCCTTCTATTTCTTATGATGGTTTCAGAGTTTACAACACAGCCCCCTCCACACACAAACACATACACACACTGACACAGGCACACGGCCCGACAATCAATCCAGAATACCTAGACATGAATGAAAAATATGTTGCATAATGTTTGAGCCACTACAGGATAGTTTATACATGCTGAAATAATAAAGCATTATTAAATACAGCTAGCTTTTTTGTTTACTCTTAATCTATTAGGCTGCAGCTTTGTGGCAGTTTTCTTTATTGTAATTCTGCACCATAAATGATAGTTTGACTATCATAATAATATATACAGGCTCTATATGGTATGACTATAAACTTTATAGGCTGTGTTCACAGACACCTGTCTTTCTGGTTTGTGTGTGCAATACACATTGTTTGAATGTAAACAACAGTGCAATAAACTTAAAACATGGCCTGCTCTTGGGTTTTTCCTTGCAAAGGTGGAGAAGGAACCAGCAGCAGCACTGGTACCCCAAGTGCTCCTGCAGAACTGGAGAGTGTTGGTACACAGTCAGAAACAGAGCAGGACCTCCCAGGTACCACTTAAGAGCACACAGAGTATGCTTTTAGATTAATAGGTGATTTATTAATGAAACTATCAGTAAGAGTGTAATCAGGAAGAATACAATTGATGACTGCATAGTATGTAATACAAGTTTAGAATCAGGCTATACTTGTCAATCTCATTCTGCAGAGCAACCAGACGTTGAAGTTGAGGAAGAGGGAGAGAGAGAGACAGGTTCAGAGTCCAGCACAGGAGAAAATGAAAGGGAGAAAACAGAACATTCATTTGATTATTTTGCCCGCCCTCAGCCCAAGGACTATGACTTATTTTTTAAGAACCACCCAAAACAAACCACTCAAAGAATCATCCCTAATGTATTCAATTCCAAAGATGGCACCAACAGAAAATGGCTGACATACAATGATGGAACTCACTCCTTGTTCTGTTCAGTATGTCTAGCATTTGCAAAACCCTCTGCCAGTGAAAGTACATTTGCCAAAGGAGGGATGCATGATTGGAAACATGCCCATCAGAGGGTACAGGAGCATGAGAGAAGCAAGACTCACAGAGAGAGTGCAGAAGCCTTTTTTCTCAGAGCCAGCAGGGCAGACATTTGTAGCCTTTTGAGTGACAAACAAATGTCTATTCAAAGAGAGCAGATCAGAAAGAGGAGGCAGGTCATGGAACGTGTCATAAATGTAGTAAAAGTTATCGGTAAATGCGGGCTTAGCTACAGAGGACACAGCCAAGAAGCTGCGTATACATTGGAAAACATCGCCAGGGTACAGGAGCATGAGAGAAGCAAGACTCACAGAGAGAGTGCAGAAGCCTTTTTTCTCAGAGCCAGCAGGGCAGACATTTGTAGCCTTTTGAGTGACAAACAAATGTCTATTCAAAGAGAGCAGATCAGAAAGAGGAGGCAGGTCATGGAACGTGTCATAAATGTAGTAAAAGTTATCGGTAAATGCGGGCTTAGCTACAGAGGACACAGCCAAGAAGCTGCGTATACATTGGAAAACATCGCCAGCAACCATGGCAACTTTCTTGAACTAATGTTGTTGCTGAGCAAATATGATGTCTGCCTACAAGAGCACGTTAAGGATTGTATTGAGAAGAGTAAAAAACAGATGGGAAGTAAAGGAAGAGGGTCATTGGTAACAATGATGTCCAAAACGACAGTAAATAAAGTTATTGAAGTCATCAGGTCATTGATTCAGCAGACAATTGCTGTTGAAGTGAAAAGGGCAGGGATGTTCTCTGTACAACTGGACACAACACAGGATTTGACATCCAAAGACCAATGTGCAGTAGTTCTGCGATATGTCACTACTGTTGTCCATGAGAGACTAATTGCTGTCATTGACTGTGAGTCATCAACTGGACAGTACTTTGTGGACCTTGTAAAAGAGACACTCGCAAAGATGGACATAGACATCAAACATTGCATTGGCAATGCAACAGATGGAGCAGCTAATATGCAGGGAAAATACAGAGGCTTCTCTGCATTGATTACAGAAGTATCTCCCAACCAAGTCCACATTTGGTGTTACTCACACATCCTAAATCTTGTGCTGAGTGACCACTCGGGTTGTTGTTGCAAGCGAATCCCTTTTCTGTCTCCTGAATGACATTGCAGTGTTAATTCGAGACTCCTATAAGCGCATGCACCTATTGGAGGAAACCACTGAGGACAAGAGACGCAGGCGGCTAGGTGTCATTGGTGAAACACGCTGGTGGGCTAAAGATGAAGCATTGAAGAAAGTCTTCGGAGGCTTTGCAAAGCCCAACCAGGCACTCTACACAGATGTCATCATCACTATGGAGAAAATTGAAAAGGACATGACCATAAAACCTTCTATCCGAAGCAAGGCCCAAGGGTACAAAGATGCTCTGCTAAGGTATGAGACGATTCTCACAGCTGAGATTTATCTTAGGATCTTTGAGAACACATCCCCTCTCTCGAAATATTTGCAAACAAGTGGGATAGATTTTGTGACAGCACAACACCTAGTGACTGGAACAGAGGATAATCTGAGAAAGTATGCAAGAGACTTTCAGAGTGTGAAGAAGGCAGCAGACAACTTTGTTGAGTGGGCCAATGGCATTCTGGAAGAACAGCAGAACTGTGATGCTGAAGCTCAAACTGCTCTGCCAGAGAAGAGAACAAAAATAAAGAAGAGAAGGCCAGGTGAATTGGCAGAAGATGACCTCATTGCTAATGCTGACAAAAATTATGAAATCAAAATCCACAATGTGATACTGGACACTGTTGTGGAAAGTATCCACCATCGTTATGCAGCAAATGCAGTGCTCTGTGCAGATGTCTCCTGCATGGATCCTAAACGCTTTCCTGAAATCAGAGAAAAGGGCCTTCCAAACACAGCCATGAAGGAGCTCAGCAAATGCTTGTTGAAATTTGATGACCGTGCCACTGTTGAAGCATTGCAGGCTGAACTGACCAGCCTTGCACAACACTGGGAAAGACTCAAACAATCACTACAAGAGGAGTACAACACCAGGGCTGCCACCACCAGTGATGACTCTGGAGAGGATCTTGATGAAAGTGTGGAGTTTGTGAGCACAAGTTGTTCAACCTGTAAAAACTGCCTGGTATGCTGCTATTTACTCCTGTCACAGTACAATCTGCTCACAGATGCATATCATATCATTGGTTTGGGCTACAAGTTCATCCTCACACTATCAGTCTCACAGGTGGCCTGTGAGAGGACCTTCTCTACTCTGAAACTTGTGAAGAATCGCCTGAGAACCTCTCTCAATCAAGAGAACTTAGAAGCATTCATGCTGATGGCAACAGAGAAGGAGATTCTAATGGCACTTGACAAAGATGACATTATTGACAAGATGGCAGAGAGCAGTGAGCTACTGCGCCGCCTACTGGTTTACTAGGGATAATCGCTGACTGGTTACTCTTAGTGATCTACTTTATTGACACTAATGAGTGAATATTGTATTCTAAGTTCTTCTTTGTTGTTCTTACATTGTTGCTTGTTCAATTTAAAGAAATTAATATATTCCAGTTTTGATAAATGTTTTATATGTTTGATGCTTGAAAGTAAAGTTAATTATTGAACATCCAAGCTAGTATTTGTCTCTCTTTTTACAAATATAGGCCCATTGTTTTGTGTGTCTTGCCTTGTACATTTGTGTATCCTATGGCTGCTGTCCTCAATAGTTTTTGAGTATTCATCCATTGCTATAACATTTGAAAACAGGGTTTTCAATGAAAATCATATATTCAAATAGATAACTCATCGGTCACTCCTAAATCTCTTTTAACTATCAAATAGTGTTAGAATACACAACTAGAGGTATGGTGGTCTGCATGAGAAGGGTGGCCTGGAATGGCATCAAATTCCCGGCCTGAATTATTGTCCCAGTCCGCCACTGCACTCCCACCCTACCAGGGTGGGAGAGGGTACCAAATGTGGTGTGTCAGATGTTATTCTTGAAAGACAGACATTTACAATAATATACAAATAATAATATAGATAATTTAAAATAAATATATATCATAAATATTGTTCAGTAAATAAAGTATTATGACTTCTTTCAAATAATAGTGTCGCTATGGATTAGCGTGCATTTCATCCCATGTTTTCCACTGGCATTTTTTCAGTGGAACACACTAAGCAGTGTTGCTGAATTTACTAACCACTGTTTCCCACTGGCCATGCCCCGCTTGCAGCTATAATTGTGTATAAAGTGCTCAGCCACTGCATTTGTACGATTAACCTTTTTAAGCATTCCTATATGAGCTGGTCCCAAAAAGGTCTTGATGACCATTCAGTGGTACACCTAAGGATAAAAGTTGTTACCACTGGCATAGAGTGGCATATAAGATCGGCATATCATGCTATTGTCACATCAAACTATTTTGTCTTTGCCATTAATGAATGGGTTTTGGTCTATGTGGATAGTGTAGCCCAGGTAATCTCCTTATTTACCAGCCTCTTAGCCAAGAGGGAATTCCCCTTTGGGTTGAAGTTTGACATTTATTTTTCCTTGTCAGACACCTGGATTACAACCAAAATCCACAGTTTACAGTGCCATCCAGTATGGGTTTGGGTGGGGTGGCTCCTGAAGATATTTGTTTAGTTTTGTCTTGTTTTTTACAAGGAAAACCCCAGTAACAACCCTACAAGTTACAATTATGATGCTTCGTAGATTTGAGTTCACAAAAGGGTCAAACTTTTGTCCAAACTCAGACATGACAGACATAACAGATATTAGCCTAAGTTAAATCTGTCCTCAGCAAACACGTATCCCGCTCTGAGTTTACATGGTATATCCCGGATAGACAGTCAAGGATCTCTTCAGCACGTTGCTAGGACACACCCTTCAAGCACACAACGGCCCATAATAATACACGGCTGATACTACAGCAGGTCTGAACAGGTATAATTGGCATTCTTTCCCCACCCACCAAATATCTACAACTGGGTTCTTAGTGCAGCAGATGAGGTGTAACCACCGCCAAAATCTACCGGAAAACATTTGGCTTTATCTGAACACTGTGCATTGTAACGACCATCTCAGGGCTGAAAAATCGATACCCTTTAATTGCATGCAATTCTACAAATACAAGGTGTATTGTTTAATTGGAAATAAAATAACTTATTAGGGTGTGAGCTTTTAAAATGCCCTCTAACCATCTAGTAAGTCTTTCAACAACTAAATGAATCAATCAAGATCTTTGTTTACAGCAAATGATCCTTCAGCAAGTTTGCCAATGATTTTCAACCTCAACTTTAAACATACAATTACTAGCCAGTGAGCCAGTGGCAATTTAATGTGATTCATCTGTACACCAACCAGTGACTCTTCATATAAAAGGAGTCACTGGTTGGTATACAGATGAATCACATTCAATTGCCAAAATATTTTTAGTAATACTCCATTCCTCAAGGATCACCGAAATTCTTTACCTCTTTATTAAAAGCAATTTATGATACAAAACCTCTAGAAAATTACTTGAAATTATATATGTTTATTCAACCATCTTCATTGACTATATTTCCTTCTATATTCCAAACCCTGTAGCGAGTGAAACATGTGGCAGTGCTTACAGGTGTTCCCATCAACCAACCGGCCAAACAAGAATTTAACCTCTATCCCAGTTTTCAATTGGAAGTCAAGGCAATAGTCCTTTTAACTCTCAGTCTCATTGCTGTATACATGCCTTCACCCCAGAGGCAAAGCGGGAGTTGATGTCTTTCTTTTCTTTTGAATAGCTGGTGTTGGGTTTTTGAAGAAGTTTTCACCTGACCGTTCATGACAATCCAATGAAACACCATTACATCCATCCTTGTAACCTTGTTGAGTCTTTATGCTGCCTTAAGGGATAGTTTGTGTAAACCGTGACTCTTTGTTGCTTATTGGAGGGAACCTGCCAATGAAGCCGAGACATATTGCAGACACAATATAGTCCCCATCGCTCCTTGTGAAGCCATGATCAGTGTTTCCTATGTCCGGTAAATGTCTGTATAGGGAATGTCTAGTTAGTGCCAGGCGCCATCTTGTGAGACAGAACCAACACGAGCAGTATGTTTCTGCGATAGAGGAAGCTGCAGTTTCAGTAGAATATTGAATAAACTATAAGTGGTTTGGAAACTATAAGTACTACCTTGAAAGAAAGTAGTTCTTAAATTGCAGCCTCCTCTATCGCATTCACATTCACATTCCCTATAGGCCTCCTCTTCTCCTTTGGTCTTTGGTTGGGCTCTTTTGGGCAGAGCCACCCTCTCCGGGCCCTGTCAGTGATGTTAGAGGAGTGAGAATCAGGAGGGGAGGGAATTCAATTGGGAATACACCATTCCC
The DNA here is from genome assembly GCF_949987615.1 of Pollachius pollachius. Classification (NCBI taxonomy): domain Eukaryota; kingdom Metazoa; phylum Chordata; class Actinopteri; order Gadiformes; family Gadidae; genus Pollachius; species Pollachius pollachius. The sequence goes on from NC_136935.1 coordinate 12,694,452, forward strand.
ACACATGGCTGGAGTCTCTGAGTCTCTGGGTGAAGGAGGGCGATTGCCCAAACCCCAGCCTCTCCACCCGGATCATCACTATTCCAGCTCCTGACTTCAGGGAGTAGAGAAAGATTACTTCAGGGACAAGACAGAGATTGCCTTGAAAGACCGTTCTATCCACGAGCAAGCGCTTCAAACTTGAACACACTTCTTTCCAACTCCTTAAAGTTCAACATGTCATCATATGCACCCTCTGAATGATTGTCTTATGTGGATCATCGCACATAAGAGTTCTTTCCCTACTCGATTACACTGGAGTCCTACGGATGTGGTGAACACCAAAAAAACACGGCTAGGCTTTCACTGGCCTAGCTGTGTGGCAATAAAAATTTGTTTTCCTTCCAATCAGACCTCGGGGGGGTCTTGGGGCGCCTGGGTTCCCTGCACTGAGGCCTCAGGCAGAAGGCGGGAGATGGGCTTGTTGCACATTGGGCAGACGCTGCGGATCTCGAACCACTTCAGCAGACACCTGAGGAGAGGAAGGAGAAGTGGTGACTCGATACGCTGACTTCATACGTCGTGTTCCTGCAACATTAGTCAACAACACCACTTGGCTACAGGGCCTGGGGGTTTAACAGCCTGTAATACGTTTACTCGTCAGTTGGTCAGCTAGCTTCTCAAGCCTGGCGTCACTCGCTGGAGGGGAATACATAGGACAATAACAGACGGCAGTTCTGAATAACATGTTTCAGAAGCTGATGAACATTCCTGTCCAAATTTCGGAAATATATATGGAAAGCTAAATGTTTTTTGAGGTTGAGAACCCTAGAAAATTTGCTTCCTATCCTCTATCTCTGGTGTTATTAACTTTTTAATAAAACCTGGAATTAAATTAAATAATCATCCTGAACATAATTATGTTCAGGACGCACAACCCACCACCAACTGTATCGCAAAGGATTTTCTCAAATTGTAGTTTAAGAAACACTGCTCTATGTTCAAACTGTGTTGTTGTTTCGTGTCCACCCAGAGCTGAGTACTCACTTCTTGTGGAAGGCGTGGGAACAGGGACACACTCCGAGTTCATCACAGCTGCGGAATTCTTCCAAGCATACGGCGCACATTTGCTGCAATGTTGGAAAAAGAACGAGTATCAAGAAGGTAATCTCGAAAATCACAATTCATGATTTCACTAATTATGACCCGATCGTTTTGGTGGTCACGACTCAAAATGCATGTATGTTGATGTATTATGACTATTACATTTGGAATTTACTAGGAAGACATGATGCATAATATTAGGATAATAATTCTGAATTACCTAATTTAGGTGCAACTACAAAAATCACCACTTTTATATCATGCTTTGAAATATGGCCTATGACTTAACATTCATTTGGATATTTATGTATCACATTCAACTTACACCAATGAGCTGGAGTTTATTTCCTGCTTCTTTCAAAACGACCTGTTAATACAAAAATGTATACCATATTTGAACATTTAAATGTAAATAATATGTCTGCGGATAATTATATGATTTGTATAATATTTGTGTAAAGTGTATGGGTGCATTTGTTTTGAATTAGTGTCAGGTCTCATTTGTCATCGTAAGACACATTCATCGGGTACCAGATTTAGCAAACAAGCAATGATAGCACTAACTTCCTCATTTTCCTCAGAGGGATGTGTCTTTGTTCTATTGTGTTATAGTCTTTAAAAGGGAAGTAAGTTAGGCTAAGGCAAAGCTCACATCTTACCTGATTATATCCATACTGTTCTCTAGAGCTTTGTCGCCGTAGTCTGTAGTATATAAAAAAAAAGATCAACATTAGTTTTTTCCCATGTTAAATTTCTATTCACTAATAAGTTATACAAGCAACTTGTCGTAAACTTCCGGATACATGTACATAAGAAGCAGAAACATGTACTCTCATGGGCCGGATGCCTACAGGTCTACCTACTTTAGGTATAAAGGTTTGAACCAAGACTCCCAGTTTGCAAGCAACTTCAGGAAAAATTGCCGCCACACTGGTATTAAGTAACAACAACCAAAACCCAACAGATGTTTTGGTTTTATTTTTTCAGGATGAGAACTGGAGGATTCCAAAACACTAAAGAACGACCAACAGAGGTTCATCAGAAACACACATTAGGTTTTCCCTCAGACTCTGAATCATTACTTACTAATAATACCTTTTTTTTGAAGAGCATAGAAAAAAGTATCCTTTACTAATAGAAAACAAAGTATGCGGCAGGTGAATGTGTAGTGGTTGGAGATGCTTGAAAATACTGGATTTGATCCCCAAATACCCATCGTCTAACCTGTAGGGATCCTTAAGCAAAAGGCCCTTACTCCAACCCGCTCCTCAATGTCCTGTATCTGTCTTCACTTTACGTTGATTTTGATAACTATAGTAAATAGTAAAACTGAATTCCTAAAATTGCCTGTAGCAGATGAAAATGCTGATGCTGATAGTTATCCAGGATACATATGCTTGGATGAAAACATGAGAAAACACGTTTAATAGGGCGAGGCGTTCAAAGCAGGGTGGAAGTTTGGAGAATCTCATGCAGAGGTTTGGCCTGTTTTATACCTGAACATGTAGCAGCAGATGATGAGGCTGAGCATGAAGACGAAGAGGGCTATGCCCAGGATAATGACATAGATGTTGAGGGGCAGGTGGTAGTCTTCTGTAGTCATGTTGCATTTGAAGTCTGAGCTTTGCATTCCAGATCCACACAGACACCCTGGTTGGGAGAGGATCACGTCGACACAACATTAATAACTTGTTTCCTGATATTGCCAATTTATACACTAATATGAATTATTGTTAACTAAACGAAAGGCGTACTAAGGTCGTTTCTGTGATGGAGGTGAACAGTTTCTTACAGGCGGGTTCCTTAAACTGTCACATATAGTATATGCATGTATACTAGAATGGTACCTGAAATGACAGGTATAAAGATGACGGAAAAGGATGACATATAGCAGTCCTTAAGCATTATTATAATCAGTCTCAGTATTTCATGTCAAAGGTGAGGTGAACTTTGAATAGCTGAATTTTGAGTGAGAATTCCAGTGCTTTTGTTATTCACAGATAATTTGCAGAACCTCAAGGTTGAATTTGCATACATGGTTTAGCATAGTTTGTAAATGTTGTTCTTAATTTCTACTGAATAACCAGTTCTAGTGGTTTGTTTTGCTCTAAGCTTTTTTTTGTCTGTGTGTGCGTACGTGCGAAAGTAGATGTAGATTTTTTCTCTCTCTCTCTCTCTCTCTCTCTCTCTCTCTCTCTCTCTCTCTCTCTCTCTCTCTCTCTCTCTCTCTCTCTCTCTCTCTCTCTCTCTCTCTCTCTCTCTCTCTCTCTCTCTCTCTCTCTCTCTCTCTCTCTCTCTCTCTCTCTCTCTCTCTCTCTCTCTCTCTCTCTCTCTCTCTCTCATAGTAACCAGAGTCGCTGCCCCACCAAATTCCAGGTCCTAGTGTCTATTTCTCCTTCAAATGTTACGTTCCCCCGCCCTGAGCAGGGGTCGAGCAGAGGGTACAAGACGTCACCTACACAGAGTATATGCAAGCATGGTCAAACTTCTATGATAAAACAATCATACGACACATTGCTGTGTGTCGTCGTGTGAACTGTAAGGTGTTGTTGTTTTGTTAGTTATTTGTGTTTGGCTCGGGGGGAGCTGTAGTGTCAGAAGCAGGTAACGGGTAAATCATTGATAGTGGAACACTTGGCCAGTGGCCACAAAGCGATGCCTCTTGGACTACCACTGTGATTTTATGAGAGCGAGGCAATGTTGAGCACATATTAACAGTACAAACAACAACAACAATAACCATAACAACTCAAATTGCAGTCCAAACCCTGTCCCCTGCCCTTTCCCAACGCTTTGAACGGCCTTACTGTGGTACACAATATCTATAACTAAATACAGTTCAGTGTGATTACTAGTCTAAGCGTCTAGAGTAGACTACTCACCACTGCACCACTTGACAGGATGCATGAAACTAGCAAGTAGTCCCGGGGAGACGAGAGTAAACACTACTCCTGCCAAGAAACGGTTTTCAGCGATTCAACTTTTAATATGCCGGGGGAAAAATAGTCCTGGAGTCGTCACCTGCAATTCCTCAAGAATACTTTATGAATGTCCTGCTAATTGTACTATTTACAGCGCAACTTTCGAGGTGTGACGATGATTGTGACGATCCAAAACCAAAAGCAAGGTTTCGATTTTACAAGACATGCGATGCGGCCAAGACGACATCTGTCCCTCTCTCTGTGTCATTGTATTTCCGTCTCCTCACCAGAAGTGCTGTGGGTTTTGTAAAATACTGCAGCCTGCTGCTCGTGTCCTGTCTCGCCGAGGGCACACTGTGCTTAAGAGAACACGGTACACTCCATGACAGCAAACAAGGCGGAGAAGCGGAAAGGTGGTTTGGATGGGGGGTGGGGGTTATCTCCTTGCTCTCTAATTACAACACACACACACACACGCGCGCGCACACACGCACGCACACAGGCACGCACGCACACACAAACACACACACACCCTTCACGCTCTCTCATTTACGTCATTTACAGACTCCCGCGTTGCCCTCAACGACCCTGGAGTTGCCGTCGTATCCACAACGCACGCACACACAAGGTTTAGATTTTCCAGTATTTCTCATGAGAGTGCGTTCAGTTCAAAGGCCTAAATCGATTCATCCCCGTTCTCACTCACTCGTTTTCTCTCTGCCTCTCCCCTCCCTCTCCACCTCTATCCGTATGTGTCTCTCTCCCTACCTCTCTGTGGTGCCAAATTCACTTGAGCAGCCTCAGTTTTGTAAACAGATCTCATATGATCATCTGTCTTAGCTACACTCCCCCCAACCAACACACACACACACACACACACACACACACACACACACACACACACACACACACACACACACACACATTCATTGTATCAAAATGTTGTGGAAGTTATATCACAGAGAGGATAGAGTGTAACTAAATCTAGGGCATAAATAGCAAATTACGTGTGATATACTGTCTGTCCCTCTCCTCTCTCACTCTTTCTCTCCCTCGCTCTATCCCTCGGTCTCGCTCGCCAAGCTTGTTTTTGTTGTTCTTATTGTTAATTAACCAATTCAAAGTGCTGATATAAGGAGGGCAGGTCCAGCACAGTGATTGTAGTGAGGGCATACATCTTATTGATAATGGTTTCACCTAAATGTAAAAATGTTTGATAGGATGTATTATGTATAGGTATTATGAGGTTAGGATGATAAAATGATATATGGATGATATAGGATGACTGGGAAAAGGTTGACAGAGAGAGTAACATTTTGATTAACTCCCTCCTATGCAGACTCTGTCCAAATGTTATACTTGTACCTATTTATTCTTCCTTTGTTAAATCTCTTGAACCACCATTTCAATGCAAAAGAAAGAGAGCAAGAGGGAAAGAGAGAGAGACATACATGAAGAGAGAGTATATCTTAAGCACTTCCCTAAATCCCCTAATCGCTTGACAAATTCTCAACCAAAAAATAATCAGTACTTTTCCAGAAACATTCATAAGCTTTAATTTGAGCCCGTGATGACCTTTATATCTTTGAAATTACACATTATGTGGTCAGAAATCTTCACTAAACCTCAAATCTGATAAAATAGAATTTAGAGTCACTAGTCTTCCAGATGGAGGGTATCTTGTTTTGGCAGCTAAATGTTTTAATTTGGACTGCTAATACTGCTATCTGAAGTGAAGAACAGGAAAAGTGAACAGGAGGATCATGCATGCTTTTAAATCGTATCCTAAAATGTTAAATAGTATATGTTGTAAATATCCATATGGCTTATCCAAAATGATACACTTAAGTAGTGTGCAGCTACATTGCATTACAAATATTTTGCTGACACTCTTATCCAAAATTGACCTACAATAAGTGGATTTAACCATGAAGATACAACCCACAAATTGCAAGATTAATGCTTAACATTCTTCATATAGATAGCGAAGATCTTCATTATTTTTCCGCGGCCAAGATTTTTGTCCGAAACGGAAGATGTTCAGGGCTTTTTGCTGTCATGATGTCAGTAGGGAGCTGGTTCCACCATTGTGGAGGCAGGACAGCAAATAATCCAGATTTTGCTGAGCGGCAGCTGGGGCCTTCTCGCAGTTAGGAAGTATCAAGCTGTTTGGCAGTCGCAGAGCGAAGTTGACGGGCTAAGGTTTGACCATTCCTCGACATACGATGGGCCTGAGCCATGTGCAGCAGGGCAGCCGAGTACCCGAGGCTTTAATCAGATTCGAGCAGCCACCGGTAACCACTGCATGGTGCGTAGGATTTATATGCTGTGGGAGAACTTGGTGATGGACAAGCAGGGCTGCTGTATTCTGGATGAGTAGCGGAGTTTGAATGAGACATGCAGGCGGACCAGCTAGAGGAGATATGCATGAATCTAAGAGAGAGATGACAAGAGCCTGGACCAAACCCAGCGTGGTCTTGGGTTTGGTCAACATCCGTTTCTCAGGGTGAGAAACGGATGTTTCATTCTACCTGAATCTGCATGTTAGCAGCAAAGGGCAGCTGGTCATCCAGTGTTGCCCCCTAGTGCCTTGCCGTCAAGCCACAAACACCACAGAATTCTCAATAATGATAGAGAGCTCATGGATGGGAGAAGCCTTCCCTGGAATAAAAAAAGTTCAGTCTTGTCCAGACTTGACACTCAAGAGATCGGAAAAAGCCAAATGACAGGATCCGGTGACTAAGTTTACAGGGAGAAGAGGATGGGACCTCCAATATAACCCTGAGGGACCCCAGCAGAGAGGCTATAAGGAAGAGACACAGCTTCAAGTGTGATCCTTGAGGTAGGATGAAAACAAGTAGAGTGCAGTGCCTGAAACTCCAAGTTCTTGGAGGGTAAAAAGGATGATCTTGGTGGGAAGAGGATAGGACCCACAATAGAACCCTGAGTTACCCAGTAGACTGCTGAAAAGTCTAGCACAATGACAAAGAAGGAGAGGGAGGCTGTCCCAATGCTGTGTGGCTTATCCTTGACGGCAAGGAGGGCAGTATCCATTGAGAGGCCTGCCTTGAATCCAGAATGAGAGACAGGTTTGTAACAGAACGGTACCACACTGGAAGCAGATGGGTGGAACAATGGTCAACACATCTGTTATGAATGGAATAGTTGTTGGTAATTTGCTCATGGCTATGAATCATGTTAATATTTAGTGAAAGTTTATCAATCAGAAAGGCCACATGGTGCATGCAGGAAGGTCCCAGTGCACATACTCAAGTGAGAAGCCCATCAAATTGTTCCCAAGATGCAGAGTGGCAGAGTTGAGTAAACCCGATGTGATCGTACCAAGGGAAGTAGTGTCCGTAGAGGAGGAGAATGGAGAAGTGTACGTGAGGAAGGTCAGCCGTGGAGAGGTCAAGTCAGTAGAGGGGGATGAACTACTGTCTGTTCCGGTACACGCCAATCTCGAGGGTGCAGAAGCTGGACAACCTTCTCAAGAAACACAGGGATGTGTTCTCAGAGCATAAAAGTGATTTTGGGTACACCACCACGGTGACCCACCGTATTCAGACTGGAGATGCAAGGCCAATTAAGCAAAGGCATCGGCGTATACCTCCACACATATTTCAAGAGTTTAAGAAACACGTGCAGGTCTTGGTTGCACAGGGGGTATTCAAAGAAAGCTGCAGCTTGTGGGCCTCCTCTGCGGTAATTGCCATTAAGCCAGACCAATCTGTACGGTTCTGTTGTGATTGCCGTAAGCTAAACGGTGTCACGTTGAAGGACGCCTACACGCTCCCAAGGGTTGAGGAGTCATTGGATGCCCTTGGAAAGGCAAAGCTCTTCTTGATGCTAGATTTGACAGCAGGCTATTTTCAGGTGGCTGTTCATGAAGACGATCAGGAGAAAACGGTTGTTACCACCCCATTTGGCTTATACCAGTGGACTAGAATGCCATTTGGTCTCTGCAATGCCCCTGCCACATTTCAGAGGCTAATTGAGGTAGTCCTAGGCGATCTGGCATTTGACGTGTTACTGATATACCTGGACAGTCGTCTGAAGGTACATGGGCTTAAGCTAAAACCAAGCAAGTGCTTCCTGCTAAAATCAGAGGTCAAATTCTTGGGCCATATTGTTTCTGCGGAGGGTGTTCAAGTAGACATACAAAAGATCAAAGCACTCCGTGATTGGCCGGTGCCCAGGAGTACAAAAGATGTGCGGCAAGTGGTCGGGTTTATGTCAGGCGTTTCGTCCCGAAATTCGCCCAGCTAGCAAAGTTGTTACATTCTCTAATGGGAAAGGGCAAGAAGGAGAGTGGAGGACAGTCTGTTCTCTTTGTGTGGGGTAGAGAGTGTCAAGAGGCTTTTGATAAGCTAAGGGTGTCATGCCGCGTCCTGCTACGCAGTCCAACACCCCCATCTAGTGGCCACTTGCCGCCACTGTACCCCATTCTTCCGTCACACCTGTCTTCAATCAGCAATCTCCACTTCCAACTTCAGCCGGGGATCTCCATCCATCCGGCACCAGTTCGTCGTTATAACTACCTAGTTCGTATCAGTCCTACCAGCATTCTCTAGACCCAGTTCGGTGTTCCCGTTCTCTTGCTAACCCTCTTTCCTCTTCCCTAGTTCTCTGTCCGTCACTCTGCCTACCTGTTGCCGAACCCCTGCCTGCCTGACTACCCGCCTATCGTCGAGTCCTTGCCTGTCTGACTGCCTGCCTGACGCTGAACCCCCCGCCTGCCTGACTACCCGCCTGTCGCCATGTCCTTGCCTGCCTGACTCACTCCCTGTTGCCGAACCCTCGCCTGCCTGACTACCGCTTGCTTCGCCCCAGCTTGTCATCTACCCTGTGTCCTAATAAACCCTCTTTCCTTTTACCCCGTCTCTGCCTCCCTGTGTCCAGCACTTGGGTCCCCTCGCCCCACAAAGGAAGCACCTTATGTCATCTCCGGTGCTTGGTACCCTGACTTTTCACTCCCTTTCACCCCTACCACTGATGGAAGCCTTCTTGGGTTGGGGGCAGTGCTCAGCCAGCGGCAAGAGGGGGAGCGCGTTGTCGCCTTTGCTAGTCGAGACCTTTCGGGGTTCCGAGCGAAATTACAAGAACTATAGTGCATTTAAGCTCGAATTACTAGCCCTTAAATGGGGAATAGCAGAAAAATTCCGGGACTTCTCAATGTAGTCTAGATTTGTTGTAGTGACTGATCATAATCTCGAGACAGCTAACCTCGGGGCGGTGGACTAGAGGTGGGTCGCCCAGTTAGCCGAGTATGATTTTGAAGTGCATTATAAGCCGGGGAGGGAGAACACAAATGTGGATGTACTGTCTCGGCTCCCTCGAGCACAGGAGCCTGAGGTCAGTGACACTGATAAAGACTTTCTCGTCATTCAGGCTGAGGAAGTGCGTGCCTGTCTATGGCCTGGACCGAAAGCAAATGAAAGAAAGCCCAGTGTGCAGGTGACTTCCCAAGCTGCTGTTACAGCAAAGGTTTCTGGGTATAGCTGGGAGGAGGTTCAGCAACTTCAGGCAGATGATCCTGTCGTGGGCCCTATAGCAAGGGCAACAAAATGTAACACTCGGCATTTCGTTGAACCAGTTACAGGAAATACAAAAAAAAACCCAACTAAAAAAGCTGGCCTCGCAATGGGATTGACTGAGCATCCGTCAGGGTGTCCTATTTCGTAGCATTTATGATCCCAGAGACGGCAAAGAAGTGCACCAGTTGGTATTACCGGAGTCAGGGGCATAGGAATGAGTTTAACATTGAGGGGGACACATATCGGAAACCTGACAGATCCGTTAATGGTTTGTACAGAAATATGTCATAAATGAACTACACTGAAAAAATTCACAAATATATTTTATTCTACTTGTGGCAACCTGGACCCAGGAATGTCTCTGTCTAACGGGAAATACCACACGTCACAATTGGTTTACAGCCCTGGAGGGCAATTATTCGGGGAAAATCAAGGGGTTCCCGTGGCACAGGACCCAACGGGAGAAACGAAAAATGAAACTCCTACTCCGTGAGTCAGGGGAAAAAGGGGCCAATGTTCTATCCTCTCGGGGGGGGGGGGGGTCGGTCGGGCCGGCCTCCGGTGCACGGCGGCTTTGTCCTTGGACGGGGGCTGGGAGCCTGTCGGGCCGTCTCGGTTCACCTTCCTGATCCTCGTGCATCCGCAGCTCTGGGTTTAGTCCGCTTTCACCCGGCTCCAACTCTGTTTGTGGGACAGGTGACAATCTCTTTTAAGGATTACCTCTCCCTCCTCGCTCCCCGCCGCAGGTGTTCCCTGTTTCGCCGATTATTGGGGTGGAGGGGGCGTGCTCTGGCTCCACCTGCTGGATATAGGCGGTACACGCCCTCTACAACCTCTCCCCTGGGCCGTCCAGCCCGGGGGGTTGGGGTCGGGTTGCCACATATTAAAAAGATAAATTTATAAATGTAAAGGAAAACACATTTTGAATGGCAGTAATGAACTGATGAATATCAAATCAATTCTTTAATTGCACGCTCAATCTTCCAGTTTTTGTAGAATAAGAAGCGGTGACAAGACGCTGTGTTGCACTTTCAAAATAAAATAAAATATTTTTCTCCTCTAGGTATAATTTTAGGTGGGACAAATGCGCCTGTCTCCAATATTGGAGGGGACACGTCCCCCCCGGTTCCTACGCCCTTGACCGGAGTCCATGTGGAAACTTGTGTTCAGTATGGAGCATGAGCACGGGGGTCATTTTAGTCAGAAGGGTACACTTGCACAGATGACGCGCAGTTTTTACTGGCCCTCAATGAGCCGAGATGTACAGGAGTGGGTGAAACATTGTAAGTGTTGTGCACTTGCCAAAGACATATTTACAACTATCCGAGCCCCATTGACATGCACTAATGTGGCCATGGATTACACCAAATTAGAGATGTCTGTGGGTGGCTATGAGAATGTTTTAGTCATGACTGACATGTTCACACGATTTACAATGGCTGTGCCCACGAAAGACCAGTCTGCTAAAACTACAGCCAGGGCCATTGTCAAGCACTGGTTTGTGTATTATGGCTGCCCCTCTAGGCTTCACTCAGACCAGGGGCGCAGCTTTGAATCTAGTGTTATCAAAGAACTTTGTCGTATCTATGGCATCTCCAAGAGTCGTTCAAGCCCATATCTCCCCCAGGGCAACGCTCAATGTAAGCGATTCAATAGATCGATGTATGATATGCTTAGAACTTTGACACCAGAGAGGAAGCGCAATTGGAAGGAGTATCTTCCTGAGCTTGTGATGGCTTATAACAGTCATGTTCACTCCTCGACGGGATACTCCCCGTTTTATCTCCTCTTCGGTCGAGATGCACAACTGCCTCAGAACATTCTGGGGGGAAGAGACTTGGAGCCCAGTGACATTGACAACCTCGATGATTGGATCCTCGACCACCACGAGAGGCTGAGAGTGGCAGCGGAGGCTGCTGGGGACGCCGCTCAGGATGCGTCACAGCGACGCAAACGTCTCTACGACCGGAAGTCACGCGCTGCACTCGTCAGATCGGGTGATCGAGTACTACTAAAGAATCATCGACCAAGGGGAAGGAACAAGATCCAGGACAAGTGGGAGCAAGATCCATATTTAGTTGTCAAGCAGAACCACCCCGACTTACCTGTCTTCACAGTCAGGCCCGAAACTGGGGGGCCGTCAAAAGTAGTGCATTGAAATCAGATGAAACATTGCACCTTTCAGACACCTATTAGAGAAGCAGTTGCTCCCAGGCGCAAGAGAGCTGCATCTGGTTCAGACGCTAACTCTGTAGGGTTAGTTTGCATTCCTTACACCCTTCACAACACACTAACACCAGGCGAGGGTAGGGGGGCTGGTCAAGGGGAGTTGCGGGATGTTGAGCCAGGGGCAGTCTTGGGTGGCAGCCTGGGGGAGGTATCTGATCATAAAAGTGTATGATCTATAGCTACCTATAATGGTAGCTCTGGGGAGGGGACTGTAATTGAGAGTTTATCTGAAGATGCGGATAACTCAGTCAGATAATGAGTCTGTAATAATGAGACGCCCACAGAGGAAGACTAGGGGTCAGTTACCTGTGACGTATCGGGAGGGGTATGTTCTGAAGTGAGCTCCTTTTCCTTTGTTATCTTTTGTTTTATTATGTGATTTTGTTCAACACTAACGAAAATCTAAAAGAAATGAATGCATGTGTACATCTGTTCTTGTTCTATTGATGTTACATTGTTGAATGAGAAAATCGCTATGATATGTAGCCCCTACGATAACCTTTCCCTCATAATAGCCTCACCCAATTGCACCCATGAACTTGGCCATAGGCTCGGCCAATCAATGACTTGCATGCATGTGCACTGGCGAATGGGAGGAGAGGAGAGGGCGAGACAAGAGAAGGTTGGCGGGAAACTAGGGAGTGGATTGCGGGTCAGAGAGGACCTATGCGGAAGGAGATTTCGGTATGATAGATCAGTTAAAGAACAGTTTAGCTCTTAGTTATTGCGTGCACTACATGTTTTAATCTGAGCTACAGAATAGTTACGGCTTGAGTGGCGAGTGGAAGAGCGGAAGACTCCATGCCATCAGCGCTGAAGATTCATCCGGTGTCATATCATTAACAAATATAGTTCGCATAGTGCGAGACGACCGTCCTCGCTTGGTAGTGCAGAGTGTCTATTCAGCCTCATACATACTAGCCCGTCGCCAACGTTGGAAGCTTGTCACGCCAGAGAACGAAGAGCCAGCCAGTTCACTGCTACAGCCCGGGACGTATCTGTGGCTCATCTCACCTGCTCTCCCTCCCTCTCTCACGCCATTGATACACGGTGCGGTGGGTGAGTAAATAGGCTACCCTGCCACACATGACTCTACCATTTTCAACGGACAGCAACGCGCTCGTGATGAACATGTTCAATTGGTGAATAGTCGGCACATACGTAACGTTGACAATCCGAACCAAAAGGGACATTGAACTTGAGAGTGGACACGTTGGTGGTTACAGGTTGATAGGGAAACTATTCCTATATGCTTTACATTTGATTTATACATATATCTTTTATTTTTCATTTACTTTTCTATTTTATCTAGTATAAGAAGACTAGTATTTAGTATAATAAATAACCACTAATTTTTCAACTGTTACACTATTGCTTTTATTGTGGAGATTTTCCATCTTCTCTGAAGTATAGTGGTTAGGGGGAATACAGGGTAAGACACACACACCGATACTTACTGATATTCTGTTCTTTAGGTCTTCACCGTGACAGGTCCAAATCCTAAAGCCTAAGCTATTGTACTTCAACCTAGCAGGTAGAGTAGACACAAGACTAATAGGTCTGGGTGTAAGGGACCTAGATCCTCTGACTTCCAGCCATTCAGGGAAGAGTGATTTACCCCTACTAAGCGGACGTAGGTCCCGTCCGCTACATATGCAAAAGCATAACAGGATGTCTGAGTTAGGACACACATTTCTGTTGATTGTCTAAATTCATATGTTGGTATTTATTTAACTTTTAACTGCTTATGTGTAATTTATTTATCATTCACAAACATTGAAAAATTACCTTTGTTACACTGTTCTCGGCTATCATGCTTACCTTGCGTGGAGTTAGTCCAAAGTATTTATCAGCTGCCTGGCTAATGTACTCTACCAATAGATCCTCCTGCTCTCTGCTGAAGACTTGGTTTGGACTGACGTATCCTATCCGAGGAAGGTCCCGGGATCCCTGATCTTTAAGAAGTTTAAACTTCTTCCAATAACTATTAAGCGTAACACGGCAGATACCATGCTTTTTTGCCACTGCTCTGACAGATGTTCCATGAATAACTTCCTCTGCTGCTCTTTTCAGTATCTGGGCATCCACTCCACGATCAGTTTTCCTCACCCAGGGGCGTTTCTAGGTTTCTGAAAGATCCGGGGCTTAGCCCAGGGCCAAAACGTAACTGCGCATGCAATCTTTGAAAATAATAACAAATAACAAAATAAACAATGTATGCAGTTTATTAATACCAATGGTAAAAATATAGATTTTCACAAACTTCCCTTTGTCTTAACAAAAAAGTGCCTCATTCATAAGCACCAACATTAAACATTTAGATAATAAATGAGTCACATAGTCATATATGTATTCTTCACATATTTTTATTAGTTTCACAATAGTAAACAATGTCTGAAAAAGTATACAATGCAGAAATGCAGAAAGATAAGATGTTTAAAAGGCAAGAGCCTTTTAAACATCTTATCTTTCTGTAGTCATGCGTTTGTCTTAGTTCATTTCTTTTCTTCTACAGTATATCTGTCTTTACTTTACACTTTCCATATTGTGTATACTTGTACATTTGTCTGTGTATTATTAACTGTTACTCTACATGTATTGTCTTTCTTTGTTCATTTCTTGTTTGTAGTGAACTTTTTATTTTCACTCGTTTCACTGTTTCTTGCTCCTTTCTTTGGACCTTTGTCCTTTGAGCACAAGTGGGTATCTCCTCGGTTTGACTTGGGCGAACCGGTCAATGACTTCACCATGGTCTAAGCCACAAAGCGCATCCATCTCCACTGCCATAATAGCCAAATGATGTAGCCTCTCCTGGCCCATGGTTCTCCTCAGCCAGGTGTGGACACGGCGCAGTACACTGAATGACCGCTCACACGTGCAACTGCTGACAGGTATTGTCAAGGCTGCTTGGACAACTGAGCTCAAGGTTGGGAACATGTCTGGGTGAAGTAGCTTGTAAACACTGCCCATGTCAGAAACGGCACCTTCTCTCTTTCTTCTAGAAAGGAACTGCTTTGCCACCAGGATCTCCTCTTTTTTCAATGACATTTTATAATGTGTTGCAATCAGCTCTAGGGAATCCTCACAGAAGAAATCAACGGCCGCTGGGTTGCAAGCTTGAATGCCTCGCATTAGCTCTGCCCCCACATCAGAAAATCTGCTGTTTAGCTCAGTTACCATACGGTCAAGACATGGGTACAACAGAGTTTGTTTCAGCTGGTCTTCTGTGCCCAGATGAGCCCTTGTACCCAAGGTGGACTCTATTGTAAAGTCCTCCATCACCCTCTGCTTGTGCCTGCGACCACTGTGACTCTCACAAATGTTGTTGGCATCATAGATGTGTTTTGCTTCATTGTAAAGCTTGTCTGCCATTTCATTGGTTCGGATGGATTTCAGTGTGTCAAGGACTGCATCTTTAAAGAGTGTTGCTTGGGCCAAGTCCACAGAATCCTTCTGAAGGTACAGGTGCAGCCCCTCTGTAGTTGACAGCTACTCCGGAACATGACCAGCAGGTAGACATTTGAAAACCTGGA
Source organism: Pollachius pollachius (assembly GCF_949987615.1). Classification (NCBI taxonomy): domain Eukaryota; kingdom Metazoa; phylum Chordata; class Actinopteri; order Gadiformes; family Gadidae; genus Pollachius; species Pollachius pollachius. The sequence continues at coordinate 12,709,755 of NC_136935.1, forward strand.
CAGCTTTGACAGTAATCCGACTGCCAGAGGTGTTGCACTCTCTTCCAGGCACTTTAAAACAGCTGGCAGATTGTTGAGCATTGCTCTCACAGACTTCACCTAACATGCCCATCGGGTTTTTGACAGCTGGACAAGCTCACTCTTCTTCAAGCCCAGGAGCATCTGGACATCAGAGAATCTCTGATGGTTTACGATTGATACACTGAAGAAACAGTAGACACTCTCCAATGTCTCAAACAGGTCACTGGCTTCTGGAACAGCCCTGCACGTATGGCAGAGAACCAGGTTCAGCTCATGAGCATAGCAGTGTACGTACACTGCTTCTGGGTGTTTCTCACGAAAGCGAGCTTGAACTCCACTTACTGAACCACTCATAACGGAAGCTCCATCATAAGCCTGAGCGACACACAGGAGATCATTAAGGCCATTCGACTCCAATACATTTTCAATTGCGTCAGTGATGCACTGTGCATTCAATCCCTTAGGGGTGACAAGTTCAAGGAGACGCTCTTTGACTCCGCCATCAGCTGTAACATAGCGCACACAAACAGCAAGCTGTTCAACGTGGCCATCTCTTGCCTCATCAGCCATCACTGCATACATTTTCGATGCCTTAATCTCTTCTACGATGGTTGCAGTCACTTCATCAGCACAACATTCGATCATGCTGTTCTGCGAGGCAGGACATAGATATGTTGAATGAGAAGGGGCCTGGTAGTTCTGGAGGAAGGGGTCAAAGGTTTCAAGGAGCTTCATTACTTCTAAAAAGTTTCCCTGATTCAGGGAGGAGCTGGTTTCATCATGACCACGGAAAGCAATGCCTTGTTTCCCTAAAAGGCTAGTGACGGCCACAATGCGCCGCAGGTATTCTCTCCTTTCACTAATCTGACTGGAATTTCCAACATTCATTTGGTCGACAACATCGCCTTCTGTTAGCGTAGCTCTGTAATTCTTCCAGACCAGGATAGATGACTTGTGGACAGCACTTGCCTCATGCTCTCAGTAGCTATCCAAGGCCCTTTTCCAGTTATTAAAGCCCTCAGTGCTGAGGAGGGCATCTTTGCTGGCTCTAGGGTTGTGTTTTCCAAAGAGCTTGCATGAGAAACAGTGTGAAGAGTTTCTGCTCAAAGAATACTCCAGCCAGTCAAAAGATTCAAACCATTTGTACTGGAAAGACCGTTGCTGCTTTCCAAAACTAGTGGAGGAGTGCTGGTCCCGTCTGGGTTGCTTTGGGCCTGTTTCTCGTGTCCCTAAATCATTCTTTCCTAACAGGTTCCCTGTGCTCCCTGACCCTGATCCACCTGTATTTCCAAAAAGGGGAAAAAAGCGAAATAAAGCTATGGCCTCCTTCTCCCCCCTTTTTTAAACATGATTAAATAAAACTCTGCTATCCACAACTTGCAATTAATGGGCACTGGCAAGGATGTATACTGGGATACACTGCTGAATATTATACAATTCTGGACTAGAGATATTGGTATAGATACTCCTCACATAGCCTACAGGTACCTGCACTTGCACTTGCACTGTCCTCACTCTGGTCAGCAGCATCACTGGCAGCTGCATCTATGTATGCTGACTCTGCCCTTATCTCTGAAAATGTATAAAAGAATAAATAAAAAGTTAAGCTGTAGCCTACTGTAAACTTAAGATCAATATTCTATCAAATTATTGCATTTAGAAATTTTAATTTCAAACATTATAATTAGGTTACTAAAATATGTTAAATACTACATGTAAGTGGTGTTATGGCTTCACAGTATTACATTCAAAACAGAGAAATATAATAAAACACAGGCATACATAAGCCAATATTCTGAACTAATAGGCAGGCATACCCCTGCAAATAACAAAATTGTAAACAGTAGTGCAGGCCTCACCTGTTTGAAAATATACAGCTGCATAATTAGTCAACTATGAAAATAAAATGTATAGAAAATAAATAAGCCATAATAAACTCAAATGGCTAGCTATATTGTAAATATTCACTGAAGTAGACTGAGAATATTTAGTCTTTGAACCAAAACTTTAACCAGAATATTTAGTCTTAAGCCTTCCTATGTAAACTTGTTTCTTACAGGTTCTGTGCTAGGAAAACAAGCCCGTCAACTGTTTCAGGCTTCAGGGATGCCCTGTAACGGCTTACAATGTTACCACTGCAGCTGAAAACTCGCTCTGAAGGAGAACTGGTTGCTGGTACTAAAAGATACTTATTTGCTACCTTGCTAAGCGCTGGATAGATCATTTCAAATTCCCTCCACCATTAAAGAGGATCTGTATCACTCTCAATCCTAGCTGACAGCAAGTAGCTTGAAAGTTCATTTTCAATTCTCTCCTGCTGTGTCGGTGTGTTGCCACTGCTGGTCACTGTGCTTCGTTTGAAGAAGCTGGCTAGTGACTTTTTCTTCTTTGCTGCGGATGGTGCCATTGACACTTCTTGCTCTACAGGCTCAGACAGAGGCAGCTGACTGCCTTCAGCCAAAAGAGGCTTTGCCTCCTCAACAACTTTTTGTTTCAAGGCATCAACCCTGTCTCTTGGAATGTATACATCTTTGAAGCGCGGATCCACAAATATGGCCATGTCCAAGAGGTCACTTGTGGCTGGATCAGAGTACTTATCAGCAGCGGCGGCTGGTGAATTTTATTTTAGGGGGGGGCTAAAAGTTTGTAAACCAAACCCCCTGTAGGGGGGACTGGGGGCATCCTTCCCCCGAAGATTTTTTTAGATAGATACAGGTAATGGAGAAACAAAATGATTTTCCAAAATCACATCCGAGGTACAGTCCAGAGATACAGCACCAAGTTACAGCAATTAATAATGCTCTATAAACAATTAGATAAGTACGCTACAAACATGTTCTGATGGCAAAAGTTTCTCACACACACACACGCACACACACAAACAAACAAAACGTGTTCGCACTGTAACGATTGCCAACTGCACTGTTTTTATCACAAACATTATGAAGCAAGCATCATGTCCCGAATACAATCAATATCAGGGCAGCTTGGGCCCACCTTGTTTGAAGAGAAGCTCACATCGACGGCCTTTTTGAGTCGCAACCAGGTTAATCACCATGTCATTGAAGTCCGGTGATTTTTGGATGAGGTCCCGCTCAACAGACAGCATCGCTAGGGCGTTAAGCCCATCTTGTCCCGTGGCACTTGGGAGAAATGTTTCGATCCTCTTCAGTGTATTGGAGCACCTCTCTTGACTCTGCCGATGTCATAGGGGTTGCAACTCGTTTGGGCTTGTCTTAGACATGTACTTGGCAACATGTGCGTTTGACAGGTGATCTGCTAACTGGCTGTCTTAAAAAAGAGAGAACTGGTCAACGAGATCCAAAAATACGGCCCGCTGGAGTGAAGTTGCCGGTTCCTCAGAGCCCCTGAGAGCTAGCTTGTGCGCCCCACAGAACCTAATGCAGTCAACAATCCGTGACAGCGAATGTCTAGTTTTTCTTCACCTGCTCGTTGTGTCTCTGTGTACGGAAATGCGGTGGCCGTCATCCAGCTGACAGGCAATATTTACTTTGCCCAACCTTGAAAGCTTCACACAGTTTCCAAGTAGAGTTGCACTGCATTCATGTTTCTTTATTTTACAGGACACATGTTTTAAATCCGCAACCCCTTGTTGGGTCCAAGCCTGTGTCTCCTCCGAACAGCACGCAAAGGGAAACGGAAGAGAGCGCTCCTAGCTAAGCTAGCCGTTAGCCGTCTTTCCTTTCGAACTAAGAGGTGCAAACTGAACGATTTTGTCGCGTGTCCTTTTGTTTTATCTGAACATCGTTTGGCCGATGTGCCCCCAGTCTCTTTATTTCTTTTTATTCTTCTAAAGACATCAACGAAAACGGATGAGTCAGTAGATAGCCCACTTCGTTAGGTTGATTAGCGCTCTCCATTTTGGTCAGGTTTTTTTTTCACTTTTTTCTCCCGCCTCTAACAGTGACCGTCACCAGTGAGAGTCAATGTCACTGTTGGTCTGGGCTATATTAATTTAGCCCAAATGGTCTCTAAATCAAGGGGGTATGTCATAACACCTGTCAATCACGATTGGACGACACCGATTGGATACTGATTTTCTTAAGCGTGGGCTTAGAAAAATTTGCCCAGACAGATCGTCTGGGCTGACTTTTCTAAGCCCACACAACATATCTATATGTATCTCCTGCGTTTTTGTGATTATTTGGTGCTGTTGCTTCTCCGTTGCACCAAAATCAACCAATTCTAAGTTGTAGTAATTATTATATTTTAATATTTTCATTAATTTAATAATGTTCTCATGTTTATTCTAAAAGATAGGGACGGCTTAGCCCCAATAGCCCATTGATACCAGCCGTCCCTGCTTATCAGTAAGGTAGTCCACAATGGTGGACTTTATTGACCTGCACAGCTCAGTGTCACCTTCCTCCACTGCCAGGGTACTCGTTCTGAAAAGATGAAGGACAGGTTTGACATAGGAAAGGGTCACATAGTCCTCCCCTGACAAAGCGTTCGTGAACTCCTGGAGGGGTTTTAGAGCCTTCTGGACCGTCTCCAGTACCTCAATGTCCTGCCATGTGAGGACTAGGTGCCGGCTCTTTTTGTCAGAGGAGAGGACCTTGGTGATAGCCGCCTCTTGTTCCAGGATCCTTTCGATCATCAGCTGCCTTGATCCCCAACGTGTGGCAGATTCTGTAATGAGCTGATGAGTTGGGAGGCCAAGCTGTTGCTGGACTTCAGAGAGCACCCTCCTCCTCAGCCAGCTGTAGGAAAAGCTGCTGACAATCTTTTTGCACAGGGAAATGGCTCTTGTGATGCGGCTGTCATCCATCCCATGACCTGTGAGAATCAGAATCATAACTTTATCAGCAGAGTGCTTTCTTAAAAATATAAATATGGTTGATCTGCTTTTCAGTCAACCCGCAAGCTCTAACACAGATGGCGTAGACGGGTGAACTACTGATGGTATTGTGTGTATAAAATGTCCTCTTTAATAAACAATCTGTACACTTACAAAGTTATCAATGCCTCGTTTTATATGTTAAGACCCTTTATTATACTACCAAAGAAGTGTCAAGCTACTTCTAGCCTTGTAAGTGGTTTAAAATAGTGATTTAGTTTTTACCATGAGATTATTTACCATTCCAAGTTTATAGCGCTTTGGTAGAATCAGCTAAAGACAGCCAACTTAAGAATGCGTCGACTCCGAACTTCGTTATTCGAATATAATTAGAATATCAAAAAATAAATCAAAATTCAAACGAATATTAGGCAGCCCTTAATATTCGAACCTGTTATGGGCAGGCCAAGAGGGAGAGACATCAGTCTATTCACAATATTGTAATGACCACGGAAGAGGCAGTGAATATTGATTAGACAGCGATTTATTAGATACCTAATAAACCGTTGGAACGTGCACGACCGGTAACCATAGCAACGCCGGTAAACAAACCCTGCAAAGCCCAATCCAGGTCTTACTGAAGGCATTTAATGGTCAAAATATTATTAATAAATATTTGAATATATTTGAATATTAATATTAATAAACAAACAAACTTCGAATAGGATTTTTGGGCAAAAGTCAAAGCCCTAGTCTATACGCGCTTGCAAATAATAGTTTTTCAAAACAATTTCTTTAATAATACTGTAGAGACACTTACCAATAGCCAAATGAAGTTGGTGACCAAAGCACTGCATCCTCAGCCACTCATTCAGCTCCACCGCCTTGATGATGTTGCTCCCGTTATCTGTCGTTATAGCTACGAGTCCCTTTTATTCAAGCCCCCAGTTAACAAGGGCATGTTGAAGAGCCTCTGCAATGTGTTCACCCGTGTGGTTGTCTGGAAAATAGCTTGTTTGGAGGCACGCTGTTTTCATCTCCCAATCTTCAATAAAGTGCACGGTTATACACATATACGGCTTGCATGTGCGGCTTGTCCACATGTCGGTTGTTAGCCCGAAATGCGTCACTTTAGCTAGTCTTTCCGCCAAGTTTAGCATACATCTCTGGCAGAACCTCCCGAGCAAAATGATTGCGGCTGGGCAATTGGTACCGTGGCACAATTGCTTTCAACAAATTGATGAAACCCTTTTTCTCGACCACGGCTATAGGGACCATGTCCTTGGCAATATGGAATGCCAGCAAATTAGTTATATCCGCCACTGCTTACTTTTACGGTCATAAGGCACGGCACTGATTAATGAAGCTTGCAACTTTGCTTCAGGAGAGAGACATTCTGGGACTGCGAGCCTTTGGCCGCAGCAGCCGCACCACGTAGCTTTACATTCTCTTCATAGAGCAGTCGGTGGCTTTGCTGCAGGTGACTGAAGAGATTTGTAGTGTTTCCACCTTTTGCGTAACCTGTTTCCTGCACGCTTTACAAATCACGTCGCTTTGCTGTTTGTCTTGAATCCTAAACCCGAAATAACTCCAAATAACTCCTTTGGTTACAAAAACTCTTTTTTTTGTAACCAACTGCTCACTCTCTACCACCGTGTCCGCCATGTTTTGGTTCAAAGTTTGTGATGCGTAACCTTTTTGATAGGTCCATGTGCGTAACGTGGTTGGGAGAACACTACGTACATGTAAGGGGCGGGATTGAGCAGCTGAACATGGCTTGTAGGCTCAGAGAGCAGCGGTCGGCTTTATAAAATAGCGCTCGCAAGGCAACATCAAAATAATATATAATATACGGGTATGGCGATATTGTCTCAACTACATATCGCTTTCAAAAATATACCGGTATAATTTTAATACCGGTATATCGCCCAGCCCTATTACAACTCACCCTGTATTACAACCATACCCGGTCTTCCCTAACAAGCTTTTTATGCAAGCAAATGGAAATACCCTTCCAACTACTTTCGCTTTAGTAAAAAACTTAACAACCTAGGAAAAAAAGCTACCACAAGTGATCACGTGTGTGTGTGTGTGTGTGTGTGCGTGTGTGCGTGCGTGCGTGCGCGTGTGCTTGCCTTGCAGCATGCAAGAAATATCACATCCTCTCTTCACCAGAACCCAAATGAACTGTTAGATTATATAAAAATGCACAACATGGAGGTTTACAGGTTGCATCGTTTGATTTCATTTTTACAAAAAATGCACCTGAGAAACATTACATCGTATCGTTACATCACAACCCCAGGTTGTGGAAATTTAATCTAGTCCATCCCAGCTCCCCCCTTCTCGGGGGACATACAAAGTATCAGATCGCATCATAGAGTGTGAGCTTTTATCTAAATCAGCTGAGCTTCTCCATGCCCTCTGTGTTGTTATCCACATGGTACCGAGCCCACTTGTGCAACCGGCTGTACAGTGGCACCCCGCCGTTCTCCCGGTACAGGTAGACCCCCGCCACGCGGTTCCAGTCCTCACTCTGGACGGGCGTGGAGGCTCCGGCGTGCTCCTCCACCTGCGCCTTCTCCTCGTCGTCCAACGCCACGAAGCCAAAGAAGCTCTTGACGTTCTCGGCGGCAACCAGGTTGGCGTGCACGGCCGCCGTGCGTTTGAAAAGGTCCTGCTCGCTGGCGTGGAAGCGGCTCCAATACTCCTCCTGCTGGGAGCCGAAGGGAGAGCAGCAGCGCTTGGCGCACAGCATCAGGAAGACCACCACTGCCATGGCCGCCACAATCAGCCAGCCCAGCAGCTGAAAGAAAACAGATGAGTGAAGAGAGAGGAAATGCTGGATGCTAACCAACAAATGGTTCAGCGGAGATCAAGGAATGCAGAAGTTTTTTTTTTTTTTATTCTGCCTATATGGATAAGAGTAAGAACAGACAAAAAATAGGTTGAAGAAGAGAGGGGAGGCATCTGCGGGCCACAGCTACAAGGCCTTAATTAAAAAAAAAAAGAATTCAGCTACTTATGAGTAGCCAGGTTATTTGAAGGGCCCCTATTTTACCAGCAGGTGTGACGCTGGGGATGCTGCCAGTTATTAGTCTACTTGGTAGGTTGGCCTGTTTGAGCTAACCATCACACATCTGGGTGGACACTCACCCTTGATATGTCCCTAGAGGGTAGACATTTAAAAAGGCTTGGTATGGCTTATTAAAATCACACCTGGTGGTTAAAAAAGGGGCTTCTAGGCATCTGTCAAACGGACAAAAAATCAAAGATCCTCAGTACCTGAGACTCGTACTTCAGTCGTCGCTCGATCTCCTCCCAGAAGGGCAGGAGATCGCTGGGAACTGTTCCTCTGCAGGGGAACTTGGCCATCAGATGGATGACGTTGCGCCTCTCTTTCGGAAACCCCTCCAGTGTGTCCGGGTCGACGAACTCACTGAGCGCGCACAGGTACGCCTCCCCCTGCAGCAGCGAGATCACCACCCAGGTGACCGGGGCGATGGCCGCGCGGCCCAGGATGTTCCCCGTCACGGCGAACACGGCCACCGCGGCCAGCCTTTGGCAGCGCCTGAGGCGGTATTCCGACAGCAGGTCCCAGGTGCTGCGGTTCATCATGACCCCCAGGAGGAAGAAGACCAGGGCGGGAACTCCGATGGCGGCCAGCCCGTAGCGGGGGTTCCTCTCAGGGGAGCAGGGGCAGCTGAAGGCGAACACGTTGTATGCTGTCTGGCTGGCCACGGTGCCCAATGCGATCAGCCCGTTGAAGATCATCACGTCCTTGCTCTTGAAGAAGAGTGAGACGAACTTGAAGTTCTCCGTGACCAGTGCCGCCGCCGCCATCTTGGATCTGGTTGGAGGGTTGGAGTGTGAAGAATGGAGGATGCCGGAGGATGGAGGGAAGATGGTGGTGTGTAGAGGACAAAGGAGGATGGAGGGTAGAGGCTGGGGTGTGAAGGCGCTTCAGGTGGTCAAGCTGATTCAGGCTGTTGTAGAGGTGAGAGAAGAAGAACGTGGGGTCGTTTTCAGTCTGGTCTTGGGGTCTAGTTGATTTTTGGAAAATAAAGACACTGGTTGTTTTTGTGCAAAAGGCAGTGGGCCGTTGGGAGGAAGGTTTTATGAATACAGCCATTCAGTTCTCTTGTGGAGTTCTTCTCCAGTCGACTCAGCTACATATAGACAAAGAGACGTGGGAAAGACATTTTGTGCTCAGCGTTGCAGGGCTCCAAAACTGATGACAAAGTAGGCAAACAGGAAGACTTACCATGCAGAATGGTTTACGTTGAAGGATCGTCATATGGCATCAATCTGAGGAAAAAGGACTTCCACAGAAATCCCAAATCCTATCCCAAGAACTATTACTGACGGCAGAAAAAGCAAAGAATGTAATGATGACCGAGAAAAGTAAACTCCCCGATTCTAAATTTGAGAAGAGCGCTTCCTTTGTGTGTGCGAGAGGGGCTTTGAAAGTATGTGTATGTGTGTGTGTGTTTGAGTCTGGGCAACCATGATGAGTCACACTCAGGACCAACCCCCTTGGTTTCCTCTTGCTGTGGAAAAAAAAAAAAACTAACCAGAAACACATGTGAGAGAGGTTCAAAGAATGACTATTTCAAACTTAGTACTTAGACCCAATCTCCATATGGACTGTTGTCTTAATGATTATCGATATTCACTTCATTATGGAGTGGACTTTATTATAAAATATTATATTTTAAGGTACTCGATTGGAGTTGCCCATGATCTATGTTCATAGATAAACAATTAACTTTAATCTATTAAGATTAACTTTCTAAACAGAGAATGGTCATGTGCCTGATGGTGATTAAAGGGCCTAGAATAGATTTATTATTGTGTTTTTCCACAAAATAATGGCTTGGGTCATTGTTTCAAAGGGTGCTTCAGGATTTCTTTTCTTTTTAAAACATTTATAACATGAATACATTGCCGAGCATTGACTCAACTCAAAACTTCTTAGTTGTATCCATCTCTCTATCGAGATAAAAAGTGAAAGAGAATGTTTGAAAACATACGGTTTTTACAAGACAGTACAGATTTTAAGGAATATGATTAGATAATCATATTTGTGCAAAGGATGCGAAGATTTACAATGCACCATGTGATATTGGTGAATTAACATAGATATACCAAACCCTAAATCCTTTTGGGGGGTGTAGCTTTAAATGTGCTGAGTATTTGCATGGTTGCTATGAAACCTGTTAACCACATATAGTCGAGGTGGCACATTGACAGCCAGCCCTTATTTCCATAAATCAGTGGTCCGTTTTTCGGTCCTGCCGATTTTTATCGTCCAACTGGGCCTGGTGTTTCATGTTATAAATTATGTGGCCTTCATGTATTTTAAGTGATTATTCAGAGTCAGAGAGTCAGTCAAGTCAGTCAAGAGTCAGTCATTAAGAGTCATTTTCTAAAGTTTTTACACCTTAAAAACAATTTTAGACAACATTTCTTTACACAACAGTATTGTTAAATATATGCTCCGTATCTCATTTGAATAAAACTTATTTTTACACTGACATAGATTACTTTTTTAGTCATGGGTCCATACAAATAATTACAAAACGCTGCATTCAAAGTCTTATTCAAGTCTCATTCAAAATATCTTATAGAGGTTTCTATCTCTGTATTTAAAATATTTGGGTTAACTGTTAAATCCTTAATGAATGTATTTTATCAAGGTCTTCTATAATATTGGAGGACCAATATATGATCATAATTATAAAACATGACAGACAAGCTCACCTTTGTTAAAATGGGCTGTGTAGCTTGGCCCAGGTAGTCGTTCTGATCGCTAGCCAGAAGGTTCACCCTGTATTCAGGAGAGCCAACCCAATGTAAACTCAAACACCTGTATGCAAAAAGAGCTAAGCCGAGGACCCAATCTATTCAAATAGCCCCCAGTGCGCAGCCTGCCTTGTAGACCATACCTTGTGGTCCGGCTCAAACACAAAGGAGGCGTTGAGCAATAGGATCCTACCCACTTCGCCCATCGGGTCATACTAGAGCAGGAAAAGGTGTTATCTTATTTACAACCTGAACGGGTATCAATTACACTGCCATGCCTGAGATATATGTTACACACATGATATAAACAAGGTCATTCAGAGGCTTTATTTGACAGTTTGATGGGTTTTGAAGCTATAAGCATCATTTCAATCCTTTGAAATAAAAAATTTGCATCTATAAACTTATGAAATATTAAATTAATCGCCCATACAGACTGCCCTTAGACATATGCATCGATCTGGCAACACGGTAAGTTGCTGTGGATGAGTGTTGACTAAATAATTAGTCGTAGACTATAATTAGTTGACACATACTCATCCAGAACTCCCCGACACACTGACTGCTGTGTTTTGCTGGAAGCAAAACACAGCATCTGTAGCAGTCTGTACAGCCTTAATGCACTTTAATTTACACACGCTCATCTAGCCACCAAACACACCTGCCTGTGTGTTCTCTCTGTGCGCTAAACATCTGAGTAGAGGCTCCTCCCGTAGGAGTCCTTCCAGGTGATGCAGACCCGGTTGCGGTGGGCGATGTGGGTCACGTCCAGCTCCGGCTTGCTGGCAAACCACTTTATCAGCATCCGGTTCACCTGCTCCTGCCTTGTCATCCCATACAGCTTCTCTACCTTCATCTCTTCATCCTCCCTTTCACTTCGTCCTCCTCTTCCCCCTCCTCCCCCTTCGTCCTCTATCACCTGGCGGTAGCCGTTGAAGGGCGGCTTGGGGTAGGGTAGGTTCAGCACCTCCCGCTCGTTCTCTTCCTCCTGCACGCCCTCGAAGAACTGCACCACGCACTTGCGGGCAAAGTCGCGGGTGTGCAGTGCCACAGTCTCGTCGAACAGTTTCTGCTCCACATCCAGGTAGTTGCTCCAGTAGCGCGTCTGCATGGAGCTGCCGTGGTTGTCGAAGCAGGGCTTGATGAGCCGGCCCAGTGCCCCCACCATGATGAGGAACAGCAGGATGGACCAGCCGATCGCCTAGAGGGGGGGACAGCATGCAAAAGAGGACAAGTCATGTTGGAGAAGGTCTTGGATGACTAGTTGAGGAAAGGGGGTGCTTTTCGCAAAGGAATCGCTCATTGAGTTAATTGTATGAAACACACAAGGAGAACAATACAGAGTTCTGCAGGTGGATTTGTTACCAATAGAGCCTACTGCCAGAAGACTATTAGGAGTTTTTGTGTCTTTTGTTTTTGCACATTAGACTTGCACTTACACTCGCACATTAGGTGTGAGTGTAGGTGAGTGAATGTCAGAATGTCTGAGCTTGGGTGAGGGTGTGTGTGTCCAGGTATAAACCCAGCCTACCTGGGAATAGCAGCGGACGTAGCGTGACACTGCCTTGCGGAATGAACTGTTCTGAAAGATGGCATCCTCCTTGCAGGGAACCTTGGCCATGAGTCTGTGCACGTCCAGACCAGTATTGTTTGGCATTCCTGAGAAGAAACCACAAAAGGATTCACCCAAGGGTGGAAGTATGTTGGCGATAGGGGCTTTTGGTGCCATTTACACAACAATTCCAAAAATCCCGGGGGAAAATCACCCACACACCCCCTAGACTGCTTTGGTGACCCAAAAAAACCTCGGTTGTAATTCGAACATTGGGTTTACAGAGACAACATTGAGTGAAACCCAAGGGTTGACATGGGTCTCGTCCACGTACCGGTAAAGGTATTTGGGTTTACGCCCATGCTAAAAGCACATATGAAGATCTTCCCGTCCATCAGGGTGACCAGGATCCAAACCATGGGGGCCAACAGGGATCTCTGGAGCATGGCGGAGAACAGAAACCTAAGGAGATACCCCGTTGATCTCTGTATTAGTGCTGGTATTCTCATGTTCGTAGGGAATTAAAGGTACAAGATTTGGATTTGATTGGCATCTTAAGGAACAGACTTGACAACAATTTAATATTATATTATATGTGTATGTCTAAATTAGTATACAATCCCATGAAAATAGGAATTGTGCTTTCATTACCTTAGAACACCGGTTTTCAATAAGTGAGGCGCGCCTCCCCTGGGGGGCGCCAAAGAGCCACTGGGGAGGCGCGAAACGCGACACGTAAAGAAAAAATCTGTATGCAGCTCGTGATATCGGTTATTGTGCGTGCGTGTATTTAAAATGCATCGTTTCCTTGTCCCAAATCAACAGAAGTCAGCATTAAGGGAGGAGACAGGACCCAGCAAAACACGTAGGAAATATGATCCTGAACACTTAAAGTTAGGTTTCACCTGGTCAGGGTCCGAGGCTGCACCTCTGCCGCAGTGTGTGGTCTGCAAGGAGGTGCTAGCAAATGATAGCATGAGACCGTGCAAACTTCGGCGTCACATTGAAACCAAGCACACAAATTTAGTGAACAAGCCAGTTGAGTTTTTTTGAGAAGAAGCGTGATGATTTGCAGTCACAAAAAAGCATAATACAGTCATTTGGCACTATTAACATGAAGGCGACAGAAGCATCTTATCGTGTCGGGCTACGTATAGCGAAGGCAGGCAAACCCCATAACATTGACGAAACATTGCTACTCCCTGCAGCTAGAGATATGTGTTCAGTGATGCTGGGAGAAGCAGCTGCTGCTAAACTAGACGCGATCCCTATCTCCAACAATACCATCCAGCGATGAATATTAGACATGGCTTGTGATGTCAAAGAGCAGGTCCTGGTTAGTGTTTGTGAAAGCCCCTTTCACGCCATTCAGCTGGATGAGTCCACTGACGTCGCACACTGTGCTCAATTGATGGTGTACATTCGGTTCATCAAAGAGCTCAGTGTGCAGGAAGATTTTTTGTTTTGCGTTCCTTTACCCGCCCGCACAACAGCTGACGAACTTTTCAAGGCCTTGAATAACTTTTACCAGGCTAATTGCCTTGACTGGGGCCGGTGTTATGGGATATGCACTGATGGGGCAAGATCAATGACTGGCCGTCACAGAGGTCTCGTAAAACAGGTGCAGGCAGTTGCCCCTGCGGCTGTCTGGAAGCACTGCATTATCCATCGCCAGGCTTTAGCAACAAAAAGGATACCGCAAAAATTGCGTGCCGTTCTTGATGAGGCTATCAAGATTGTGAACTTAATTAAATCACGTGCCTTAAACGCCCGTCTGTTCTCAATCCTCTGCAATAAGATGGGCACTCACTTCCAGCAGCTGCTCCTGCACTCCGAGGTCAGGTGGCTCTCTTGGGGCAGAGTCCTCACCAGGCTGTGCGATTTGCGCGAAGAAGTCCTCCTCTTCCTCACCGAGATTAGCTCCCCACTGGCAAAACATCTGGCAGACATGAACTGGCTTGCTATGTTGGCCTATCTCTCCGACATCTTCGATAGGATCAACTCCCTCAACACCTCTCTCCAGGGCAAAGAGTGCAACGTCTTTTCGGCACACGACCAAGTGTCTGGGTTTAGGAAAAAGCTGGACTTGTGGTGTGCTCGTGTTGAACGAGGTTCGGTGGAAATGTTTCCAACCCTGGAGGATGTTGCGGAGAAGACAGGGCTGCCTCTTAACTCTGTCCAACCGGTCATCACTGCGCATTTGAATGGGTTGCGTGACCAGTTTGACGAGTATTTTGGAGAGGACGCAATGGGAAATCAGTGGGTGAGAAATCCGTTCTCTTTCCCCGCCACACCCCGTGATGGACTGAGCCTGCAGGATGAGGAGGCCCTGGTCGAGCTCAGCTCGAATATGGACTTGAAGCAGAGACTGGGAGAAATGCCAATCACGCGTTTCTGGTTGTCTGTGGAGAGCGAGTTCCCCCAGATCTCCACTAAGGCTATCAAAGTCCTAATTCCCTTCACCTTCACCTACTTGTGTGAGTGTGGGTTTTCCGCACTGACCTTCATTAAAAATAAATACGGATCAAGGCTGCAGGTGGAGGACGACTTGCGTTTATTTTTTCTCTGCAGTTCAGCCCCGTATCGAACACCTCTGCGCATCAAAAGCGAGGGCTCATTGTTCCCACTGATATGGACAATTAAATTTAAAGAAATTGAATGCATAAATTGGTTGGGCCATTGTTTAGTTTTGTTTGTTGTTTAATCTGAGGTTTTATGTGGCTGAAATCGTTAAAAAAATGTAATGAAAATATGTGAATCTGTTCGATCTGTTAACATGCAGTTGTCGTTCACACCACACCAATTTCAGCCATCGGGTGTGTTTTGTTGACTTGTGGATAGGGTTAGCCTACTGATGTTCAGTGTTTAGACCTGCATGAAGTTTGAAATTATTTGCTGTTGCAAAGAATCGTTTATGGATGCACTTTAAAAAAAGGTGTGCAAATAAAATGTCTTCAAATACAAAAATAAATAAATAAATTACATTTGATCAGTTATTGAAAGTCATCATTGCCTGGAACACACAAAAGATGGCATTTACTGCAGAGGCGTGTGTGGGTTAGGTCAGGTGGACGGGGGGCTCGGCTGTCCTTACCTACTTCTAAGGGGAGGCTCACATTCACCCAATTTGAAAACCCCTGCCTTAGAATGAACCCTATATATCTACATAGGGAGTGGGTCCTCCTCCGTAAAGCCTGCCATGTAGCCCTACAGTAGCCCAGAAGGGGCAAACGGCTCCAGAGAGGATGGGCTTTAAATTATTCATCATAATAGCTATCTAACTTCTAAACTTTGTTTCGTCAAAGACCAAACTATTTACTCAAATTATAAATCTATCAAGGAACCTCATAATTTGACACTTGATGCTACTCGATGCTTTCGTAGTCGATTTGATCATTTTGGAATACTGGCAACTTACAGATCATTACAGGCCCCCATAGCTTCTTCTATGTCAATTTCAATTTGAAATAGGATTTTAGGATGCCTTGCCCTCTTGTTCCTCAATCACTCAACGTATTTTATGAACATTTAACTAAAACTAAATTACAAGCATTCATTTAAAATTACATTTAGATAATATCCAAATTATTGATTTAACTTTATTTTGGAGCACAATTTCATTAAAACATAAAACCGGAATCAAAGCAGCTTTGAAAAATATCCTACTTAACGATGGCAACAAAAAAAGCAGAAAAAAATGTCCTAGAAATATTCAGCAAAAGAAGAGAAAGGCAAACCGACTCACTTAACCACTGCAGGGTTTTTCGTCCTTTTCCCGATCGGCCTCATCCACTCGTCCATCATGATGCCGGTGTGTCGGTTCACCAGCACGCCCAGGAAGAAGAGGATGATCGGGGGCACTATCATCACGCCCATGGAGTACAGCTTATTGTACTGGGGCAGGCAGGGGCAGTTGAAATCGAAGCTGGTGTACAGTTTGACGCTGACCAGCGCCAGCACAATGCAGATACCGTTGGAGATGGACTCTGAGTTGGTCTGGAAATACTGGAGGACCAACTTCATGCGGTCCATAGTGGACGACTGGTTTCTAGCATGTTAAGTAGAAAACAACAAAAGCATTCTCTTGACTTAAGTGTTTCAACTTTCGGAAATGTAATTATTTCAGGAACATTGTTTTCATTTTGGCTACAAAACTAAAAGAGCAGCCGTCTTTGCAATGTAGGCCTAGAGATCACCTGGTCTACGGAAATTTGGTTGAGAGCATGAGGTATAACTACAGGACAGACAGCCTCACATTGGAATTAAATCGTTATCAAATTACAGACCTAAATATTAAATATCTCTTAAGCACTTGTATTTACAGTTACGGTTTAATAATTGCAAATGGCAAACATAATGCCAATACAAAGATAAAACCTGTGTGCCTACCTGTGTGCTCAAACGCAGTGCCGGAGTCCGAGCTTTCTACCACCAGCAGTAAACAAATCAGATTATGAAAGTGGCCACACCCTGCCCGCCCGCCCTCACACAGGCTTTGAAGAGTGTGTGTTATGGTCTGATGCTTTGAAAACAAGTCGCCAAAATTTGTCCACAAGTGAAATGTGAAATTCACCGACCTGGCCAAAACATGTTATATAAAAAAAATATACTATTACCAAAGGAATAGTTGAATGTATTAGCATATTGATGATGGCGTCGAGTGTTAAAAGCAATCATTTAAAGATGAGACCAATATTAAACTTGACCAACACACAAGTTTAATATTTGAGATAGGATTTATTGACATTGTATAAAAACAACAAAAATACAAGTCGTATGTACCAAGTTTGCTTTGGGGCCATTAAAGTGCTTTAATCAAAATGACCGTGCTTGGTTTTGGAATGGGCAGAGAACATAGCTGAACTGGATTGACACAAAGTATTACACGTGCCTTTTTTTAATATGTATATATATATATATTTACACACACACAACTAGGACTTTATTTTAGCAGAAATACGCCCTTGTACGTTTATAACAGTGTTTCAGTCGTAGGATAACAAGAAGACAAAGCTACCCAAGGTCAATAGCAAGACCAACAGTGTTTTTTTCCGCTTAAAAAGGCAAACTTACAGTATTTTTCGAACATTATATAAAAAACAGTTTTCACTGGACACACAAACACCGGCGTTAATTAACGTTTTATTTTTTGCCGAAGACTCCCCCTCAGGGCAAAAGGATCTCTGACGCGTCCTTGGCCTCCATCACCCGGAACACCCCCACCTTCTCTTGCTTCACGTTCTTCCTCCCTTTGTCTGGAAGAGACGGTCAGCATGAATCTACCTGTTCCCCTCGATGTGCTTCAGGTGTGGTTTCTAGGTTTATGATAGCCCCACACAGGTGGTAGCAACAACAAATGACCCGACGTTTGGCTTATAAAATATGATGGATTTAGAAGATGCATTTCATTGTCCACAAAGTTGAAAATCTCAGGTCTCAATTGAAACACTTACTAAAAACAACAAGGATCAAAACAAGTTGGAAAAAATGCTATAGATGCCACAAAAACGTTAAGGGTTATATTCTGCTCTGTAAAAGGTTGCTGATTCTGCAGCGGACTCACCCATCATGTTGCTACGGTCCAGCAGAACCTCCAGGTCCCGGTCACTGATCACCTCCCCCTTGGTGCTCTTCACCTCCCTGAGACAGTCAAGAGGAGGAATATATGTTGAAAGACACCTACACGATGCCATGCGCGGGATTGAGGCGTGAATAACCCTAACTTTCATGGTTGAATAATCAGTGGGTGGTATGAATGAAAAATCGAATAGTCTTTGGTGTAACGACATTCGCAAAGGCAGCCACGGATCATCGGAAAGATATAGCTTAAACGCACCATGCTCCATGTAGAATAAAAGTATTGCACATCTAACGTTAATTGAGTTGACTTGTATTAGGTCACTGGCACTTTCAGGGGATTAGAGTTTCCGTCTCCGAGTACAACCGTCAATCTATGATCGGTCGTTTACCTTGGAGCTGCGTTCCGTTCTGAATTCACCTCAAGTCTCTTTGGAGACAAGCTTTTGCTCGACAACATTAACAGTATACGACGGCCCGTGAAGCTGAGCGTTTCCCTGGGACGTGTCTCTTACCGCTCAGCCTCCCTGGCCATCAGCATCCCCATCAGCTCGTCCAGGTCCAGGCAGCTCTTAGCCGGGGCCAGGTCCTCCCTCCCTCCCTTGAACTTATCTGAGGCACAGGATGACCCAACATCGATTTACATTTCAAGGTTTGTGAATAGGATTATTTTAAGCAGTAGCAACTCTTTAAGGGACTCATGAAATAGAGTGAAAGCCTAAAATGTAGTAACATCCTTAGCCACAAGTTAAACATACTTCTACCATTTAAATGGCTTTAACCCAAAATATGGTTTTGCAATATGAACAAGCGGTCGTTCCTCTAAGCCTCATCCTTCCAACTGAAATCAACCTCCCAATTTAAATCAACCGAATCGTCAAAACTGAAACCAACCGAATCCTCCCAACAGAAAGCAGGGGAACTCTGTTTCACCCTAGGGTGAGGAGGTAGAATCAGGGCTCACTCTTGTGGATGACCATCTGCTCCAGCTTCCTCTTGGCGGAGGCTCGCTCCAGGATCTTCTGGTCGATGGTGTTGGCCGTGACCAGACGGTACACCACCACAGGCTTGGTCTGCCCAATGCGGTGGCATCGGTCCTGGGCCTGCAGGTCCGCCTGGGGGTTCTGCAGGGGAGGGAGGGAACATATGATGAACACACAGAAAGGGGATTTAACATAACCCATCCACTTGTGGAGCCCATGTGTGCCCTGATGTCATGTTGCATAACGTTAGCGCAAAATAAAGACACTAGTATCAGATACAAGTTCAAACACATGCAATACTTAAGTCAGACCCAAGTCTATCAAATATGGCTGCATTTTTTCTATCTCACTCAATCTCAAGCAGGGTGATACAGCTCTACATGTAATCTCAAACTAAGTAAAGCCTCGGTATGCGTGAGTGAAGGACCACTCACCCAGTCGCTGTCAAAGATGATCACGGTGTCAGCAGAGGTGAGGTTGATGCCCAGGCCTCCGGCTCGCGTGCTCAGCAGGAAGAGGAAGACTTCTGGGTCTTCTGCAAACTTCGTCATCTGGGAGGGGGGGGGGGGGGGGGAGAATGGCCGTTATTATGGATTATTTTTCAACTATGAAGTACCAACAAACCTCAGCTACTTTAGGCTGATTCCGAATTTGTTTTGTAATGCTCCGACGACCAACACGGATACCAAACATTTCGTTGGGTCTCTACTCTTTCCGCAATAGATAGAGCCCCTGTAAAGTCGTCTGGGAATCACCGCAATGTGAACTCACGTTTTCATCACGGTCTGCGTAGGACATGTTGCCGTCCAGCCGGCTGTACTCGAAGCCCCGCAGGTAGCAGTAGTCCACCAGCAGGTCCAGGATGGACGTCATCTGGCTGAACACCAGCACCTGAGAACACAGACCGACTCAACGTTAAGAAACGCTAGGACCCCACCACCCAGGTGCTAGTGCCCACCAGAGAGGACATGGAGTCGCATGGCATCGGAATGGACAAAATGCTTTGCTGCTCTAGAATAGCTTTCTGTTTGTGTTCAAATCAAAACAAAAAGTTAAACCAGCACAAATCCAGTGTCGAAACAGTGTGGACCCCATCCCTTTTACCTTGTGGCCCCTCTTCTTGAGGGCAGGGAGCATTCGGTCCAGGATGAGGAACTTCCCCGAGCTCTTCACCAGCTCCTCGTCGATCTGAGGAGACCAAAGGACATGACGACTACAATCGTTATTCAGTCTTCCTTGTCACTTTCTATTCATGGTATATGCTGCTTAATACCGGTCTTGTGGTTGGTGGTTAACATTCCAAAGTTTGGGACGCACAAACAAATCAAAAATGAAAGATTGGTTAGATACAATGCGGCCCCTCCTAGTGGTCACCTGGAACTCCTGCGTGGCGGGGTCTAGGGGGTACTCCACCAGGTAGGGGTGGTTGCAACACCTCTTCAGCAGCATCAGGATATTCTGGAGCTTCAGGTTGACTTGGGTGTTCAGTAAATCCTTCAGCGCCAGCACAGGTCCGGCGCTGGAGTGGGAGGGGGTTGAACACGAGGCTTAATGTAAGCTATTAACGATGAAGTCATTTTAGGGCTCGACATACTTTTCTTATGTTATGACCAACCTGCGGAGGTTGCTTTGCCCAAATCTAACTAATATTTGGCACATCAAAAATCAAATCAAAGAAGTGAGACAATTATCATTTCTCCATGTATTCAACCCTGTATTCCCCGTCTAATCAAATACAAATCGAAGAGGCAATGTATGCAGGCATTCAGATATTTTTTTAGTAAAAATATCTGGTTTATTGTTGTCATTCCGCAATTCACAAAAAAAGCATATTTAAGCTGGTATACCTGCCACAAACAAACGTATATTAATAAATAGCTTGTTGTTTAATCGGAACACAATCCCAGACAGGTCGTTTTTGACTCATAATGTGGATTTTCCATGTGCTAAAGGTGTGAGGTGCGTGAGTGCATGCATGGCTGCTCCTCTGCTGACCTCTGCTCCTCGTTCTCCTTGCGGATCTTATCCAGGTATCTCTCCAGCGCTTTGGGGGTCTCGCTCTCATTTGGTTTCTCGTCGTAGTTCACCAATCTCTTGCTGCGTCGGCTGGGCCTGCCGCTGGCCGTCGACGTCGTCGGGAGGACGCTCTCTGAGAAATACTAACAGAAATCATGTTTTAATTGATTTGTTAACGAGTTACAATGAAGACCAGATTGAAAAGAGGGAGTCGAGAATCTGCATGGACATGTGGTAATAACAGGTGCATTCCGATAATTAAAATCATCGTTCCAGGTACACACTGCCACTTTGACTCATCTCGTTATCGCCCATAAATCTAATGTTAAAGAGGGCATTTTATTTTCAGATCAATCCCTCCCGTGAAGCTCAAATACAAATTCCAAACAAGAAGGCGCCCTGTGTGCAAAACGTAACAAAACTAAAAAGGTTTGTTACCGTATTCTCCCGGCCAAGCAGCTTGCTGATGCTCTTGTCCACCACAGCCTTGTAGAAGGTCTCCTGCTTGAGGGTCAGCGGGGCGTACACGATGATCTCCTTCTTGGGAGGGACCTCCAGCGTCACGTCCGCCTTCAGCCTCCGCAGCAGGAACGGAGTCAGGATCTGTGACGCAAAACAACACAAGAAGAACGGGAGCCGGAGTCAGAAAAAGGGCGATGGAAGTGCGTGCTCTCAAAACCTGAGGGTGCAACACATGATCGTTTATAACAGTGGCTTGTTTTTGAGTTTGTGTCACAAGCCAAAATGGGTTTTCTGAGCGCTGTCAGGCCATGACCCACCTCCAACTGGGCCGGGTCGCAACAAAAAATGGTTTGCGACCAGTTGGAGGTGGGTTGTGGCCTGACGACGCTCAAGTGTGCGGTTGGGTCCCTTGGGAACACTGAAATGTTATTTTAGGGCCAAGGATGATCTTAAGGATGTTCATATATTATGCGTACCTGGTGCAGCATGTGGAGGACCTTCTCCTCTCGCTCGTTGGCCACCACAACCCCATCACTTTTGATGGTGTCGATGTCAAACCATGACTCAAAGCTAGAGGAGAAGAGGAGAAGGAAGACGAAGACGACGGTGAATCAACTCTGAACTCTGCAACGGATACGCAAGTAAACGCAAGTAAAAGTATTCCCTCTCTCATCTTTGTCAAGCTTCTTTCCAAATAAACCATTGATATCTTATTTCCAATTTGGACGTTGGATGTTACAGGCACATATCATTTAATGTATTTATTGTTATATAAAAATTGGCAAGCATTCTAGGGCTGTAAGAATCTTCACCCAATAGGACGTTTTTTGTTGAGTGAAAAAAGTAAAATATTGATATATTGTGTTATCATTCTAAGAATGAAGTTAGAGTAAGACTCCGTAGTCCTACTTTGAAATCCCCAGTGAGCTCTCAGCACTTACTAAATACAGGGCACTATGGAAACTAGGGCTGTCCCCTGAAAGTCGATGATTCGAATCATCTGTCGGGAAACCCCTCAGTCGACTCAGATTCTCTGAGTCGACTGAGGGGTTTCCCGCCGTCTTCCTTTATTATTTTTTTTAAAAGACCCAACCTATAGTGTAGACGTGTCAGACCATATGCATGAATTGACACATTTATTGTGACTTTTTATTATTCTTCTGCAGCGGCAGTTGGTGCTGAAAATAAATTGCAAACTGCGCGTACAGATGCCACCGCAGGCTTAATATTCACCATTTGCATCATAGCTCTAATGATAATAATAAAGAGAAGCTTTATTTAGACACTGTCCATGTCACTGTGGCGATTGATTCATTGTAACTTTGTTTGCTAGACAGAATCTCGCAGAGGGAAGCGGCTGTCACCCCTTACATTATTGCTACATTTTCTCTAGGATCGCAGTCAGTGTGGCGACACAGCGCTGTGTGACGACAGAGCGCTGTGTATTCTTTCGGGCTCAATAAATGCAATCAGATTGTGAACACGGGGCTCATATAGTGGATTATCCACTAGCCTATACATGAGCTACAATTCCGACGAGTTTGATTGACAGAAAACTGTTCAGGTGAGAACGTAATGAGCGCAACGCGCAAGCATATATAAAAAGGCCTATAGCCTACCCAAACAGAGTGTTAATAGAAAGAAAACTCATTTTTTAAACCTCCAAAAGACCTGCCCCGCACGGCCGCCGAAAAGTCGAATCTCTGGAAGAGATTTGACTCAGAAAATTCTGAGTCGGGGACAGCCCTAATGGAAACTGTTAAAAACCAAGCCCATCATATTGGCACTGTAATACAACCAAACCCTCCCCCTTTTAACACCACCAAGGTCTGAGGTCACACAATCGACGCCACCAACATTCCCCTCATACCTCTTGAGGTCATCGAAGACCTCTGGCAGCAGGAAGTTGAGCAGGGACCAGAGCTCCGACAGGTTGTTCTGCAGCGGCGTGCCCGTCAGCAGCAGCTTGTTGTCGGTGTGCAGCAGCTTCAGCTCCTGCACCAGCCGGCAGTTGAGGTTCTTGATCCTGTGGCCCTCGTCCACAATGAGGTATTTCCAATGGAACCCCTGCAGGAGTGGCAGGAGGGACAAGAATGTTGTGTTACCGGGAGGAGTTCCTGGAAATCATATTAGTGTAGCCTTTGCTAATTTCTCAGACAAAAGATAAGGTTCAGTTTTCGTCCAAACTAGATCACAGTGAATTCAGATTTAGGTAACGAAGGAGCACATAGGGTTTACAGTGGCTTGCTTAAGTTAGATTGCAGACTGCGAATGGAACAGCCCATTCATACAATATTTTGCACCCAATACAATTTGTGCAAAAAAGACAAATTCACAAAAACAGTTCATAGGGTTAGGGTGTTCGATATTTAGCCAAACTACCGAGGTTCAACGACCAATGCTGCTCTGTGCATACCTGTAGGACCTTCCTGTCAAACATGGCGATCTCAAAGGAAGTGATGACCACGGGGCACATGTTGTGGGGCCCCTGGGGCTTCCGGATCACCTTCAGCAGATCGGGCCTCGTCTTTGCGGGCCCGTGGTAGAGCTGGACCGGCACCTAGGACCACGCATACATAAAATCTGATATTTGTCAAAGACCCGGATCAACTCATACAAGACAAACTAAAGTATTGTCTATTTTCATAGAATAATAGTGAATTAATAAATCGATCATATCTAAAATGGTTAACAATTTCATAACAATTTTTAAGTCTCTCATTTCAGATATCCAGGTGTTTTAGGCCAATAATCGCCCCCAAAGAGAGACCAAACAACGGATCAAATTGTCCCTTGGCTATAAGCAAAATTCCTGTCCATCCAACAAAGGCAACCAAACTGAAAAACAACCACGCACAGGGGTTGACACTTAGGTTTCAAAAGCACTTGCCCATTGGGCAAGTACAGGTCGTGTTCAACTTGCCCGAATGTGATGTTCACTTGCCCAAATTAAAATCAGAATCATGAACGGGCCTCTTTTTGCCAGGCACCCGGCCTGGTTTTGGGGGGGCTCAGAAAACTCAAACTAGCTCAGACTGAAGCAGAATGTTAGCCTCCGCACATGTGTTTAAAAAATAACAAACTTCTCTTTGTTTACTTATTTATCGAACGGTCATATCGTGCCATGAAATGATTTCAGTCCAACGTTGCAACCTATTAAAAATAACAAACTTCTTTGTTTACTTATTTATCGAACGGTCATATCGTGCCATGAAGTGATTTCAGTCCAACGTTGCAACCTATTAAAGCTATCGCCCATTTATATGTAGACCTGCATGATTTTATGCAAATGTACGAACTCTGCCCTGTCGCGAGATCACAAGATCACGCGATAATCCTAAACCTAATGTACTCACCTTCCACTCCTAAAACTACTGCAATTAAATGCCAGGCTTTGTCCTTCCTGACATTGTCCTTATAAAAAGGATGATTTATTTCATCAATTATTTTATGTTGCTCCACTTCGACAATCTCTCGTCGTCCATGTTGCCGACCCTCTGAGACCCTTTGATTGATTGACTGCTGACCTGGTGCCACCGGTCATGACGTAATGTTGATGTGAAGTTCTGATAGGCTACATGAGCTGAGTATTGTGTTTTATTTTGAAAATTGACCGGATGCTCTATGGCTTTTACTTTTTCACTTCCTGCCCGGCTCGATCTGCTCTGTTGAAATTGACGCGGTTCAGCAACGGCTCGCGTCAAAAATAGAAGTGCTGCGGAATGATAGCGCTGCGGAATTATAGCGCTGCGGCGCGGCGTGCCGCTCCTGGGACGCTGCTGAGATGTTCCGCAGCGCGCCCGGTGGAAATGGTTTCATTGATTAGAGTTGCAGCGATCAGCAGCGGTGACCGCGGCGCTTACGTCCCCGGTGGAAATGAGGCTTTAGTCATTGATTGTAAACACGATGTTTAGTTGCAAAATTTGGCCCAGACACTGGATAATCTGTTTATGGTGGTTTTATTTGATCAGAATCAACTTTGTGGACAAAAATCATAAAGCTAAAACTTCATTTGGTTGTTAAAAGAAAAGGGGACGTTTCTTCTTAAGTTGTTATTTGTGAGTTTTAGTCACAGAATGATATGGTTTGGACTGTCGGAATAAGTGGAGCTTTCATATAATATACAGCTTTCATATAATATATATTTTCATCAGCTTTCTTATAATATATAGTTTGTGCAGGTCCAATTTCGTGAAAAAGATCGCTATTGCTGTGCATGTGCAGTTATTTCACGTTGACAAACAACTATCAACACGTGAGTGAGCTAGGTACCGTGGGCGTGAAGCGCATGAACTCTCGGATCCAGTTGGGCAGCGTGGAGAGTGGGGCCACCACCAGAAAAGGGCCCAGCACGCCACGCTCCACCATCATGGCCACGTGGGCGATGCACTGGATGGTCTTCCCTAAGCCCATCTCGTCTGCCAGGATGCCGTTGATACCGTTCTCCCACAGCATCTAGAGAGAGACCAGACACATTTAATACCCTATGGGAAGGGATGGATGACGGCTGTTATGGAATAGGTGCTCCTATTGCGGGCGATCAATCACATGGACTCTAGACTCAAATAATAGCAGAACTAGCACTTCAAAAGAAAGCATAACTCAAACCATGTTTGACGAAGATTCCACAGAAACTAACCCGGAACCACAAACTCAGCAATTGGGACGTTGTCTAAAGAACTTCAAAGTAGCGTTGCAACCGTAACCTCAGCCTTTGAGACGTCAAATTCAAACTTCAAATAAGGAACTACAGACCATGAAAAAAAGGAACTACAACGCCCCAATAAAAAAATGAAACACCAAAATCCTTAACCCAAGGAAGCGTCCTCTCACCCGCAGCCATTCGATTCCCTCTATCTGGTACCAGCGCATCGCCCCCCCGGTGAAGAGGCGGGGCTGTTGGGCTGGCACCGGCTTCCCTTCAAAGGTCCTCTTCGGGTCCAGCTGGTGCTTGGCGCTGTCCTGCATGGCCTCCGAAAGACGGCTCTTGATGTCCGTGTTGGAGTCGCTCATCTTCTCCAGGTCCTCCTCCTCCACGTTCTTCTTCCGTTTTGAAGAAGACGCTGTCTGCTCCTGGAGAGACAAAAGAGAAGGGTTTCATTCGAGGCATACTGGTGTCCCACCTGTGGGACTCTTGGTTCAATAAGGGGCTTGCAGCAGGGGGGGGGCGATGTGGGTCAGAGTGAATAGGGAAGGGGACTGTATAAAAAAATATCTAAAATTGGGTTACATATTTCCATAAATGTTTTCCAAGTTTTGGTAATCATTGGGGCAGAAAAAACCTATTGATTAACAGCAAACACAATAAAAGAATAAAATTGTTTCACTAAAGACAATAAAATGTAGTGTCATCAGTGTACATCAAGTGGTCCTACCTCTTCTTCTAGTTTCATTTTCTTCGACTTCAACATAATTTCCTGAAACACAGCAAAAAATAAGACTTAATAAAAACTCAAAAACACAGGAGCTGCTAGCGCACTAGGTTAGCGTAGCTTCAGAAGAGCGTACCTCTTTGGACATGACATCAGCTATCTTGTAGTCATCTTTCTTGCGCTTCTTTGAGGTTGCTTGAAAAAATTATTGATTTAATAAAATAAATTAGTCGCATGGCTCAATACACAGCAATTTAGTATTTATATGAAAATAAATTCAGAATATAGGACTAATAACAGTGTTGAAAGTTGCTACTTTAGGTATAGATACCTTTTTCCATGGCAGGTTCATCCTTTTTCGTCACCTATCAAGGTAGGGAAGATGCAAATTTCAAGGTATGTAATAAAGTTATGAACTGTGAGGGAAACATCACATTAATTAACCTTTTTATAATTATGTTATTTTACCTTCTTAGACTTTTTTTGTTGCTTTTCTTTCTTGGCCTTCTCCTGAAAACAAACAAAAAGAAAAAAAGGCTGGTTATGCCTTCTCCCTGATAAAACGGCACTGTCTAGAGCAAATATCGAAATCACACATTCCTCCCATTAACATGTATCTTATAGTATTTGCATATGCTTACCTTCTTTTACAGCAGTTCCTTCAATAGGAAACATCCAATAAACACTTGAAGTCCCTCACAAGAAGAACACTTACCTCTTGTTGCTGCTGCTCCATTTTAGTCAGCAGGAACTTGGAGTAGATGTTGCTCTTCTCAAGCAGATGCTGGAGTCTCTTGAAGCGCATATCGTGGGAGTCCCGTACAATGGACTCACGGGCCTTCCGTGGACGTAGGTTCATCACAAAAGTTTATAAAATAAATTCACTTAGCATCATGATTCAAGGAAGTCATCTCCACCATCACAGAATGGCAGGGAGTATCTGAACGAATGCAGGAACCAACGTCATTGACGTCGTTTGAAAAACAACAACTACCATATCATAGGAACGAACCTTTTCAATCACCTCCTTGTCCATTTCTTCGGATTTGTCTGTCAACTTCTTCTCCTCTTCCACCATTTCTTTTGTGATCATACCACCAGAGGACTCATTCTCTGTCTTTACTCCTTCAACTTTTGAGAAAAGAAACACGAGGTTGTTATTCAAAGTTAGACCCGAGAAATTGCCCATTGTGGACGCGTAACTCCGATGTGTTATATAAAACCCAATAACTTAAAAATGTGTATAAATGAATGCTAATCTGTTTCAGAACAGAAATAAATAGTTACAAAAGAAAAAATGTTTCATTGCTTCCCTGAAAAGCGCAACCAAATTGGTTGACTAATAAAGTACATTGGTATGAGAGCCGAGGCCATGCTGTCTTCAGCTGAATGATCAATGAGTAACAAAGTGAACAGACCAGGTGGAGGCGGCTGAGTCTCCATGGCGGTGCCAAGGGGCACCTCCGACTCGTCGGGTTTAGGACACTGCGGGGACACACTCCGAGCTCCTTCCTTTGAACTGCAGAAGTTAACATTAAAAATAAAGAAAAGGTGGTCAGGTTTTTGAGAAAAGTGTGCCACCTTTTTAGGCACCGCACCACGTTTTAACAGCATGTTAAGACTAGCCGGGTTGCATGCAAAATACTGACCATGTCACATCTGCCATTTGTCAATCAGAAGAAGCAGACCGCTAGAAAGTCCAATTAAAGTTTTGTCTTTTGACCGATAGTTCTTCCAATTTAAACAGGACCAAAGACCGAAAACAAGCCCCTTGACAAAGGAATCAACAAAGAATGGTTAATGCGTGCCGGGTGAAAACGAGTTTAAAAAAGGATGCTTCACAGTGTACGACAAGTACAGATATATTTTCAAGTAGTATTTTCTAAAAGAGAATTATAACACGCTAAGAACAAAAATGCAGCAGCATGTGTTCCTCTCCTCGCCAGCAGTCGAGTGGGAGGGACAAGATGGGTTTCGCGCGGAGAAAGTAGAAACCAAATAACATTAGTAGGGGTCTCCTACAATTGCAATTTCAAATAATGTAGTTATTTTTGATTAACTACCAACTGCTTGATAAAAAAAAAAACTTACTATCGTAGAATATATTGTGGAACGGGAAACCCATGAGTAAATTGGTCAAAAAACAAAAACAAGTTTAAATAATAAATGAGGTTGACCCGCGAGTAATAGTTACGTTGTAACATTCTCAATATTTCCCGCGAACGTTTTATAATACCCAAATATATGAAGGGGTGGATCAACTAAGCTAAATCAGTATCGTCTTTTACGTTATCAAATACGTTAGATTAATGGACTTTTATAGCTTTCAGGAATTACTTTTTGGTTGGGGTTGCACTATCACGTGGCCATGCATTAAAGGGACTGTTTCATTGTATATATTGTACACCACAAGGTGGAACTATTGAGCAACGGCTAATGCCCGTCGATCAGTCCAGTTGTTATACTGTACATCCATGGGCCTATCTAATATATATATTGTTTCGGTTTGGGATCAGGGTCAATGGTAGTCTAGTTCCAGTCACTGCAGACAATTGTGAGAGTGATTGAGTTGGCTCCGAACTTACAACACTGTTAAGAAATACTGATGACAAACAGATAATGTTGAATCACATTGTGTCAGATCATTTTAATCTCGACATATATATTTATTTTATTTTACAATGTCCTTTTCTGTCTGTCTGTCTGCCTGTCTGTCTACCTGTATACCAGCCTTTCTTTCTTTCAACTTGCCTTTCTGTCTATCTGTCAAACTTTAAGTCTGCCCACCTGCCTTTATTTCTCTCTATCATCCTGTCTGTATGTCTACTTATCTGTCTGTCTGTCTGTCTCTCTGTCTGCTCCATGTGTCTCTCACCCCCACTCTTCCTCCCACACCACTAAACCGTCGTTTTGTCGTTTTGTTTCAATAAACGAACCAAGACAGTGGCCATATTGATTCTCATGAGGAAATCTCCCGAAAACACCAGCTGACAATGTAGCTACGGATAGTCTCCTAGCAGCTTTGTGAGCAGCGCTAGGATAGCTATCTGTAGCAACATTGTCAGCAGCCCGCTTTGTGCAACATAGGCCAACTGTAACCACCTTGCGTTGACTTTTCTTTTGCTTTATGCATATGCACACACACACGCATGCGCACTCAGGCCAAAATCAAAGCCTGCCTTGTGTTAAAAGTTCTGCTCTTTCAGCAAAAGGCTGTTTTGGCTTTGAAGACTCATGCCCAGGGCGAGAGTCTAGGAGTAGATGTCCGTAATATATGTCGTGTGTGTGTGTGTGTGTGTGTGTGTGTGTGTGTGTGTGTGTGTGCGTGCGTGCGTGCGTGCGTGCGTGCGTGCGTGCGTGCGTGCGTGCGTGCGTGCGTGCGTGCGTGCGTGCGTGTGTGTGTGTGTCTGAGCGTATGTTTGATTGTGTGTGTTAATGTGTGCATATGTTGGTCTGAATGTGTGTGTGTGTGTGTGTGTGTGTGTGTGTGTGTGTGTGTGTCTTCTGAACACATTGCCTGTGTTATCCCTTCATGTACCATCTGTGCCATTGCACAGCTACTCTTATACAAGCCAGTTCAGCTTCCAGCTGCAGAGAAGTCATATAGTTATTAAACACTGCAGCCTCTAACACTAAGCACATCTTATTCTAGTCAGTAAGTTCAATCACATCAACTTTAATCTGGCCCACTTGCTTTCCCTTTGACATGCATGTGTGCACATACACACACACACACCCCACGCATGCGCGCACAAATTCACACAAGTACGCACAGACACACACACACACACATATACACACACACATTGACGTCTGTCTAGTCAGAACATATTTTATGAGTGAATCCAGTTTATACTAGACCACACATAAACAACTAGATGGTCACAAGGCTTACATTAAGTGTACAAGCCTACTCACTAAGACATTGTGTGTATGTGGGTAAAAGCATGTGTTTGGGTACCTGTGCATGTGTGTGTGTCTGTGTTTTTGTGCGACGGTTTAGTATGGTCAGGATCTTGACTGCTCTTCCATCAGCCCGTTGAAAGAAAAGTTTAAATGGAAAAACAAAGTGTGCTTTTGAAAAAGTAAAATATAACGCTCATTAAAAGAGCTTAACAACTGATGACGTGCGTTTATGATGGTTGTTTATCCAGTTAAAATCCACACAAATATATATTTCATTTATAAGGAGTTTTCAACAACATTTGATGCACAAAAATTTAACATACCATAGGGGCCAATAGAATAACAATGAAGTTACTACCATTACCGTTTATGGGCAAATTGAAGGAGCTTAGGGTGTAATTGTTTCTGTTGCTAAATTATCAACATAAATGATTCTACTGGAATGTGTTTCTGCGTTCTTCGGTCGTCCTTGGAACTGAGATAGTTCATCTCAAGGGTCTTCTTCAAAACATTTTTTTTCTTTTTTTTCATAATCCGTATTTGGCACAGTTGATTTTCAAATATGTATTGTAATTTTCATTTTATATGTATTTTAATAAAACCACTATTGTGTGGTATTAGTCAACCAATATGTTTCATGAATTTGCTCTTATTTTAGGATATTGCAACCGAAAAGAATCCCTGCGTATTTACTCTGACTTTCTTCACTATGAATTTGTTATTAGTAATGAATAATACTATGTCCACCCTGAGTAGTAACTCGTTGCTGTTGGACATCTTGCTCAAGGTTGACTAGGATATGGACATTGTGGATCTCACAAAATTCTGGAAAGAAAAAACTCTATACACCGGTCTTAACACAAATATGAAGAAACCATGTATTAAGCCCTCTTTCCTCTCCTGTCTCAATCGTCACTTTGTGCAGTCACACACAAGTATTTTATCCAATGTTTTCCTTTCATCACGTGACACGGCAGGCCAAAAAGTGTTCAAGAGGATGAACTATCCTAAGAAAAAACAGCAAAGTAAATTAAAATAAAATGTGGGTTTCATTTTTGCCAGTCCAGTACAAAAGTTTAGGCAAACATTCATTCCAAACGTAAACTTTAAATTGTTACTCGGATTCAGATTAAAATGACAATATAAAATAAAATTCTGTTAGTCAAGAAAAACTTGTTAATTAAATTCCGTGGAGGAAGAAGAAGAAAAAACAATCACCCTTTTGCTCAATCAATAAATCAATCAATCAATTACTTTGACCCCCCCTTAACGAGAAAAAACTTTTCCTGGAACTGGACACATCAAGGGGCTGTCTGCGCTCCCTCCTCCAGGCTAGCTTGGCTCCCCACCTGCCCTCTGATCTGGGTATAAGTACATAAGTATAGCTGTCTTCCCAGCCCAAAACGAGCTCAAATGACAGAGCCAAGGGTTGGTGTTATCGTACCGAGGTAAGCAGAGGTGTCGGTACATGCTACATCATAATGAGGGGGGAATAAAAGCTACAGATCAGCTTTGAAAAAGTCAGTTGAATCACTTGAAACATACTTCAGTTGATTACTATTGACTACAACTGTTCCCAACTGTTTAGTAGGGAGAGGAACGAGATCAAAAGCTGTAACTTTTAATAAAGTGAGTACACACTAAGTATGACAAAAATACAATTAAAAATGTTTGCTCACTGCTTAGGTTAAAACCGTAACAGCCAACATTTTCATCGTGGGCACAGGTTTAAAGAGAACATTCAACATCATTGAGAAGGTATAATATGATACTGTTTATCAGGACACAGGTTGGATTAATTGGCTGAGATACAGTCATGTGGACCTGACCCGTGCTGCAACACAGCTTGAGGCAAATCAATAAAACTATAGTCTGTAACAAGCTCTGGAAGATCTCCAGCCTTGATTAATATCTGAACAGGAAATCATAGACTCCTGATCAACAATGGAAGTAAATCGTTCGTCTTGTCTTGTTACAGTTCCATTATAGCCCTGTTATTGTGAACCGCGTCTCGGATCAGACTCCATCTGCAAGGCGTATCTAACCAAACACCTCTCTAATGCTCCAGATGTTCTCAGATCCACAACTCGAAGGAGAATCGAGTGGATCTTCTCCACAGCATGTTTACACATGCAAGGGGGCTGACTCAGCAGGGAGGAGGATTCCTGAAGTCGACCTGCACGTGCGTCTGGTTGAGTTCAGCAACCATACTCTTGCATCTGTTACGGTCATGGTTGTTCCTTCTATGGTTGTAGGCTATGAGGGATCCAGACGATGAAACTGCCTAACTTATAACATGTGTAAACCATGGTGCAATGTATTAAAAACAAAGATGCAAACAAAGAGACTAATTAAATTACAAGCTTCATATTAAGGCAGAACATATACATAAAATATTCAGGAATTAAGGTGAAATATAATGACACTAGAATGAAGCCAGCAAGCTTTTAAACAGATTTGTTTCTCTCCATATTCTCAATTGCCTCTAAATGGCTCTATTCCAACAACCTCTGTGCCCTTGAGCAATACACTGAACTTTTACCTGCCCAAGGAGTCTCTGTGATACACATCCATGCTAAATTGTGTGTTTATACTGGGGGGAAACTAAATGGAACATAATGATAAACAATGAACGAAAACCTAACCTAGAAGAGTAATAGAGTTATTGGTCCAGGAATGCCGTAATGCTATAAGATAATTTGTCCGACATTATCGAAGACACGATAACAAGGTTAAGAAATTCTTATGTGAGAAGTATGTGGGGAGTTACCTCTAAGCATTTTTTCCCCCTGAAAAAATAAATAATAATTAGTTGAGTCATTTCTTATCGTATTCGTATACAGATTATTTCAGCAGAAATGAGGGCAGCCAAATGTTAAATCAAGGCCACAGGTTTGGGTTCACCCCGATGATGATGCTAGATCAAAACACAAAAAGAGAATTTATGTCAGATGGGAGTTAAGGAGCTATACTTCAGGCAACCAGAGAGTTTGTGTGAATGTGACTGGAAAGTCATATTCACACAAACCCTCTGGTATGAAAACTATGTTGACAAAGGGAAGGCAAATACACATACTGTATGAGACAAGACTTCGTGGAGCAGCTAAAAGTTCACACTTTTTAGCTGTAATCTTCCACAACTAACAGCAAACATATGCTATATTTCTATATATTTCACATTCATCGCTACATTTACTATAAACAATATTGGTGTTCCTTGTTGCCATACTCTTAAGGCTAAAGGGAGATACATTGTGGATCACAGTTAGGTATGTTATATGATGATTGAATAATTTAGCAGATGAGTTATTCTATTATGAGTGACTCACAGTTCATTATATTTAGATAAGTGTAATTAACGTGCAGGTAGGAGTTAGGACCTCTTTCTCAAGGATGCCTACAGCTAGACTAAGGATACTTTGTTCACGAAACAAGAACCGTATTGCATTTTGTAATGTTTCTGTCTCAGTGAATAGAAAGATATTTAAAACAATGGGTTTGAACCTACTAAAGTGAGTCACAATAATACAATAGTAATGTGATTAACAGTTGAAATTAGTCATTGTACCATTCATAACTGTGACTCTTTGTTGGATATTTCATCATCATCTGTACCTACAGTTTTTCTTTTTGAAATATATCAGCCGTATCAAAACAACACATTCTGTCACCATGGTCCAAGGAGAGTTGAGATTGACCTGATACTGTATGTTATGCCTTAGCAAATCCACACATACACACCGTATCATCGCAGGAGGCCCAAATGTAGCTCGGTTTATCAAAAGCAGACCACATGTCTTACCATATGACACACTGTAAATTGAGTTAGTGGAGGGGAGGTCATCAAACAACCCTCCCCAACCACAAAGCCTCCTACTCCCACTTCCGTCTCGTCCTCCAACCTCCTCCTTTCCCAAGGCCTCCTCGCGCACTTACTTCCTTCCACCTCCTTTAAGCTACCTTTTTGTCCCCCATTCTCCTTCTCCCACCATAACCTTCTCCTTCGACTCCCTTGATCTCCTTCTCGTTCTCCAACCTCCTCCTCGTCCCCTAACCTCTTTGCCCCCGAACATCCTCCCACCTCCTCCTTGTCCCCGACCTCCTTCTACCACCTCCTGCTCGTCCCACCATCTCCTCCTCCTCCCACCTCCTTTATCTCCTTCCTGATCTCCAGCCTCTCTTATCCTCATACCTCCTCCTCCGCTACCTCCCAAACCTTCTCTTCCTCCCACCTCCTCCTCGTCCCCCAAACTCCTTCTACCACCTCCTCCTCATCCCCTTATCTCCTCCTCCTCGTCCCACCATGTCCTCCTCTTCCCACCTCCTTTATCTTCTTCCTGATCTCCAGCCTCTCTTATCCTCATACCTCCTCCTCCGCTACCTCCCCAACTTTCTCTTCCTCCCACCTCCTCCTCGTTCCCCAACCTCGTCTTCCTCCAAGCTCCCACTGCTTCCCCGAAATCTTCTTTATTACCTGCTGACCTACTTTCTCCAACCTCCCAGTCATAGCAGAGTCATGTCGTCACCTTGAATGTGATGAGCAGTCCTAAGGAATGTTCATTGTTCTCTGTTCAAACTGTACAGCTCCAATTTTAACATATAAACGTTTTTTCTATGTCTTTGGATTACGGCCTTCAAGCATTTCAAATCCACCAACTGCTTTGTTTAAGTTTTTATTAACTATGTATCACCACCTGTTCACCTCGAATGAACAATGCATTCCTTGTGCTAAACCCTATTAGCATATTGGCTGAGAAAAGATGACCTCTGCACCACTATTGACAAACTATTGAGTGAACTAGCATAGAGAGAATAACATAGAGCTTTAACATATAAGACCTATAACATATGATACCGTCATAGAATTGCCATTAAGAAATGGTGCGTTTTTGTACCGGTTTTCACTTTTAGTAACCACTTAAAGCCCAAAACACATGGCCTTGTAATGTTTCAGAATGAGTCTAAATTTAACTTTAGTCATATTTGAAGAGAGTGAAAAGATACAACCCACTACATTCTCCCCGTTCTGTGCTATATTAAAAGTTCTGGTTCTTATATGTTTCACGCAACAAAGATGAGGAACTCGTGCTCCAAAATGCTATAGGATTGACGTGCCGGCCTAACCAAAAGCGTGGTCTGCGTTTGGCAATACCTCCTTTTTGCAATACCTGTGAATACATTC
This sequence comes from Pollachius pollachius, assembly GCF_949987615.1. Lineage (NCBI taxonomy): Eukaryota > Metazoa > Chordata > Actinopteri > Gadiformes > Gadidae > Pollachius > Pollachius pollachius. The sequence goes on from NC_136935.1 coordinate 12,745,432, forward strand.
ACATTGTACCGGACGCTATATTTCGTTTGGGGCAAGGGATTGTGGGAAGTTTCCTGTGCGGGCGGGGGATTGCGGCGCGTTGAAGGGGCGGGACAAACGTTGAACTTCTGTTCACTTTATGCAAATGAGTGCCAGGGGCAGTGCGCGTTAGGCCATTTAAATCGACAATCCACATTGAGTGAGTACCCCACGCGATAATGCGTCCAATACAAAGTAAACGGCTGGTGGGTAAGTGTAGCAGCTCTCATTGATGAGAGTAGGAGCCTTTCCTTACTCGACGTGACGCGCTCTTGCGTGCCCGGTCTAGAGGTGCGTCCACACCAAAAGCGAAATGCACATTCTACTCGTGTGACTTGGGCAAGGTTGCGATCAGCAAACTTTTCTCAGGTGAGTGATTCAGCATCAGGCGAAATTAGCATGAAAGTTAAAATACTTCTAGTCGATCGAATAACAACCTTGCATCGTTCGTGCAAGGAGAATCACACGTCAATCAGATCGTTTGCGTCACGCCATTGAGGCCATCCACGCCGCCTGCTTTGCCGGTGGGAAATCTGCATCTATTCGCGCCTTTGCATTGAGTTTGTATTTATTCGCGCCGCGCCTTGGTTTTGGTGTGACATACAGTAGCACTTTATTTATACATTGCTAACTAATCAATCAATACAAAGTATCATCTGGGGACTTGGTGGGTTGATGTTGGCATCTGCTATCAAGAATTTTTGGAAAGGTTTGGTTTGGAAAGACCCGTCAGACGCACTATGGCAGCGTTTCCGGCGCAAACTCAAAAAAGAGGGGGAAAACTCATTAGGCACGACGCCAAGCCGAGGTTTTAGGATGCTAGCATTCCAGGGCTGGCCGACTTCGCACAATGTCGACGAGATCCCGTGCAAACACAGTGTAAACAAAGCAGCGAGCGGACCGCAATCAAGCCTAAAACAAATAATATTACGAAAACATCCGCAATGACTGTTCACAACTAGGGAGGAAGTAGCGAGGGGCAAAGCAAAACATTTCAACAACCCGTTGCTCCGACTTGCCTCTTACTTGCAGTAGCAAACATGCTATTTTTAGTTCTCTTTCATGTGCGCTTGTAATTGACAGGGAGCACTCTCAGGCAAATTGCACTTATTTTGGTTGGTAGATAGGATCACGGATGTCCCTTCTCTCTCTCTCTCTCTCTCTCTCTCTCTCTCTCTCTCTCTTTCCCTCTCTTTCTCAGTTAATAGGAAGAGGAAAACCCTAGAACAACAAACTTAATCGTAATGAAGCCTTTGCATGTAAGCTTGCGGTCGCTGCCGTCCAAGAGGTCATTTCGTGGGAGGCGTCTGTGAAAATGTGAAGGTGTATGTATGTCGGCGTATTCATGTGTCTCTACGGCTGGGTGCAAATGTGCTAACCTTTGGTAGTTTGTGTTGAGTATCATTCATTCTCCATATTCTTCTCATCTGCTAAACACAGGAGAGTTTTAGTTGCTTAAAGGTCCCATGGCATGCTACTTTATGGATGCTTTAATAAAGATATTAGTGGGCCCCAAACACAGCATTTGAAGACGTTCCCGAAATTCAGCTGTGGTGCAGAATTACAGCCACTACAAGCCAGTCGCACATTGAGCTTTTCCCAAATGTGCCGTTTCGGTGTCTGTAGCTTTAATGCAAATAAGGAGGAGACAGGTGGGTCAAGGAGGAGGGTGGGGGTGTGGCCCTGAGCAGCTTGCAGCCACGGTACCATGCGCTCTGTTTACAGTGGGTGTGTATCTTTAGCCGTGTTCTGTAAATATTCTAGAACACACGGGAGTCCTGGAGCTCTATATCTAAATAATATCATATTATGCATAGATATCTATATCATATAATATATATTAGCACGGCCAAAAGCTGTGTGAGCCTCCAGACGATATCATGAATCTCAAACGACCGCGTCGGGTTCTCCGACGTCTCTGGTTCTTCCACGTCCACATCAATCTGAAGTAGACTGAACCACGACATGGAGGAGAAAGAGATTGTTGCCCGCGATTATTGACCGCGGTTGTCTCCCGCCGGAGCCTCGCTGCCAAGTGACCACCGCCTCGGCAGCGGTCAGCGCTTAGGCACCACCGCCTCCTGCGGCGCCGAGGCGGTGGTCCCTCGGCAGCGGGAAGCGGGGCTCAAGCGGGAGACATTCGCGTCCAACAATCCCTTTCTCCTCCGTGTCGTGGTTCATGTACTACAGGGAGTCAAAGCCAAAGTTCCTTTTCCCCCAATTCATTCTCAACCATGGCTGAGATAACCCCCACTACGAGTCTCGTTGTGGAAATACCAGAGACGAGAGTCTGACGTGTTATGCACCATAACACCAACAGCCGAACGGTTATCCAAATAACAAGGAAGTATACAACACTTGCGTTAGTCCTGGAGCTCTATATCCAAATAATATCATATAATGCATAGATATCTATATCATATAATACATATTATCATGACCAAAAGCTGTGTGCGCCTCCAGACGATATTATGAATCACAAACGACTTTGTCGGGTTCTCTGACGTCTCTGGTTCTTCCACTTCCACATCAATCTGAAGTAGACTGAACCGTGCGCTGCCTGCTGCCGGCTGCCCGCTGCCGGGCGGTGGTGCTTCGCGGCGGTGGTGCCTCGCGGCAACCGGCGGCATATCACAGTTCATACTTCAGGGAGTCAAAGCCAGTTCCTTTCTCCCAATTCCTTCTCAACCACTGCTGAGATAACCCCAACTACAGTCTCATTGTGGAAATACAAGAGACGTCGAAGAACCGACGTGTTATGCGCCATAAAACCAACAGCAAGCACTTGCGTTACAGTGTGTGTAATCACACACACACACTCACACACACACACACACACACACACACACACACACACACACACACACACACACACACACGTGGCGCTCGCACGGTCGTGTCTCATTGGCGGGCCAAATTCTCTGGGCGGGCAAGGCAGAGAAAGGGGATGAGCTTAGATCCTTTATGACGACATATGGGACCACATTCCAAATCAGCGCGCTTGAGCCTCCATTTTTCAACGGCGAGCAGAACACCTAGTGCTCGTTTTACACCGAACGCAAGTTTTAGCCACTGGGGGACCACAGGCAGGCTAGGGGAACTCATATTTATGTTAGAAAACCTCATAAAGTGAGATTTTCATGCCATGGGACCTTTAAAAAAGGACAACAGTGTTTTTTACTCCACATCCCTAAAAGATGACAACATCACCGAAAGAAGTCATGTCAAAAACAGACGTGACTCAGGGACCAGCCGAAACTCTGACACACTTACTGATGATATGGGCTGCTTCACACAGGAGCTCAATCGTAAATGTTTGTTTAGGTGTGTGTGAGTGTCTGTGTTTCCCAGTACGATCCCTGGTGTACAGAGGCAGCTATACAGACCTATTGAGTTACTGTACCTGCAATCCTGCTCCTGGCCGCCATTTGGCATCTCAGCCGCCAAGTATTCTACATACACACATAAATTCAAATTCCAAAGTTGAATACATGGAGCACATTCACAGGAGAGAATAAAACAGTGTCACACAAATCACAATACACCACAATGAGACACAAAACTAGCCTGGGTAGCCCTGCCCATTCTTCCGGCGAATTGAGTTCGCTCTGCACAAGGGTCTGGAGAAGTGCAATACATTTCTTTCTGCTTCCGATACGTTTTTGCGGGAGCCAATCACCAAGCTGGCTTTTCCCCTTGGCGCGCTATTGGCTGGTTTAACACAATGACGACAGGGAAGCGACGGCAAGCAGCCAATCGCGTACAGTCAGTTGAACTAGGCCTGTTGATCACGCCTCTTGTGCTGAAGAAAATGACGGCAGCTTCGCCAGACCAACGTGCAATCTACGATTGGCTTGGTCTGGTAATAGCCAGGCTAACACAAAACATGTGTGGTTGGCTGGAAGGGAGTGGTGGCAATGGGCCTTATTCTTTGCCGAAACCATGACAACTGAGTCAAAATCCATTCTTAATCCTACCTTGGTGGGGAAATGGAATGCACAGTTTAAAATTAATCCATTGAGATGTCATGGTTACCCCAAAATTCTAGAATGAATAAGGGCCATTAGGCCTCTTCTTGTTCTCACAGACCTGACTTTATATACTCCCAGCTGCCATCTGATAAACCAATAAACAACCACCACACCTACACACACCCAATATCCAATTATCTAATGAACCCCTCACACACTAAATCACACACGACAGGCAAAGAGACGGTAAATCGAGCACACGCCAGTACAAAAGAGACAGGAGGGAGGATTCGATCAGCATAAAAACAACAAAGCTCCATCACACATTAAGGGCCGTGGGGGTCATAAGATCTAGTTAAGTGTCTCCTGTGTGGCGGAGCAGAAAGTGGAGAGAGAGACAAGTACTCTGGGAATGAATCAGCACCCCTCCCAATCCAAGCCAGATGTTGTTTTCTATTATTATTGTATTATCAACTCTGGAGGAATTGATTCATGAGAACACAGAGGCTGTTCGCCCAGAGACACTTTGGTTTTCCTTACAAGTGGAATAGTTTCAGGTCTTTTTTCCACGTGGTAATAAATTCTCGCCGCAGCCAAGACACACAGGTTCCAAGTCATCTGAAAACAGGACGGTCACGGACGCCTTCTCTCTCAAGGTTCTCAGGAACACTGTAAACTCTGGAGGTTTGTGGACCTCTGGTCTCTGAAGACTTTGTCTCCCAAAGAAAGCAAAAAGACCTGAAACACAGATACCGTAAACAGTTCAGCCAAAAATTCCTGTAAAAAATGAGATGAAAATGTATGAATCAATGTTGTTAGGAAAACTTATTATTCAAATGCGTATAAATGATTTACCTCTGGACTGTTTAACAGCTGTGTGTTTTCCCAATATAGGGATTTTGGTTTAAATGTAGGTTTCAATACAACTTTGTAATAAATTAATGTATAAATTACAAGGAAGAATTATAACCAAAAGTAATGTTCTCGTCCGTGTGTGTGTGTTTGTGTGTGTGTATTTGTGTGTGTAGAGATTGTAAAAAATAAATCGGTAAAAGCATACACATCCAGTATTAGGAATGTAAGCGCAGATTTGTACGACTGGGTGGGGTTAGTGTGAGTCAGGGTTGGATTCCGGATGGAACAGTGAATAGGTTAGGGTTAGAGTTCAGGGTTAGAGTGCACTAGTTGATTGGTTAAAGTTCAGAGAAAGGGGTTCAAGGTGTACGGGTTAGAGTAGGAGATAGATTTAGGGATAGGATCTAGCAGTGGATGAATTACGGTTGGGTTTGGTTGGTCAGATGAGTCAGATGAGATCAAGGTTATGGAGTCTTTGCCAACGTTTACACAGATAAAAGCAAGATTGTAAGTCATTCATCTCTAACTACTGAATCACAGCAAAACAATTCAACAACAATTTCCTTCTTCTGACCATTGTAAACACAGTGACTCCCTCGCTCCTGGGCGCCTTGTCACCAACCCAGTAGTGGTACACACCCCTCGCGCCTCCAATTACCCCCCACCGCTATTCTCTCCTCATCTGATTGAGGCAGGGCCCTGAGAAACCTCTAGATTGAGTGAATGCTTAATCAGTCAATACAGGACTGCAATCAGGTCATGTGACTTCTTGTTGTACTTGGTTTCCTTGCTCAATCACATTTGATGGATTGTTAGCCCTATATGGGATGGAGAGGAACCGTTTTTTTGGTCAGGATTTTTAAGGATGTATTATGAAAACTATTTTGTAGGTAGTAATGAGCCTCCGCTCTTATGTCATGTCATAGATTAAATATATTAAATTAATGTTATGATGGTAACTCTCTCTAGTTATGTGTGTGAGGGGGTGTGGTTGTGGAGTTCCTGGCTGCCTCAATAAAAACACAACAGTGGTCATAAACTTCAGCAGACGAGCATCACTGCAACGCCCGCGGCTCAAGGATGACGATAGAGCTGCGCATGCAGAGAGAGAGAGAGACAGAGAGACACAGAGAGAGAGAGAGAGAGAGAGAGAGAGAGAGAGAGAGAGAGAGAGACAGAGAGAGAGAGAGAGAGAGAGAGAGAGAGAGAGAGCGCAAACAAGCTTTGGCAATGTCAATTTCAATTACAAAAAAGCCCCTTGAAGCTGAATCTATATCTTAATCTGAGAGAGAGAGGGAGAGAGAGAGAGAGAGAGAGAGAGAGAGAGAGAGAGAGCAATACCTAGAGTAAGAGAGAGAATGAAAGAGATATTGATGAAGAGACAAAGAGAGACTGCTAGAAGCACAAAAAAGTGATTAGGAGAAAGAGTGAGAGGTTGGTTGTGGGCCAGCTGAAGCCTGGTGGATTGTTGAATTCCTCCACCTTGCTTTGTTTCTCCAGCGAGAACGGACAAAAACAGACGGATAAGGGACTTTTTTTTAAAACGCCAGGCTGCAGCTGTATTCAATAATAGGTCAATATTTGGAGGAAATTAAATAAATGGCTGTAAAAAACACACAGCTACTGTCCTGTTTTGTTTCTGGAATAACAGCAAGCTACTGTTATCTCTGCCCATAATGTTTCTGGAATATTAATTAAAGCAAACTAGGTTATCTCTGCTAAAGTTGTTAATGGAATATTAATAACAGCTAACTATGTTATCATTTCTGACACTGTTTCTCGAATATGACTTATAATTGACCACTGTCATCATTGCTTATTGTAATGGAAAACTTTTTTTGTTTTGTTTTTGCATCAAGTCAGAGTAAACAAAAGTTTTCAATTATTCTGAAGCTTAAACTGTCAATTCAGAAAAATCGAATTAAGGAAGAAATGCTGATGTTATTGCAGATAATAAAATCAGAAGCATGTTTTCATATTTCCTGGCCTGCCTGAGTTAATAATTAAAGACAGCGTTGCACGTGTTCCCTCAGGCGCACTGTGAGGCCACCCTTAAAGGGAAGCTGGAGAGAAATCAATATGTTTTCTATAATAAACTAGAAAAATGGCACATTTCCTTCCAGCATAGAAGAATTCATCCTGTTAACGTCTCCCTTGTCCCTCACTTTTTATATGTTTTTCCTATTTCTCCCTTTCTCTCTCAATCAATCTACCTTGATCCAGCTCTATCTATCTTACTCTCTAGCTATATATAATGTATCTCTCTGACTCCTTACTATGCATTTCTAACGCTATACCTAGAGTTAACTTCCTGATAAACAAAACCTCTTCTCACATTTGCCCTGGAGCTGGGACCCAATCTCAGCCGGACTTCTCCTGAGATAACCCCCCCCCCCTCTGCACACACACAAACACACACACACACACACACACACCTGGACTTATGCCACTTTTCCCAGAAGCCATGTGACTTATGAGGGTACTGCCTAAAATAAGCCACACCCCCTTATATCCTCCTCCCACCACACAGAAATACCCACAAGCACTCTCTCTCTATCTCTCTCCCTCACACACACACACACACACACACACACACACACACACACACACACACACACACACACACCTCGCCCCTCCTTCTGCCTTGCCCAGCTGGAGGAGTGGACACTCAAACCCTTCCTCCCATGCTCAATGACACGCTGTCTCTCCCACACACACACACGCACATTCTCCCTCACACACTCTTAGAGAGAGTCAGAAAGCGCCGGCACAGCCAGCAGGGACAAGAGAGAGCTACAGGGGCCAGAACGAGGATCAGGAGAGACCCCAAGGCACTATGACCTCCCTCTGGGGAGACCCTTCAGGCTCTAGCCTCAGTTCCCCGGGTGCTCCCCACCCATGGCTGGACTACTGAACCTCCTAGAGAACCCCCTCCTACCCCTCCTCTAGACCTGGACCAAAGCTGAACCAGAACGAGAAGAAGGCTTGGAAACGTTTAACTGCTAACGGCAAGCCATCATGAGGACACCCTGAGAACTTTTTGGGTTGTTTTTGTTTTTCTTGTTGTCGTCTCTTTTGGGTTGTTTTTGGGGAGCTGGGATTATCTCTATCATCGTCATGAGTTTGAAGAGGCGGAAGGCTGGCTTGGGGTTCACCTCCTGGCAGAGGTCGTTCTCCATCCTGGCCCCGTGGAGGAAAGGTAAGGGCTTCTCCTCCTCTACCTCCTCCTCCTCCTCCTCCTCCTCCTCTCCTTCTCCTCCTCCACCTCCTCCTCCTCCCCCTCCTCCGTCTCCCCCTCGCTCCTCTCCTCTCTGTTTTCCTCCAGTGAAGTCATAACTCCCCAATTAAAGCCGAGGTGTCTGGTTGGAGGAGATGTTCTCTGGCGTTAAAGAGCCAGAGCTGTAATTTACATCAAGGTGCTCTTCCTTCTCTTCTCCTGTTTGGTAATGTGAGTGGAGTTGTGCTTCAGACAGGGCTTCAGTCTTTCATCTGCCATGCCGACACTCTCATCATCAGGGTGCCCCCGTCTCCCTCTTCCCCCGACGGGTGTTTTATTCCAGCTGGCACACAAACACAGAGATGTGTCCGGCTAGGGGATCCCAGGGTTTGATTAGTGGTTGGTGCTCCTCTGTAAAGTAGCTGTGTGTGTGTGTGTGTGTGTGTGTGTGTGTGTGTGTGTGTGTGTGTGTGTGTGTGTGTGTGTGTGTGTGTGTGTGTGTGTGTGTGTGTGTGTGTGTGTGTGTGTGTGTGTGTGTCAACCAGGGAACTGATTTAAACAGTGAGTGCAAGCCCTGTGGTCTGTACTCTGTGTCTCGGTTCGCAAAATGGGGTTGGAACGTTATTTGACCCAGCCACTCCAGCTCTGAACATTGGATAAGTGTTTAATTGGAGCCTCGAGTTGTGAAGCAGAAATAGTAAGTGACTTTGGATTGTGTCAGAGGTGCTGTGGCTGTTGATGTAACAATTTAAATACAAACTCATATGTGCGTACCAAACAAAGGTGTTTGAAATGTTCAACCAATGAAAACAAAGTGGAGAGTTGCCAAATAATGTTGTTTCAATATAAATAAACAAGAGTCCCACTCCTCTTCTAAATACATAAATAAATAGTTGAGGTTCGTAATCATGCATCATAGGATTTCTCTAACAGAAGAAACACATAGAATCACTATCAATAAGGAATTGCTGCAAAAATGCAAGTTCCTGAAGTGTGGTGTGTGGGATGTGTGGGGGTCCAGCAGACTGACAATGGCTCAACTCAAGGCATACAACAAGACAGACAGCAGAATGAATGCACTGTAGTGGTAACATCCAAGCTGCAAGCTCAGCCCACCATGATGAGATATCAGACCACCAAGCCAAACATGGTCGTGAGCACAGCAGATTTATGTAGGAAAATGACACACCGTGCCCTTATTTTACCTCATTACTTTTAGCTCAGGTACAGCAGCTGGGAGAGCTCTTCTGTGTGTATGTGTGTATGTGTGTGTGTGTGTGTGTGTGTGTGTGTGTGTGTGTGTGTGTGTGTGTGTGTGTGCGTGCGTGCACATGCATCGGTGTGTGTGTGTGTTTTTGTGTGTATGCGTGTGGTTGTTAAAAAAGTTAAAATGCCCCACTTCATTTCAACCCCATCTCTACAGACTTCCTGTTCCACTGCATTCCACATGTAGGCTGCGTTCAGATAACAGAACTGAAACTCAATCCTTTCATTGTCACACATCACCCTTGAGTTGCTTTAATGTTAGAAATCAATATCATGGATTATAATAAGTCATCAGTTTTTGAGAATTATGAACATGCCACTGTTTGAAAATAAATGTCAACTGACAATAACTTTCCACATTGTACTGATAGATTGAATCACATCGAGCCAAATCACATCCTTAAAAACTGTAGTTCAATGAGTGATTTTGTGTGTGCGTGTGTGTGTGCGAACGTGTGTACATGTGTATCAGTAAAACCTTTATCCTTGCCGGAGCATTGGGTTGAAACCACAAGTGTCACAGGAAAATAATCAATATGTCTCGTCATGTGAGGGAGAGGCGTTCATTCACTTTTGAAGGAAAACAAAAGAGGATGGACACCTCTTTTGTTTTCCTTCTCTGGGTATCTTCCCTCTGGGTTTTGGGGGCCTTTTCCCTTGAGCCCCTTGAGGGTTTAGGGTTGTGGGGGGGGGGGTCATATAAGGTGAGGCCTGTGAACCCTGTGAGACTGTGGCTGTGATGAAGGGCTGCACAAATTAGCTTGACCCGACTGAGAATCAGTCGGGTCAAGTTAAGGAATCAGCTCATTGTTGCCGCTGTGAAAGAGACAGATCGCCCTAACAAGTGGTTTGTCATGGGTTTAGAGGCGACACGGCCGCGGTTCTAAAGGTAATAAGCGGCTCACATTGTGTACAGTTACAGAGGCGAACTGTCCTTTATTGGCCTTCCCTTGTATACTTCACTGTTGGGGATCCAGGGAGAGGAGGAGGAGGTTCAGGGGAACTGATATGCCATTGTACATCTCCCTGGCATGGAGAGCAAACAATAGCCACACATTCACACATCTCACAGACACACACACACACACACACACACAC